>NC_064868.1:78362981-78689648 GCF_024139225.1 Suncus etruscus
ATATGCATGACTTTAGAAACAGAACAAAATTCTGATGTTCTCAAACTTCGAACCTTCTGATAAGTTGTCTCTACATGACAATAAAACATAAATTTTATCAGTGTCAGTAGCTACTACCAAGTCAGAAACCAGAAAATGACCTCCATACTCTATGACAAAAGACTGAGTATTCTGAACTCTGAGTAACAGATTTCCTGTAACTTTGCATTGTTTTTGTCAAGCTCCAGAAGTACCAACGTAATTTATCCTTGATTCCTGCTATCCTGAAAAAATAAGGTACAGCAGTGAATGGGGATTTTAGTAAGTCAACCATCATACTGTTGCCTGGAATTATCTGTACCAAGGTTTTGAGATCAGTGTGGGAACTTTTTCTGCATCTACACTAGTGTTCTTTGGAAACTCTGCCTTTTAGGATTCTTAGAGGCATAATCCAATGACCACATCTTCAAACTAGAGACCGTTGCTCTCATTGTGGGGTGGGAAGAGTAGGGAAATATTTATAATTGAGTTTTAAAATTAGTCTAACTCTCCTTATAAACTCTCTCTGCTGGTAAAAAAAAAATTCCTTCCTTAAAGGAAGGAAGTAAAAGAAACTGATGAAATGAACCAAGTAGAACTGATGAACTTTGATTTACATCAGGAAGGATGGAGGCATTACAATGAAGAAACATACAAAGATGATGAGCATCATTCCAGGGGTGGTGTTCAGTGTCAGACCTCTAAATAGAGCCAGTGAGTTACACACACTGCTGGCATTTTATTTTCAGTAGTGAATGATTAAAGGACTATCTGATATACCCATTACTTGCAATGGTTTGTTTTCAAATTCAACTATAGTAGTGTTTTAAAAGTTAAATGAATAAACTCAAATATGAAAGCTCAAAAATACAATAAAATTAGCATAAGCCACTGTATTATTTTTAACATCAAGGTAAATGGCATAGTTATTAAGGATGACCAAACTTCAAGCAGAAATAAGGAGAGTACTAAGAATATCATGTGCTTTGGGAATTTATTGGGTTATTACTCTTATGGCAGGTAGATTTTCATCTGAGATGTCTTAAATGCATAGCATCATGTTACCTAAAGAAAACAAAAGATTTATGGGAATTATATTTCTTCTTTTACATAAGGCCACACCTGACAAAACTCAAATGAGTAGTGCTCTGGGGTCAGCATAGCCACATCTGGTAGGGCTGGGGGAGCCATCAGGGATATATCTGATAGTGTTCAAGAGGGTCATACAGTGCCAGGGATCTTGCACCTACTAAACATTTTCTCTAACCCCCTACAGGAAAGATACTTCTTAAAGTGTAGTTTTGTGGGGACCTCACGAAGGACTCTATGACAGATAAATGCACCAGATTTGCCAGTATGATCCCTGGTGTCACTCTTACATGCTGAGGTTAGTCCCTAAATTCTGCAGTCAAATATCCCCAGCACTGCAACAGAGCACAACATCCAGGTGGGTGCCTGTATGTGTCTGTCTGTGTACATATGTGTGAGTACCACAGCTCCAAAGAAACAAGAAAGCACTGTAAGCAGGAGTGTAAATTTTGTGTATAGATATGGAAACATGACATTGACTCTATTTAGCACTATGACCAGAATGGACATGAGCTTCAACACTAAAGTCTGCTCTCAGTATGTACCCTAGACCCTTGTGCAAGCATGCCAACTCAGCATGTATGTGGCCCCTGGTTAATGCCCAAAGAAACAGCAAACAGAAGGAGGGGGATGATTACTCACTCGTCTTTTTCCTGAAAAAACAGCTGCTCCTGTTCTGTCAGTAGACAAGACAGTGGGTTTTTGACTGTGAAAGAAACACAGAGCTTATATCAGCAGCAATTTTCTTCGTTGAAGACCAATTAAAACCATGTAATCTCACTATTCACAAACTTGAATCCACCACAAGGAAGGCCCGTCTCAACCATCTTCATCAAGCATTAAATACTGGAGGTCCTAAGCAGAGCTGCCTCTGCGAAAGGACTTGGAATGAAGAGTTTGATCTATTACTTCCCCACTGCATCTCTAGCAGTGGAGTTTATTTTCTAGTGTAAAATTCGTTCTCCCCAGAGATTTAAACAATTCCACCCAAATCCTGGTCTTCTGCTAATTAGCTTAACAAATCCTCTGATTCTTTTTTTTTATAATATAATTTTTATTTTGATCATAGTGGTTTACATGTTGACAATAATATTTTAGTTAAATATTTACATAACATCAGGGAGGATTCCCATCACCAAATTGTCTTCCCTTCACCTCCGTTTTTGTCCTATCTCCCATATCCACTTCCCTCACCCCCAGGGCTGCTAGAATATGTGGTCCCCTATGTACCTATCCTACCACATAGTAGTCTTGCATCTGATTGGTCTAGGTGTCTCCCTAATTTCCCCCTCTAACTGGGAGGTAGGCCTAGCTAGTTAAGTTTGTGTGGTTTGGTCTGAAGAAGAGAAAAGTAGTAAACTGGGGTAAAAGTCTAATACTCCAAAAGTGGGCAGAGTCCTTCTAGAGGTTCTCATCATCGATTTGGGGGGCGATGGAGAAAAAAGAAAATGAAACATTCCATCACAGAGAGATCCAAATCAAGACAACAATGAGATACCACCTTACACCAGTGAGGATGGCTCACATCAAAAATACTGAGAACAATCTTTGTTGGCGGGGATGCGGTATGAAGGGACCTCTCATCCATTGCTGGTGGGAATGCCCCCTTGTCCAACACCTATGAAGAACAGTCTGGAGAGTGCTCAAAGAACTCAGAATTGAGCTCCCATTTGACCCGGCAATTGCACTCCTAGGTATATACCCCCAAGTGGGAAAAACATTCATCCCAAAATACGTGTGCACCCCACTATTTATCGCAGCACTCAGTATAATAGCCAAATCTTGGAACAAATCCTCTGATTCTTAAGAGAAGAAAGTAAATGTCACCGACATTCCGTGTAAAACTTATTATGAAATGTGACTCAATGAGCAGTCACTGTGCTTCTTATTCCAAACCATGCAAACTTTAATGTACCTGTCAAGACTTCCTGGTGCTTCAACAAAACACTTCTCAATTCTTTTAACCATGTCAGCTTCACATCTATATTCGGAGCCTACACATTAAAAAAGGAAGCAAATGTTAGAGAGAAGAGGGCATGTCTCCATGAAAAGATGTATTATAATTAGAAAAAGGTATATTATAGAACAAATCCAAGTGTTTATATAAAACATAATCCATATCCTTATCTACTGTGACTAAGGAGTATCATTTTGATTCTTAGAACTTCTTTTTTATTAATTTTTATTGTGGCCGAAGTGAATTACAAATCTTTCACAGTAATATTTAAGGTATATAGTGACAATGAATCAGGGGCATTCTCACCACCAGTGTTGTCCTCCCTCCACCTCTGTTCTCAGCATACATCCCATATCTCCCTCCTTTAACCCCCCCCCAGAATACTAGTGTAACTGGTCCCCACTTGCACAGCTTGTTGTAGATTGGATATAGATTCTGTATTCCTTTACTTTGGGTTTGATGTTCAGGTCTGATCATTTGATTCTTAGAACTTCTATTGAGCAGATAGTCATCAGTCAAAATCTTTATGAAATGTCTTTTGAATAAGAATTTCCAGAGAATAAATGTGAAATGTATTCTATTGCTTTTTTTCTTTAAAGAGGGTTATTTTAACCCTCTAATTATATCTTTTAAGATATAAATGCTTTTGAGTGAAATAAAAAACGGTCAAACCTAAATACCTAAACCGAAGTCAACAACAATGTAATCAAAAGTCTCAAAATATAACAAGGGACCTGTTACACTAGCAGTTCGAAGGGCTAAGGGTGGATATATGGGATGCGTGCTGGGAACTATGGTGGAGGGAAGTCAACACTGGTGATGAAAATGGACCTAATTCACTGTCAATATGAGCTGAAATACAATTGTAAAAGACTTGTAATTTACATTGGTCTCAATAAAAATTAATATATATATGCTTAGAATTAGAGCTTGGATACAGAGTAGGGTATTTATCTTGCACATGGCTGTTACAGGTTATATCATCAGGACCCCTCATATGGTTCTCCCAGCCCACCAGTAGTAATCCCTAATCACAGAGCCAGGAGAAATTTCTGAGAATTAACAGTTTTGACCCAATACCCCTCCAAAATATAAGTGCACGTGGCTTTATAGTGCCAATGACAAAAGGTAAACCTAAATGGACTAAAGACCTAGATATTGACCTAAATCCATAAATTGCATAGAGAAAAGCATAGGTAGAACTCTGTGACATTGAAACTAGAGACATCTTTAAGGATAAAATACTACTGACCAAGCAAGTAGAAGCAAAGATAAATTTCTGTCTCTCAAAGAAGATGTTGACCAGAATATGAAAACATCACAGACAGATCACAGATTGGGAGAAATTATTTTCCCACCATGCATCTGACAAAAATTTAATAACCAAGATATATAAAGCACTGGTAGAATTATATATATACATATATATAAGAAAAACATCCAACTCTATCAAAAAATTAGAAGAGATGAACATAAACTTCCTCAAAGAAAAAAAATACAAATGGCAAAAAATATGTGAAAAAATTATGTCCATCACTAATCAGGGAAACAAATTAAAACAGTAATGAGATAGACTGGCACACATCAAAAAATAAAACAAGCAATGTTGACAAGGATATAAGGGAAAAGGGACCCTTATTCACTGCTAGTGGGAATGTCAAGTGGCCCTGCATTTTTGAAAGACAGTTCATTAATCAAAAAACTAGGAATTGAACTTTCATATGGCCACTCCTAGGGATATACTCCTAAGAGCACAAAAAGCACAGTACAGAAAAGACATTTGCACTCCTATGTTTACTCTAGCACATTACATAATAGCAAAATATGAAAACAACCCAAATTTTCACAGAGAGATAAATGGATAAAGAAACTATGGAACATGCACACAATGCAGTACTATTCAGTTGCAAAAAATGCATGTAATTTGCTACAATGTGGATGAATCTGGAGAGGACCATGAGAGGACCATGTTGAGTGAAATCAGTGAGAGGAAAAGGAACATACTCAGAATGATTTCTCTCATATGTGGGACATAAAGAAACTTCATTGAAGAACATCAAATGCCCAGTGACAATGGAAAAAAAAGAGCAAGAGAACTGGTCTTCAGTAGGACGCTTGCCACTGATGAAAGGATAATGTAGATAATGGAACAGTAAGACAATGAGTGAGGAAAAAAGTGACTAGATCAGAGGCAGGCTGAGGGTCAGGGGGAAAATTGGGGACATTGGTGGAGAGACTGGTTCTGAAACAATGTATGACTAAAACTCAATCATAAATATCTTTTATCTTTGAAATTCACAATGGTTCAGTTAAAATTAGATGAAAATCATATAACTGATTTTATCTGCAATTTTGATAAAATTAATCAAGTAGTACTGCTCCTTGAAAAGACAATCTATTCGAAGTAATCTCAATAAATTGTGTCTGCCAGAAAGTTTCCTTATCCAGTGTTAAATCTAAATCAAACCATGAAAAATTATTTTATGAATTATAATGATCTGGTGCACAATTAAAGAAAAATACGCTCTGTTGAGTTCTTTCAGCAGATGAGAACACATTCACCTGGCACAAGTCAGAATATACTTATTTAAAATGACAGCATTATCCTGAAATGTCATATTTCTCTCCCCTTTTCTGAAATGCAATGGGACTTACTGTGTATCTGGCCAGGGTTCTAATCATTTTTTTGGAACAACAATCATATCTGAACTGTCAGATATCCCAAATCATATAACTAGGCATTATCTGAATGTGTACACAAGAGAACTCAGAATTAATATAAAAGTCCTAACACTTGCAACTTGATAGGAAAAAGGAAAGGCCTGCCAAACTCTTGGCTTTCAGCTAAAGTCATTAAGTTTCTTAGTATAAACTTTGGAAACTTAGAATCCTAGAAAGCATTACAGACATCTCAAAGTAATGATAATGTGTGGTAGTCCCCCCCCCAAAAAAAGATTTATGTTATATCACAATGGAAACTGATGAAAAACATTAATGTCATATGTATTAAGTAGACAGAAATTTCTGTCTTGTAATCAAAAATAATTTCCATTACAAAAGTCAATTGATACTGATCTGTCAGCCTCCCTAGATGAAAATTCAAAGTTTTAGCAATATATTGCAAGTATAGTCCCTAATATAATTTGAAATAACGAACCTGGACGATGTAAATTTCTTCCTTCCCACCACACCATATTTCAAATTTGCGGGTGTCGCCTTTTACATATTCAGTGATTCCAATTTCATCCAGCTGCAACAAAGAAGTTGAGATTTTTAGTAAACATTGTTTTGAAAATGATCTTATAAATACTTTGATGATGTTTTAAATTCAATGGAACTTCTCACAGAAACAGAATATATATTTAATATATATTTTATTCCAATAATAAGAAATGGTAAATAAATCATGGTTCATAACATTTATGGTTTATATTTTGAGCAACTTCATTAGCTTACACTATTCTTCTTCCTTCTTTTTCCTTTATAATTCCTGCACCAATTACCTAAGGGACAATCTCACTCTCTAGCCCATTTAGGAGTCCACCAAATGAAGTTCAATGAGGTGATATTAATAGTAGTACTAGTGAGATTCCCAAAAATCAAGGGAAATTTTGCTTTGGGGCCACATCAGCAAGCTCAGCGGTTAATCCTGACTCTGAGCTCAGAAATCACTCCTAGCAGGCTCAGGGAATGATATGCTATGCCAGGGGTCGAACCCAGGTGAGCCACATGCAAGGCAAACACTCCAGCCACCTGAAATAGTTTTTATCTTTATTGTATTTATATACCTTATCATTATAGATTAAATAAAATATAATACATATACTGGAAATTTAACAGTATAGAAAATATTAATATTCTTCATTTAATTTTTTCACTTACAAATATCTAAAGGAATAAAATTAATTTGCAATGTGTGAACTGTATATATGTTCTCAAATCACAAAATATAGAAATTTAATTGAAAATCTTTTACTATGTCTGCCCCCAAAAAAAAGCCTAGGCCCTGATGGACTCACTAATGAATTCTTTCAAACCTTTCAAAAGGAACTACTACCAATCCTGGCCAGGCTCTTTCTTGGAATTGAAAAAACAGGAACATTTCCAAACAGCTTTTATGAATCAACATCACCTTGATACCAAAACCAGACAGAGATGCTGCCAAAAAAGAAAATTATAGAACAATATCCCTGATGAACAAAAATGCAAAGATCCTCAAAAAAATCCTGGCAAATAAGACCCAATGCCTCATCAAGAAGGTCATTCAGTAAGATCCAGTAGGTTTCATTCCAGGAATGCAAGAATGGTTTAACATTCATAAATCTATCAACAAAATACACAATGTCAACGACAAGAAACATAAAAATCACATGATCATATCAACAGATGCAGAGAAAGCATTTGATAAGGTCCAACACCCATTCTTGATATTAAAAAAAACTCTCAGCAAGATGGGAATGAAAGGAACCCTTCTCACTATAGTTAAGGTCATCTACCACATGCTAATGTTAAATATTATTCTCAATGGAGGAAAAACTAAAAGCCTTCCCTCTAATTTCTTGTACAAAACAAGTCTGTCCTCTCTTACCACTCCTATTCAACATAGTCCTTAAAGTACTACAGCAATTAGGCAATCCAAATGGATTAAAGACCTTGATATCAGACCTGAAACCATAAGGTATATAGAACAACATGTAGGTAAAGCACCCCATAACATTGAGACTAAAGGCATCTTTAGGAGGAAACAGGATTCTCCAAACAAGTTAAAGAAGAGATAAACAGATGAAACTATATTAAGCTTAGAAGCTTCTGCACCTCAAGGAAAATAGTGCTCACGCTAAAAAACCCACCCCACAGATTGGGATAAACTATTCATCCAGGGCCCAGAGAGATAGCACAGCTGTGTTTGCCTTGCAAGCAGCCGATCCAGGACCAAAGGTTCGAATCCCGGTGTCCCATATGGTCCCCCGTGCCTGCCAGGAGCTATTTCTGAGCAGACAGCCAGGAGTAACTCCTGAGCACAGTTGGGTGTGGCCCAAACCCCCCACCAAAAAAAAACAACTATTCATCCAATACCCATGAGATAAGGAGCTAAGATCAAAGCTATACAAGGTGATGACAGAATTTTACAAGAAAAATACATCTAACCCCTTCAAAAACTGGGGAGAAAAATAAACAATTTCTCAAAGAAGAAATACAAATGGCCAAAAGGCACATGAAAAAAAATGCTCCACATCACTAATCATCAAGGAGATGGAAGTCAAAACAAATATTAGGTACCATCTCACACCACAGAGACTTGCACACATCAAAAAGAAAAAGAACAATCTGTACTGGTGGGGATGTGAAGAGAAAGGAACTCTCATTCACTGCTGGTGGCAGTGATATACCCTAGGAACACAAAAATACAATTCAAAAATCCCTTCCTCATATCTATATTTATTGCAGTGCTATTTACTATAGCCAGACTCTGGAAACAACCAAGATGCCCTTCAACAGATGAATGACTAAAAAACCATGGTACATATATACAATGGAATATTATGCAGCCATCAGAAGAGATGAAATCATGAAATTTACCTGTACATGGATGTACATGGAATCTATTATGCTGAGTGAAATAAGTCAGAGTGAGAAAGATAGACACAGAATAGTCTCATTCATCTATGGGTTTTAAGAAAAATAAAAGACATTAATTTAATAATGCCCAGAGACAATAGAGATGAGGGCTGGAAGGTATGAAGATATGAAGGTCATCACAAAGAGTGGTTAGTGAAGTTTAAAAAATAACTACACTGACAAATATCATAACAATGTGAATGAATGAGGAGAGAAAAAGCCTGTCTCTAATACAGGTGGGGAGGGAAGGAAATGTGGGGCATTGGTGATGGGATTGTTGCACCGGTGAAGGGGGTGTTCTTTACATGACTGAAACCCAACTACAATCATATTTGTAATCAAGGTGCTTAAATAAAAAATAAAGAAATGTACATTAAGATAAAATAAAGAATGGTGAGTACAATTAGATAAATAACTACACTGACAACTATGGTGACAATGTCAGTGAGTGAGAGGAGTAGAATGCCTGTCTCGAATACAGGCGAGAGGTAAGAAGGGAGATTGGGGGCATTGGTGAGGGGAATGTTGCACTGGTGAAGGAGGATGTTCTTTATATGACTGAAACCCAAATACAATCATGTATACAACAAGGTGCTTAAATAAAGATATTTAAAAAAAGAAACTTCTGGTTCAGAATAGTGCAAAGATCATTAGAAAGTATGCCATTGATCAGTAACAACACCTGGACAGGATGAAGTTAAGCCAATAGTCTTTGAAAGTGAGAGAAAAGCTCATTAGCTATAGAGAGAATCTGCACTGATCCTCTCCCAAAAAAAGGGAAGATTCTGAAGCCTACATAACACACTGAGTAGTAGGTCTAGCAGTCATTTATCCATGGATTCTTATAAAAAGTATAAAAGTAAGTAAATAAAGCTGAACTTCTATATTCTTCAGTAAGCAGCATTGCTTTTCTGTTAGTAATTCCATCCCTATTCTTCCATAGATGACTGACTAATCTCTTTGATTAGGGAAACTGCCAGGCATTATTGGAAAACAAAAGGAAAACAGATTGATTTCCAATCTCCCTTCAAATGCCACATATTATTTATTTGCTGTGTCTAGTAAGTCAACATCCCATCTGTCTACCTTCCATTAAAATGTGTCTTGCATGTAGCCCACCTCTGTTTCCATGGTAACCATTGAATTCTCATAGCTTTAGTAACTCCTTCAAGTCCCTCCTTATTCTGAGGCACTCTAGAAGTACTCTGTTGATGTGCTCATTATTATGACACACACACCCCCAAAAAAGAAAACTTCAGAGGAGATAGCTCAAGTGGTAGGGTACATACATAATATGTTCAAGGCCACCAATTCTTTCTCTGGCACCACAGACACCCTTGACCACTGCCAGTGAAGGTGGTCCTTATATAAAAAAATTTTAAAAAATGCATCATAAATCAGAAATGCTACCTACCATAGTCTTAACTAAAAAGTGAACCCAATAGATTTGAGTTAAATATGCCCAGGGAGAGAAGGTACTTCCCAATCACTAGGGAAAAGAGCTGGAAGCTAGTTTGCTAGCTGATGTGAATGACAAGTTCATGTACATCTTGTTAATTTTTCAATATTTTTGGTGGAGAGGGATTTGTGTCACACCCAGAGGTCCTCAAGACTTACTCCTGGTATTGTGTTCTGGGTTTATTCCTGGTGAACTTAGATGAATATATGGGGTTTGGGGTATCAAAACCAGTTCAACCATGTGCAAGGTAAGTCCCCTAGCCACTGTACTATCTCTACAGCCTCTCGATCAATGTTTATTATAGAAATGCAGCACCTTTGAAATAAGCAATAATTGGAGGTCAGTTCCAAATAGCTAATGAGCAACTGGGCACTTATAGTGGAAACTATGAGAATAAGAGTTATTCTAGGGCCCGGAGAGATAGCACAGCGGCGTTTGCCTTGCAAGCAGCTGATTCAGGATCAAAGGTGGTTGGTTCGAATCCCGGTGTCCCATATGGTCCCCCATGCCTGCCAAGAGCTATTTCTGAGCAGACAGCCAGGAGTAACCCCTGAGCACCACCAGGTGTGACCCAAAAACCAAAAAAAAAGAGCTATTCTAACACTGTAATGAGTTCAGAAATAAAGCACTGCACTTGTACTCAACACACCAGATTGGACTTAATTAAAGACTCAATGATTCAAAATCAAAAGATATTACATATGATTCTCAGAGTGCCACCAAGAGTGATCCCTGAGTACTGCTCCCATTCCAACATCAAACGAAAAAAGGAAGCAAGAAATTTTAACAACAGAAAACATAGCTGCTGACCAGGCAGGAAAATTCATAAGTAAGACTTGCTTATCTGGGATCTTTCTAACCTAACACTTCAAGTTCTTCTTGATTACTCCTTCTGAACTCAGTTCAGTTTACTCAGTTCAGTTTACTCCTCAGTTCCCTAATATACTGACAATAACAACTAGGACAAAACATGCTCCTGAAATATGACAGAGACTAATCAGGGATTCTACAATCTCAATTCTCTATTAACAAATGACTCTATGTGAACCTTTTGAACCTTCATAGATAAAATCAGTTGGGGGATGATACAACAGCATTTGCCAATTCCAGACTCATGTAACCTGAAATTTTGTCTTGTCAAAAGTCAAAATCCTTTGGGGAGTATCATTGTATGACCTTTAACTTCCTCCAATGAAATTGCTCTCATTTTAGCACTAAATATTAGGACAGAAAGATTACTGAGGCTCTGCAAGAGAGGAGAGTAATTTTAACAGACAAGACAGGTATGAAATGGGTTCAACTCTAGATAACCCTGAATACTCAGGAAAAGAAGTAAGGAATGGAAAAAGGAGATGCCAAAATTAGGTGAAGATACGTTCAATTCAAAAGTTATCCATTGGGGGGCTAGAGCCATAGTGTAGGAGGAAGGGCTTTAGCCTTGCACCCTGCCTACCAAAATTTAATCCCCAGCATCCCAGATGCCTCTCCCCAAAGCCTGTCAAGAATAATTTCTGAATTCAGAGCCAGGAGTAACCCCTCAGCTCTACCAGGTGTGGCCCAACAAAAAATGTTATCCCTTTTTGTTGTGTTTGCTTCTCTGAAAACCACACCCATTGGTGCTCAGGGATTACTCCTGGCTCTGTACTCAGTATCATTTCTGAGTGTGCCATAAAACAGCCAGTGACTGTTGTAAAATAGTCAGCATTTAAAATATGCAATGCAATAGTCTTAAACCCTGTATTATTTCTCAAACTTGACGTGTCATCCCTTTTTATATTGCTTCAAAGAAAAGAAAGAAAATCCTTTCCCTTTGTCTTTTCTCTGTGACAAAAGCTCTTTGTTGCCAATGCTATGCACTCCACCTAGTACCAGTGGTCAGGTATTGCTTCCTAAGGATGCCTGATTGACAATGGCACCCCACAATGCAAAATTTGTCTGCAGGGCGCCAGAGAGTTCCCTAGGAGACTGTCAAGGATTGGAGTAAGAGAGCAGAAATAGAAAAGGATAAAACTCTTCCCTTCCTTCTCATTGCAGAGAAATTTTACCCCAAATCTATGTAAGCATCCTATTTAAACAAAGGGATGTGTAGCCAAAGCAAAATCATCAGTAATTTCAGCTGAAATGGCAAACACATAGAGAGCAAATACTATAGCAGCACTACACAGTTTAATGGACTTACATTCAAACTGTTCTTAAAACTGTAGGAAGGTAATCGACAGGCACCGTCTCCACCGTCAACACGCTTTTTACAAAACACAATGGCTTTTTCATACAAGAAAAGGTGTCGCTGCATAGGCTTGAATCTAGCAAACTCCTTCATTTTGGTGGCCCCCTTCCGGTGTCCAGCCCAAACGCTGAATGCATTTTGTGCGATCATCTTGCCAAGGTCATTTATGTTTCCCTGAAATGGAAAATGAACACTCATTGGAACGAAGCATAGCTACATTCAGAAGGTAGCCATCATTATGGTGATGAAACTGCTTCACTTGGACCTGAAGAGTCGCATACACTGTTTAAAATTCCATTCATAAAGAACAGGAGGTGATAATGGTAAGTGCATATATGAGGAAGCAAATACTGAAGAGGCTTCACTTTGATGCAGACTGTGAATTAATAAAGGAAGAAAAACTGGCAAGCAACAACAAAACAAACGCCTCCACTTTTGTGAAACTACAGTGGTTACTGGAATAAAAGGAGAGGTTATTGAGAGTAATAGGAAAAGGGCCTCTTTGGTGGCAGATGGCACGAGAATCGAAGGGTTCAAGGAAGAAACGGTCATCAAGTCTCCCTTATAGAGGTATGAAGCCTGTACCCCTAAAACTCCATAGTATTATGAATCAATAAAAATTCTTCATCAGGCCATTTTCCACTAAAACCTGGCATGTGTCATACTGTATAAAATTACCTTTAGGAGTGGAAGATTTAAGGCTCCTTCTTATAGCAGACTGTGTTAATCCATGAAAAAGCATTGAATTTAGGATAACTCATCCCATCTCTTCCTCAATCCTGATTGGTGCATGAAATCTACCAGTCCCGTGTGTCTCCACCAGGTGAAGCTAACTCTAAAGAGTTGATTTTTTTCACCTGTTCTATATCTCTCCTAGACTAGGACAAGCAGCAATTCTGAGACAATTAATCTCCATAGAAGACCCAAATATTTCTTCTATCAAGACCTAAACTTGTTAGACTGTTGGGACAAGAGGAATATCACAAACCCATTTGACTGCTGATCTAAAGCCAATTCTCCACTTAGCATTATTAGGAATACTGCTGACATTTACTTGTCCATTAATCTACCTTTCAAAGTTGGTTCCAAGAGAGAAAGAAAGGAATGTTAAAGAGCTTATCCACTAAAAAAGGAAATAATCATTGCAATTTACTTACCTTGTAGCCATTTATTGCAATCTGATGCATAGAGTCATTGACTGACTTCAGCAGATCCAGCATTGTGTCAAGTGCCTCCTTTAACTCATTGGTTCCAAGACAGTCTTTGCTATATTTTAATAGCTCCTGGAAACAGAAATATGGAATTAAATGTAATATTGGACAGATATTAATAGCTAAAGAAGATGAAAAACCTTTGGCTAGCATGCTTTCAAAGAGGAAACCAAAGATAATCTCTTCTTTGAGTAATGTTCTTCATATGCTATTTGTCACATTATTACTATATTTAATTGCAATGTCAAATTTGAGGAAAATGGAATAATGATGAAACAGAAAACAAGGGGCATTCAATGTTTTTAGAACTGAAGAAAATAGCTATTAGGACATACTATATATTAGGTATTAACGTTATTGCACTTATTTTGATCCTCTACATAAGACATTTTGTTTTGTTCGTTATGCACATACCTAGAACATGGTAATAATTTTAAATATGCTATATTGCATTAATACCAAATAAAATTGTATTAACTCTTTCACTGTACATGATATAAGTGCCACTTGATTTTTTTATTGAGAAGACTCATGAAATACAGATTCAAACTTCTAATCAATTTTTAAAATTCTGTTTAATAGCAAAAGTTCCTCAGTAGACATTACACACAGACTAGTGTAAGTTGTAAGGGCAAATAACTAACTAAAAAGGGTTTCATAACAGAATAGATACCCAATCTACAACAAGCTGTAAAGTAGAAACCAGATACACTAGTATTCTGGGGGGTAAAGGAGGGAGATATGGGATACATGCTGGGAACAGGGGTGGAAGGAGGACAACACTGGTGGTGGGAATGCCTCTCATTCATTGTCACTATGTACCATAAATAATTCTGTGAAAGATTTGTAATGCACTTTGGTCACAATAAAAATTTTAAAAAAAGGGCTTCATAGGTTCTTAGTTTTATATGTCTCTCTTTTTTTGGCATGTGTAACACCATAGGGAAGAGTATGGCATTCATTCCCTTGCTACATCTAGTTTTTGCAAGTTTATCTAAGCATTTATCATGTATCTAAGAGAGTAACTTTTCAACCACTTTCCACACCTGAATCAGAGAAGTCAAAAAATAGAGAAAGTTTATTACAATTACCTTCAGTAGTAACTGATACTTAGTGATTCTCTGCACTGGTTTGAGCAAATAGGAATCCAGACGAAGTCTGTGTTTTAATTTCTTTTGGCATTCCTGTCATTAAAATTTAATTAACAATAAATTTAAATTGTCAAGTACCTGTGAAAATGCTAAATATTCATTGACTACACTCAATAAATTCAAAATTCTTATATCATTGTTTCGTTCGTTGGTTTCGTTTTGGGGCCACATTTGTTGATGTTCAGGGGTTACTCCTGGCCATGTGCTCAGAAATCGCCCCTGGCTTGGGGGACCATATGAGATGCTGGGGGATTGAACTACGGTTCGTCCTGGGTCAGCCTTGTACAAGGCAAACACCCTACCACTGCACCATTGTTCCAGCCCCAAAATTCTTATATGTTAAAGGAAAATTTACCAGAAAAAATACTGTTGCATATAGTTTCCTAATTAAGGAGATAGGATAATAGAAAAAGCTGTAAGTAAATATGATTGCAGAGAAAATTCTAAAATTTCAAACATGAAAAATACTTACTTGTATATTCACAATGATACAGAATTTTTATAAGATAAGGATGCAGTAAATGACCAAAGGCAAAAATGAAAAAAAGCTTTTCTATTAAAGAATTATACAAGACAATTTTTAACTACTCAGATCCATAGGTAAGGATCAAAAGAGAAATAGGTTGCCTGAATATAAATCACCCTGCATTTGAGAAGAGTTGTTTTCTCATATCACAAGAAAAATAGAGCTTTTGTCAACTAGTGCTATATTTTATCTCATTGTTGTTTGATTCACCACAACTATATATATATATATATATATATATATATATATAGGACATGACTGGAAAAATTGTTGGATCCATAATTACGTCAAGATGGATCTGCTTAGGATTAAATGTATGTATGTGTATATATATCATGGAAAATAAAAAGGAAGTGAGAGACGATATATTTGTGAAAAATAAAGGCCTCTCCTCTCAATACGAATAAAATTCAACATGTGTTCAAATTCAGATCACGAAATGATAAGAATATTTATTTAGTTTTTTTTTTTACTGATGAAGATAAAATTCATAGAAAATACCATTCAATGTACTTATAGAGGATTTTTATAACTCTTACAATTTGAAGAGTTTGCGATAGAAAAGAAGCATAGACTAGAATAGACTGCAATAAAATAGAATAGAATAGGGAACTAAGCAAATGAAAAAGAAAGTTGGAAGGAAAACAAATTAGAAAGAAAAGCAGTCAACTTATATTATACTGCACCATAGGATTTGTTTGTGTATAGATACTACATACATTGAATACTTTAGCACTCCCTCAATGTGATTACATAGAACTACATTGGATGATATGGAAGGGAAATGATATGTATTGTATTATCATAGTGGAGTTGGTGATAGGAGCAGGGAAAATGAAACTGAGCAAAAGATTCCCTTTTTTATAGTGATAAATACCTGGCTAAGCATATTACTTGGAGATAGAGAGTATGGAAAGTAGCTAAAGTTTTCGACTTTAAGGAGTATGTTTGTGCATGTGTGTGTATTTTTGGGAAAGTCAAATTTTTCTTTGTATCTATCCATCTATAGAACTTATTTACTTAGAGTATAAAGTAAATTTATAAATAAGAAATAGTCCTGGATCTTTCAGAAAGAGGATACCAATACCTGCATAATTACTATACCTGAAAAAAGGCACATTCTGAAAACTTCTTCCAAACTGCTTCTGATTTGGGTTTATTCTGACAATATTTTGCATACATCTTAAAATCGTCTTTCTGTGATAAACAAAAAATTCAAATGTATTATTAAATTTCATGTGTATGTTTAATAAAAAAACACTAGACAAAATGATTGTGGCTAAGTATTCTAAAGAACGTGGCCTAAAGAGCTTGTAACATAGTTGAGAGTTATGGTGTTGAGAAAAGCCTTCTCTAGCTGACCTATAAATTAGACCAATTTTTTCATATCTGTGAGTTAATAGGGTACCAAATCTTATGTCCTTTCAATACTACTAGTCTCTCAGTTCCCTGATGAATGAATTGGTAGCTAACTTTCAAGGACTTTGGCCCATCACTCACACAGCATCATAGCTCCATAACCACACGTGACATCTATCAAAGATAATCACTTCACCTAGAATAATCTTTGACTCACATGATGTGCTACCCTTTAACATTCATATAATGAGATAGCTCTTCTTTAAGTCCTCCTTTATACCTCTCATCTATGTAAAATAACCTCTTCTTGAGTACTTTATAAATTTCTAATATAGCTCAACTCACACAGTTAAGTCACTCTTGAGCTTGATATCTATTTGCATTGTCTATCATGGCACTTGGCATACAAGTACGTGTTCTATAGATTATGTTAAATGAACAAACATAGCATTTATAAAACCACTGCTGGCTGGGAAGAACTCTGCTAATCTCATTAGAAATACTGAAAAATGAACAGGTTATGGATCATGCCTCAGAGACTTCATCTAGTTGAAGAGCTTTCGTATTACATAGTAGATTTACTTAGTAAATGTAAAATTCCCAATGAGTAACACAGACATTATGCACTGCAGGAGTCCAAACAAAAGGTGCCCTATGGCTTAGGGAACTAGTGAAGAAGTTGGCCAGAGTTTAAATGTGTTGACAGTTATGTTGAGAAAGGTAATGACCCACAATTCTTTTTAACCTTATTATTTTCTTACTCCATAAACACTTTCTAGAGTAAGAAGTTTTCAATAACGAATCCAATTTACTCTCAAATTAAGTCTAAATGGGTATTTCGGGAAGAATTAGAGGTAGAAAACATTCTAAGAGGAAAAGACTTTGATGGAGGGGAATGGGATTACACAATCTGAGTAGTGAGTTGTACTAACAAGTCATTGTATAGAGAGAGATGAGTCCCCTGAATGATGTCATGGAATATAAAAGCATAAGAAGCTCTCTCTCCTTTGCAAATTTGAGTTTACTGTAGATATAGTAGAGAAAAATTTGGAAAATCTTCTTTTCTGTTCATTTATTTAAATTTTTAAATTTAAAAATATTTAAAACATTCTGATATATGAAGTTATTCATAGTTGAGTTTCAGACAATATTTCAGCACCAATCCCACTACCAGTGTCATTTTCCTTCACCAATGTTTCCAGGCATCTTTGAAGCTAAAATTAACTAAGCCAAAAATGTTTGTGTGACGATTATCCCACTCTCACAATTTCATAATCAGAAGGGTCCCTAGAATCCTGTGTTCACCTTAAGGGTCAGTGCCCTCAAGTTGAGCCACTGAGACATTCAATATTATAGAATTCAATGGCTATTGCATTGATTTCTGTAACAAAAACTAGGTATAGCATTGACTACTTGCTAGAATGAGAGTCTTTTACACCAAACATAAAAACATATAAAACATTCCCACCTTTTCTCCAAATCTATTCTTTTAAAAACAAGTTTTTATTTTTGTGGCTAATATGACATATTTTAAATAATACTTTAACTAACCCTTTCCAGGAAACAGGGTCCCACTCTTTCTGGAGCATTCGCGCAGCTTTCCAGACTGCTCATGAAAATGCTGTGAAAATTTCAGAGAAATAAATATGACATGATTTAATATGAATCCAATAAATTGGTGAGTAATTCCTTAAGTAGTATCAGAAAAAAAGAAATCTTATCTTTTCAATTACATACTTGTTGTGGAATTCATATATTTCTGCCATATTTCCAAAGAGAACATCCTTTTTGTTTCTCAAGGCAGGTGGCATAAGACCAAACATTTCTGGATTATCCATCTCCGATCTATAGCCCTAAAGAAAACACATTTATTTATTTATTTAAAATATTCATACTGGCAGCCAAAACTATGCCTCCTAGATGACATGTCACCATGTCTACATCTGGCAAGCTCCATTGACTCATTGACTGTTCTTGAAGGAGATATAAAATAAGCCGTGAAAAACGATGGGTAAACCGGCTATCTAGCTTAAAGCTGGTACTTTTGAGAGGAGAATAATGGGTCAATTCCCTGCCCTGAAAAATGGCACAGCAGCTATACTCACCACCCACAATCACCATTTTACCCATGGCCCTGCTTCATGACTCCTCTATAGCTCTCTACAGGGACATCAATCTGTCTAAAAACTCCAGTTAAGCTAGTATTTGGGCTGACATCACCAATACCCTTTTTTTTTTTGAGTGAGTGCATGCACTCTTCCCCTGCCTCCTTGTACTTTTGTAAGCCCTGGCAACCAAAATCACACCTCACAAAAGCCACAGTATCATCCACAGTGCTTGGAATTCCTGAACCACATATATGCAGTCACACGACAATTCCAAATCTTTTAATACTGTCATTCCAGTAGGAACACACTAATTTAGATGTCAACTTGTATTTGAATCTCCCTAATATTCAGAAACTAAAGAATTAAGAGAAAGATCAACTAGCAGCAAGAGCTCAGTAAACTTTCTGACAATGACTTAATGACCTTATGGAAAGATGTAATAGCTTTCACAAATTTTCTGTTGCTGTACTCTTTCTCATCTATCTTTTGTTTTCTTTCTCTTTTTCTTTTTTATTTCTTTCTCTATTTTAGTAATTTTCCTCCCACTTACATGAAAACAAGTGTATTATGACCAACTATATAACATATGGTCCTTAAATAGAATAATTTACCTATTTAAAATATACAAGCTAACATTTGATTGGGTCACCAAACATAGAAATAGCAGAATGTAGAGTGGATGAGTGGGCCGAGCTGTTTTTAATGTCAAAATTCAAATTTTTCCATTTCTAATGTCATTCATTTTTGTTTTGTTTTGATTTTTGATTTTTGGGTCACACCCAGCAGTGCTTAGGGTTTACTCCTTGCTCTGCACTCAGAAATCGATCCTGGCAGGCATGGGGGACCATATGTGATGCCCAGGTTCGAACCACCATCCGTCCTGGATTGGCTGTGTGCCAGGCAAACACCCTCCTGCTGTGCTATTTCTCCAGATGCTCAATCATTGTTTTTAAAGAAAACAAAGACAAGGTTTCAACATGTAGAATATTCAACTGAATATTCAATAAGTAGACTAAAGTGATAACTCTTTCAGTTTCAGAATATATTATTGGTTGTATAAAAATAGAAACAAAGAATAAAATTTATTTACAGGTCATTAATCTCTTCTTAAACTGGCAGCAAGTATTTAGGTTACTATATAAATATGACCTTTGTATCAACTGGATATTCTGATAATTTTGGTTCCTTGAATCAAAATCTCTAAAGAACACCCAAGAAATAATTACAACAATCTACTCTATTCCTAAGAGAACAGCTCATTAATTCAGCAATAAATTCCGAATCTATGATTTTTACTTCTGAGAATGACCCAAATGTGAATATATCTTCAAACATAAGAAGAAATACCTGCTGCTGTAAATTGACAATCAAGAAAGGGGAGATTAAAAACAATACTAAGACTTCTTTTTTTAATTTTTCTTTTTTTAATTTAATTTTATTCAATTCAAACCATTGTAATTTACAAAGTCATTCATAGTTGGTTGTCAAAATACGATGAATCAGGGTCAGTTTTACCACCAGCGTCAAACTCCACCAATATTTCCCAACTGCATACCATACAAGCCAACCAACCCCCTGAGCACTTCTTAATCAATGAAGCAAGGTAACATGGGGAAGGAAGAAGGAGAAGAAAAATAATGTTGGAGTCACTTACCAATAAAACAGAAAACAGCTCATGGACATACACCTTCTCTGTCTGTATCAGCTCATGAAGGACATGTCTAAAACAAAAAGACCAGAATTATCAGTTATTTAATTGGTTCAGAACAGTATCACATTTTAATTCTGATCCTTATAGGTTATCAGAGATAACACTTTTAATATATAGAAAATATCAATGATTTTTGTTTTTTCATAAAAAATGTAAAATCAATTCTATAGCTTCTAGAATTGATACTACCCATAATCTCTGAAATATATTTTAGAGAAAGAAAACTTTTACTTGATAAATGATAGCTAAATGATAGATAATTTAATTTAATGATAAATCAAAAGATAAGGTTTAAGAAACTAATGTGATAAAGAACTTTATTTCTAACTCACTATGCTTAAAAATCATTTATTAAAAACTCACAAAATGTGTTCATAAAAATCTGGCAATGTTTTTTCTGTTAACCACAGTTTCTGAGATAAAATTCTTTTTCAAAAAAAGTGACATTTATATTTATACACAATTTTTCACTTTTTCCAATAATGATCTGAAATATTTTAGGATATGCAGCCGATTTATTATACATATATATAATACATCTATCCAATTACAGAACAAAAATAAGTTTCTGAAGTAATTATATTCACTGTTTTTTTAAATGATAGTCAAAGCTATAGTGATCAAAACTTCCTGATACTGGAAAAAAGGTAGGCTTTCAGATCAGTGAATCACAACTCAAAACTTAAAGCAAATATTAATTTTAATTTTAGATAAAAGAGCTAGAAACATGAAGTGGAATAAAGATAGCCTCTTCAGCAAATGATGCTTTAAAACTGGATAAATACATGTAAAAATATTAAAGCTCGATCTGTATCTCACACTTTACAGAAAAATCAATTCAAAGTGGATCAAAGACTTGAGATGGAACCAAAAACTATAAAATACAAACTACAAAGTAGAATGATCCAAGATTTGGACCTCAGAGGCATCTTCAATAATCTGATACCATTGGCAAAAGCAACAAAATCAAACATTAACAAGTGAGACTACATCAAATTAAAGAGTATCTCATGGCAAATGAAACATGTTCTAAAACTAAAAGACAGCTAAATCAATAGGAAAAATATTTTTATTCAACATATCAGATAAAAGCTTGATATCTAGGATTTACATAAAGTACAAAGAATAACAAAAAATTTTAAATTCTTAGCAAAAAAATAGGAAGAAATAAACAGGCCCTTCTTACAGAAAGGCACATGAAAAAATTTTTGGCATTAAAAAACTGTTCAGCATGAAGAAACTGTTCAACATCACTTATATTTAAGAAAATGCAAATCAAGAAATAATGAGATATCATCTCACATTGGTGACACTGGCATGTATCAAAAATAGTAAACAAAATTTGCTGGTGGGGATGTGGAGAAAAAGGAACTCTCATCTACTGCTGGTGGAAATATTGTCTGGTTCAACCCCAATGGTAAATAGTATAAAGTGTCCTCAGTAAAATTAGAATTCAGTTGCCATATGACTCAATAATATCATAGTTGAGTATCTTCTTCCAGGGCTTAAAAATATTCATACAGGGACCGGAGCGGTAAGGTGTTTGCCTTGCACGTGGCTAACACAGGACTGATCCCGGTTCAAATCCCGGTATCCCAAATGGTCCTCCATGCCTGCCAGGAGCAACTTCTGAGTGCAGAGCCAGGAGTAACCCCTGAGCTCCACCGGGTGTGACCCAAAAACCAAAAAAAACAAATATTCATACAAAAGGACACATGCACTCCTATATTCATTGCAGCATTTATTATAATATCTAAGACATTGAATCAACCTAAATGTCCAACTACAGATAAACGAATCATGAAGATGTGGTACATATCACAACGGGATACTGGGCAGCTGCAAGGAATGATAAAATCATGTCATTTGCTGCAACCTGGTTGGAATTGGAAGATATGCGGGGTGAAGTAAGCCAGAAGAAGAAAGACAAACAAAGGATGATCTCACTTATTTATGTTATATATGTTATATAGAACAACTGGATGGGGAAATGTAATGAATAAGGGGAAATGCCTAGATCATCCTTGACCCCCGAGCTTAAGGTGGAGTAGGACAGAGAAGGGAATGAATCGAGGCAGTAAGGAAGAAGATGAGAAAGGGACATATATGGAGGAATGGGGCTTTGGTCCTATCCATGTTGTGAGTGAGTGATATACACAAAAATTCAAAACACAGACTCAACAACACTGTAAACATGAGATCTAAATTGCAACTACCAAACTTTGTAATATGCCTGTCAAGCTGGCAGGTAGGGATTGGTCATGGGGATAGAAGATAAGGAAGAATAGGAACACTGATGATGGAAGTTGATACTAGATGTGGGATTGGTGTTGAAATATTATGTCCCTAAAACTCAATCATTAATAACTTTTAAATCATGGTTCTTTAGCTAAACAAAAACATTTAAAAATAAAAAGATATATTTTCATTCAATGTAATTTCCTATTGGTATTATTAAAAATAATTTTATTGCTCTCTGATATGAGCAATTCATTAGTTTAACTTTAATTTTGATCTTTTTTATTTCTATTTTAACAAATAATATTTAATGGTCTAAAAATACATAAACCCACACAACTTTCTCTAAAATACAGAATTTGAAGGACAGAAATTCTTATATCCAGAATACTTATAGAAATGATGAAAATGGTAAAAAAAGACTAGTATTAACATTAATAAAATAGCATCCTGTCTGTCCATACATCCTTTTGTAGTTTGTGAAACACTCACTTTCACCTCTTCAAAGAAGAGGTGTTAAAGTTTCTGAATAGGTCTAATCTCTTATCCACAATTATTCAATAGAACATATGTGAGTTGGGGTTAAATCTGAGACTTTTGAGATCTAATTGTGCCCTTTTCATTACACCCAGATTTCTATTCTGCGAATTAAAAATCTAAGCCCCATTTGCCTTGAACATCAAATCAAATTTCTTTATCATATACGTTCATGAGCTTAGATTAATAAATAAAATAGATAGTTAATAAAACTTACTGCTTTAAAATTTTCAGATTATTGTCACTGTTCACACTGGGAGGTGGATCAGAATGTCTCTTATCCTGAAAATCATGTACCACTTCAATCTAAAATATAAAAATAAAAGATAACTTAGCATTTGTGGTTGGTATCATTTTTCTTCAGTATAATCCAACGGAAATCAAGTTTTCTCTTGATTTCTAGACCTTGCTATATAGAAAATAGAAAAAATAATCCTATGGTGATGATTTTTTCAGACATAACTTTGATTAGTACAAGTAACAAAATTATTTGAATTATACAAGTGAAGAGGTTTAAGATACTAAACATTTCCTTAAAAACTAAGTATCGTTATTTATTTTGTACTTCAGGGAATAATTCTGAATAAGATAATTTTCCAGGTATCTAAAGTTTAGTAACTGAAGAACCCAAAGAGCTTCTTATCTTTAATAATTGTAATACAAATGTTTCTAAGAACAATACATGATTTTAAAAAGCCCTTTTGTTTTGGTCTTAAAAACACAACCCATTGGTGCTCAGGCCCAGGTTTCAATACTGCTGAACTCAGGGAATCATATAGAGTACTGGGGATCAAATCCCTGTCTACATGCAAGGCAAGTACTTTATCCACTGTGCTAGCTCTCTATCCCTGTCTGCAATATTTTGAATTCTTTAGCCAAGGTTACTTGAAAACATTGATTCTTTTTCTAATGATTCAATGGCATTCTTATGAACATGGATGTTGAGATAAAAATCTAACAAAAAATTGCAGGAATAATAAAATGTGCTGATCTATCTCTTGTTTCTTGAAATGTCTGGAAACTAGGCATGCCTATTTCTATCATGTATTACTTGTTGCTTCCATTGGCCTTCCTATTCTTAATGTTCTAATTTACTTTGTAAACTCCACATGACTTAGCTTGACCTACTAAATCAATAGCAAGAGATTTGGGCTAGCTATTTTTTTCTCAGAAACACTAGGGCTGTTTCGGGCAGTCGCACTGCCAAAGATCCTCACTTCCCAGTGAATGTGCTATTACATTATAACAGCTATAAGATAGAATGAAAGGTAGACCCTACCAAGTGAACAGGTTTCTGCAAAATATGACCTTCTTTTTACAAACAAGTGTGGCAAAAACCAAACACTTAAGGACCAAGCACAGTCCTAGGAGTGAACACATATCATTATAGCTATTCTTCACAGAAATGTCCTAATTATCCCCATTTTACAGATGGGAATACCTGAGGCTTGGAGATGTTTAGCAATAAGGTCAAGATAATCTACTAAATTAGTGATAAAGTAGAGTCTATAATCTACGACTGCTATCATGCATCTTCCTTCTCCGAGTGGATTTTGACTTGTTAAATGTGTTGAATGCTCAAAACATAATCATCATTTAGAAGGTATCATTATGACAAAGTACTGCATATTCTCCTTGTGATATATGTTTACAGCGTTTAATCCAGCTGGTTTGTTAAATGTAAATTTGGAAATTTCATAAGATCAAGTTGGGGGCAGGAAAGATACCACAAAGGTTAAAGCACTTGCCTCACTTACAATTTAATCCCTGACATCACATACAGGACAGCATTGAGCACCTCCAGGGGTGACATCTAAACACATAGCCAGGAATAAGTAGGTCCTGAGCACCATGGTGTGAGTCTACTTCCACAAAGCAGAAAATATAAATGAGTTTTGGATTTGCATGGACTTGAAACTGGGTGCAACAGCTAGGATTCTCACTCGACAATGTATACCTACTAATTCTTTCCCTGGGTATGTGCAAATCAGTCCACATCAAGGACTTTTAAGGTGTATGAGGTTAAACTAGAACTAAAGAATAGATCAAACCATGGAATTGAACATTTAGCCGGTTTTCATCATGAAAGCAGTAACTGTCGCTCTACATTTTGATAACTTGTCATGATATGTCCAAGTAGACCTGTTCATAATTATAAAACAACATTTAGAACACCCACCACATGCTGCTTGTTATTTATTTTCTCTTGACTACAACTCCATCATGAGGTTTTCTACTATTAATCCCCATTGTATTTGTAATGAAACATATCCAACATTAGTCAGTTAAATGATGGAACTGGGATTAAAAATCAGCCTGGCTCTCCAATCTGTTTTCCTATGCTAATATGCCTCTTGGAAAAAATGCTAGAGTCCATTAAATCACTGAGGACACAGAAAAAATACAGGTTTCGAAGTAATGATGCCTGAATGTCACAGAACCTGTGAAGGTCTCTTGTATCAAACAAAATTAAAGGAGGGGTCAGAGAGATAGCGCAACAAGTTGAAGTGCATACTTCGCATGAAGATCTAAATTCAATCTTGGACAATGTGTGGTTTCCTTTGACCATCATTAGGAGTGACCCCCCCCACCCTATGACTAAGCTGAAAGTAGGCCCCTGAGCTGGGTGTGGCTCCATAACCAAAAACTAGGGGCTAAAACCAGGAAATGAATAGATGTCTATTTTGAAGGCCAGTGTATGGACCAGTGGAAGATTTTTGTCCCAGTTTCACACTTGCAGGATTAGAATCACTTATGAGAGAAATGTCCTTTGGTAGAAAGGTACAAACAAAATCTAAATGTATGGATGTGGGGTCAGGGGAGAGAGAAGCTGGAACTTAAGAGTATTCACTCTGCAGAAATTATTCTGAACTTGAGCCAAGTCTTAAGAAACTGTTCCTACATCTGGAAATGTGCCAGTCCTGCAATTAGACACAGTGCGGCAGCAGCTTTTTCTTGGAGATTAAATGGGTTTTCATACACACAATATTGGTTCAGTGAATTAATAGTATGCTTTACATTCCCCTACAAAACATATGCACAAGCCAAGTTTACAACAACAGCAACAATTCCAATTTTGGATTAATTAATGATATTTACTTTTATGTTGCTCTGACTTTGACTCCAAGTCTTCTTCCCTAGTAGAGAAATGTAGAGAAAGATTTTCAAACCAGAATTAAAGTCAACACTTTCAATAAAAATACTTAGAGAGTAAGTAGAATCATTATTCTTCCTTGTATTTGCATTTTAAATCACATTATACCAAACAATTGATCGGTCAAGCTTACTAGATGATTTGAACTTATTTTTTTATTTGCTGTCTAATAGTTTTTTTGCTTTTATTTATTTATTTTATAAAGATGACTTGAACTTCTTTTTGAGGGTGGTTTCTTTCACTCATCAAATCTTCACTTGATTGCCAGGGAAGAAAGCAACTAAGTGTTATTACTCATAGTTATTTGCAGATTAAGATTCATTCTGACACAGACATTTTTAATTATATTGTAGCAAACTAATTAATAGGGTTGGCATTTTTAAAAAAGATCTAAATAGAAATAGTAATCATAACATCTAACATGTATTCAGCAATTGATACATGCCAAGTACTATTCTAAGGACTACACATTATTTTTGTAATATAACAACTCCAGAAGATAGGATTACTTCTATCCCCACTTCATAGATAAGTAATATAAGCAGAGGCATAATTCAAATCTGCAGTCTGCTGTCAGAACATGTTTCTAACCATTACAAAAATTAATACTGAAGCATGTTTAAAATGCTAACTCAAAAAAATCTAACCAGCAAAACTCCATGTTTGTCTTTCTTATTGAAATAAAAAAACATTCACATCTTACAATGTGCACCCCGGTATTAAGCAAAGAGTTGGATGTTCATTGAAAGAAAAGGGTGTAGTCTATCAATTCTATGTTAATATTCTCATTCCCAAGGTTGTTGAAAAGGCAGACATTCATAAGACTCTATGGATTTCTTCTCTCTACTAAGGAATATACTTCCTGTCCTTTATTTCTTGGCAGGAACAATTGCAAAACATATCTGGCAATGTTATGCTCTAACCTTCTCTAGATTTAACACTTCACTTCTATTTATTTTTGTTGCTGTTTTTGGGCCACACCAGCAGCTCTCAGGGGCAACACCTGGCTCTGTGCTCAGAAATCTCTCTTGGCAGGCTCGGGGGACAATATGGAATGCCGGAAATCGAACCCAGGTCCATTCTGGGTTGGCCACGTTCAAGTCAAATGCCCTACAACTCTGCTATTTCTCCAGCCCCACTTCTATTTATTTTTTAAAAAATGTATTTCAGGGGGCAGAAAGATAGCACTGCAATTAAGGTGTTTGTCTTTCACACCATATATGGTCTCCTCAACAGCACTAAAAAAGAATCCTGATATAGAGCAAGTGTAACCTCCCCAAAAATAAATAAAAAGGTACTTCCTATGTGTGTAAAATATTACTTACCTAATCAGATAGATTGTGTAGTGAAAATAACCATACAAAATCAATTTCTCAATAAATATTGATGTTCTCAAAACAATTAAGAAGTACCATCTCATGCCACAGAGATTGATGCACATAACAAAGAATGAGAACAAGCAGTGCTGCCAGGGAGGTGGAGAGAAAGGAACTCTTATTCACTAGTTCAACCATCTAGTCCAACCTTTATGGAAAGCTATATGGAGATTGAGCTCCCATATGATCCAGCTATACCACTCCTAGGGATATACTCTAGGAACACAAAAATACAATACAAAAATCCCTTTCTCCCACCTATATTCATTGCAGCACTATTTACAATAGGCAGACTCTGGAAACAACCAAGATGCCCTTCAACAGATGAATGGCTAAAGAAACTGTGGTACATATACACAATGAAATATTATGCAGCTGTCAGGAGAGATAAAGTCATGAAATTTTCCTACACATGGATGTACATGGAATCTATTATGCTGAGTGAAATAAGTCAGAGGTAGAGAGAAAGATGCAGAAAAGTCTCCCTCATCTATGGGTTTTAAGAAAAATAAAAGACATTTTTGCAATAATGCTCAGAGACAAAAGAGAAAGGAGGGCTAGAAGGTCCAGCTCATGACATGAAGCTCAACACACAGAGTGAAGAGTGCTGTTAGAGAAATAACTACATTGAGAACTATCATAATAATGTGAATGAACAAGGGAAATAGAAAGCCTGTCTAGAATACAGGTGGGGGGAAGAGGGAAATTTGGGACATTGGTTGTAGGAATACTGCACTGGTGAAGGGGGGGTGTTCTTTCCATGACAGAAACTCAACTACAATCATGTTTGTAATCAAGATTTAAAAATTTTACTTATAAAATCCTAAAGTGCAACTTAAATAAATTTATGTTACCAAAAAATGAATACCATCTGAAAAAAAATAAATAAATACTGATGCTCTCCATTTTTAAGAAAAATATGCAGAAAATCAGAATTTATATAGGTAGCTCAGGGATCTCTGCTGATTAACTTTACTAGTTAATATTTGGCTAATTCATTATGGCTGAAAAAAGAACTATATGTAAAAATTATGGGAATTCATTATTTGAAAAGCAAGGTAGTTATGTTTATTCTTTTGACAATGCAAGTATATGCGAAATTATTGAGTTCCTATATTACATATTAAATTTCACGTTTGGTGCCGGGAATATGAAGGTCAATTACATAGTATCTGCTGTTGCAAATTAAACAATCTAAAGAAAGATCAAAAACTGACAAGAAAGGAAGAAGTACTTGGTATCATGTAACATGAATACCTAAGCTAACCAGTTTGGGGGAGAAGCAGGAGAGAAAAACTTACCTAAGGAAAGTGTCTGAGATAGAAAATCTGATGAAGTGTCTTAGAAAAAAAATAAGTGTCTGACATAGAAAATCTCATGGAGCTCTCAAAGGAAAAGAGGAAAGGAACAAGAGTGATATACCAGAGAAAGAACAGTATGTGCTAAGTCCAAAATATCAGTATATACAACTTGGGATAACTGAGAAGGGAAATTTGGGAGTCAGAGAAATTGTTGCAATTATCAAAGCCTGAAAGGTTACTTCAGGATTAGAACAAAGACTCCGTACAGCTACAACCTATAAGCAAACCGGAAGAAGTGATTTTTTTTCGACTGATAAAAAATGGGGAATTAGTGAGAATGGGGAGCTAAGAGCCAAGATGACACAAGTGTGGGCATCATAGTACTAGTCACTGATGTGAGAAACACAGGCAGATAAGCATGTTTGCTGGAGAGAACAGATTAGTCTGGTTTTTTTTTTTTTCTGAAATAAAGCTTCCCCCAGGAAATTCACCTGAGACCACTAGAAGAAAAGAAGGTTTGGACGTTGGCCCTAGATTACAGAAATGAAAAAGCTAAGGAAGGAGAGGAATGAATGGGGGAAAGTAACAAGAGTCAGGCTAGAGGTTACATAGGTGTAAGGGGTAAGGGCAAAGACTTTGAACATACAGGGTACACAGGCGAGGAAATGATATATATGGAAACAACTAAAGTCAACGCTAATATAAGCAGGGGACCCAATCTACAGTATTTAACCCTAAAAATGAACCTTCTAAGGAGTTATGAATAGAACCTGGGAACATTGGCAGAAGGCTGCCAATGGGGTTGGAGTTGGTGCATTGTATGCCTGAAATTCTCTTGCCAGCTTTGTAAAGTAAGGTGGCTAAACAAAAATGAATAAAGGTAAAAAGGCAAAGGTCTAACCTAGAACTATGTATTTAAGAGCTTATACCACATTATACTCGTTATACTCCTTAGAGTGTTCTTTTATAACTTCTCTATGCTGTAATTGTTAATTCAATAAACACATCGTTGATATTCCTAGTTGCTGGACATTGTGTTCAGCAAAGGTTGCTTGGTGGAACAAATTAGCAAAAAAAAAAATATCGACTTGTGGAAAATTAACACATGAAGTTTGGCCAATTTTTACCTATTTAGCTTAGTAAATAAGTCTTAAAGAATCATTTGCAACCGATTGCTCTATACTCTATTACTCACAGAGCAAGGAGGTAAAATGAGCAATGCTTGTAGCATAAAGAAAGCTTGGACTAAATTTATAAGCTATGATAGATAATGGATAAAATAATTTACCCGCCCATGTCACTTATTCACAAAGCTGCCTTCCTCCTCATAAATTCATTAGGCAATCGAAAATTGATGCAAATTCAGACTACTCCCAACAAATCATTTTATTGTAGATGACATGAGTCTCTACAAAGAAAGAAAGCTCGATTCCTTTTAGCATTGCCAATTAATTTTCTTGTTTTCTCTTTCTGAGTGATCAATTGATGAAAGTGATTCCATTTAGAAGGACAATTTACCTTTTTGATATTTATTTTCCAAGGTAAGTAGAATCTGGGGAGCATAATGGAGGATTATTATAAAAAGGGGGAGGGATTTCATTGGAGGCACAATACAAGAATGAATTGTCACTGATTTGAGAGACGAAATTGGTGTCTCAGGCATATGCCTAAAATGTACTGAGAAAGCAAAGAAAATGGTACCTTTTGTAAAAGTTTAGATACTTGTATGAAATAATATCCATCTCCCACTGAAGAAATAATAATGCCATTAAAGAAAAAACTCAGAAGGAAAAGAAAATGGTTTTATCTCCCAGCACTTTCAAGTCAGTATATATAATCGTAGTCCAGGTTTTACAGACAAGGAAACTGAGACTAAAAATGACTTAGATCTCACTGCAGAAAATGAATTCAGATTTCATATCAAGAGAAAGTATAAATTAAAGCAGGAAAAGGACCAATACGACAGGCAAACATAAGATACATTACCATGGTTTGATGTGAAAAATGGTATTCTTGATTTAATCAAAGAACTGCTGGGATCTGGGACCATAGATTGAATGGTCAGTTGTTTTTCTGCCAAATTTTTGACACCTGCCTGTTGATCCTCAAAAATACTTCGAATATTCTCAAGCTTGACTTGTAGAGACTGCATCTGAAGCTAAAGGTTACATCAAAATTATGTGTTATTTTCCCAAATTAAGTTGTTTCAAGTATTGTTACTTTTTCCAGTAAATAAAAATAAATTGAGAGTTCAAAATATAACTAGGTATACATTTATGCAAGTCCAGGAAAAGCATATCAGCACATTATCTTCATCATGAAAACAATCTTAACCAAAACAAATGGAAAATTATTTAGTAGTCCTAGTAAGTCACTGCATAACATGAGTTATCCTTCACTGGTGAAGGAAGAAAGGTACAGTCAGCATAAGAAAGTCAACAATTTAAATGTTATGGAGTCAGTATGTCAGTATGTCAAGGGGGGTTGTCTGCAGGCCATTCTGTAACATGCTTATTGTTAAAAGTTCCTCCCAGTCACTGATAGATGATCATTCTGTACTTCTACATGGTTCGGGATACCAAGAAGTAAGCTTGTTGACTTCTAAAGAATCACATACTAATTGCCATAGAAAAGTTTCTTATTTTCTGGCCCATTCTTAAAGAAGTGCAGTGAAGCTACAAGAATGTAGATACTGACCCAAAGTCACTCAGACATTTTAGCAACAAACACTACAAATGTGCTTATCTGCAATATGGCGAGTCCTTCAAGATAGCTCCAACAGGTGATACTGACTGAACTACCTACTCTACATCTGCTAACACCAACTTTTGCTTGCTTCTCCTGCTAAGAAGGATCAGGTCTTTGCTTTAGCCCTTCACCTTCAAATTGAATAGGAAAGTCAGATCTGTGCCTACAGACCATAGTTAGTCATCCCTAGAATACAAAGGAAAGATGATTGGATTATAATACTCTTGACAAGGGGTTAATATTCACTTGAAAAGCAGTTGTTTTCACAAGGATGCACAAGAAAATCTAAGTGAAGTCTCCTCCTTTGTTATAAAGAGTTTAAAAATAATAAAGTCATGCTGAGTTAAATTAGTCAGAATTAAAGGGCAGATACAGAATGACTGCTCTCATATGTGGGACATATACACAATAAAGTAGCAACAAATATTCAAAGGCAACATAATGGGAGAAACTGACACACACAATTGAGTTTCTGAGGTAACTGATGAGAAGCTTGAGAGGGCAGGGTCTTTGTAGGAGGGAGGTGGGTGCACTAGTGATGATTGTGGTGTTCGAATCATGACCATGAGAAACCTTTATTAATTCATTGTAAAAACAACCCCAAAATACATTTAAAAGAAATATTTTTCAAAAGTACATTAAAATAATGAAGTTGCGTATCCAAAATGAAAGTACCCATCATTATTTAGCAAACCTTTGACTTATTTGAGGCTTAACTTGGCTCTAATATCACTCCTAAACCATAAGCAAAATCATTACAATTTGGGCCCGGAGAGATAGCACAGTGGCGTTTGCCTTGCAAGCAGCCGATCCAGGACTAAAGGTGGTTGGTTCGAATCTCGGTGTTCCATATGGTCCCCCGTGCCTGCCAGGAGCTATTTCTGAGCAGGCAGCCAGGAGTAACCCCTGAGCATCGCTGGGTGTGGCCCAAAAACCAAAAAAAAAATCATTACAATTTGACAAAACCTAACTGTAAAGTTTTAATTCATATGTGACTAAAGCTGCTGTTTATTTGGAACTTAAGAGCTTGCCTTGTCTGTGCCCATCCCTGAACCACATCTAAGTACACTCAGGGATCACTCCTGGGCTCAAACCCAGATTATCACCTCAGCACTGCTATGAGTGGCCCCAAAACGCTTTTGTTTCTTTGAAAGATAAAACCTCTTACCTTGAGTTCAGGGGATAAAATTACATCAAATTCACAGGAAAAGTTTTCAATATTATAACTGAGAAAAGGCAGGGCCGTTTCCAGAAAATTCTTGATGCTCTGGACAGTTTTCTCAGCATCTTCTTTAGACTGAAGCTTGTCCATGTCCTGTTTAGCTAAGAGGCATTCTCCTTCGTCACAGCACTGCCGCGCCTGGGACGAGAAATGGCATGTGTGTGTGTATGTATGTATGTATATATATATATATATATATATATATATATATATATATATATATATATATATACCAAAACACTTCTTTTTTTAAGTTGAACAAAACTTTCTTCCATCAGCCACAAGCCCTATTTAGAGCGATCAGGGCGATCTCCCAGAGAAGAAGACCACACCTAAGGTCATGAATAAGATTATATACAAGGGGGGATATAGGGAGGTTCTAGCTCTTGGTGATCTTTAAAATGATTGGCTGTTGTCTAAGGTACCTTCCTCCAGCCCCCTCATATATACACATGTCTTACGAGTGCTTTTTAGCCCTAGTTTTTCTGAATTAGACTTGCTTTCAGAAATGTTTAAAAGTCAAGATATCTGGGCTTTGCTGCCCTGATATTCTGGGTCAGTGACTCTAGGTCTGAAGCCAGGCATTGATATAATTACAGCGCTCCACAGGTATTTCTGGTACACAGCCAAGTTTAGGAAGCACTGCATTGATTTCATCACAAGGAATTCATTCTGCAGCAGGCGTAGTTGGTCATGCTCTCAATACTAACATGCAATTTACCCCCAAATCAATAACCGAAATATAAAACTCCTAGCAGAAGTGAAAGTGTATTATAAACAAAGAATGATTGCCAAGGACAGAGACCAAGGTTTCCTTGCCAGGGAGACCTACAGACTGAGATGATCAGGTGCAGATCCACGGTCTCAGAGCTTTAGTCTACATTCCACTGCCAGGGATAGATCTTTTCTTTACTGCCTAAACATGAAACGCATCAGACCCACAAACCAAGGAGGAATAATTTCCAATGGCTTTTTAATGGACTATCACCGGAACTATGAAAAAAGGAAAGGTGCTTCAGGCTTCAGAAAAATGTTGCTAAGATTCCTGACAGTGTTTTGCATGCATACATCACCAAAGCAGAGGCTTTCAAGAAGTTCCCAAAATAGAAAGGATGCCATCACAAGCATGACCTCAATATTTAACACAGAGGTCAACATTCTTATAATACTTCAGGCTGGAGAGATATTACAGCAAATAAGGAGCTTGTCTTGCATGTTGTCAACCCAAATTCAAACCCTGGCAATTCATATGGTCCCAGAGGCCCTCCAAAATGATCCTTGATCACAGAGTCAGAGGTAAGTCCTGAGCATTGCTGGGTGTGGCCCCAAAACAAAACAAAAATTAATCATTAAAATACTTGACCTGCTACAAATACTGGTTAATTATATGTTAAGCAAACACAAGCAAATTCAGTCCTCAAGATTTCATACCAATGTAATTCAAATCTCTAGCCAAACCCTAACCATCTATCCATCATGAGCAATCCAAGAAGCAAATTTTCTCTGTTTCCGAAATGCATCATTTATCATAACACTACCTGCTGTATAAGTGAGTGCATTTTGAAGGTCCTGCTGAGCTGGATCCGTTTAGCTTTGATCTCTTTAGCCAAAATATCAGAGAGGTAACGTAGTTCGTTGCATCTCTGGCAGATCAAATCAAGTGCATAATGGTGATTGGCTGCAAGTCTGTGTCCATGTAAGATCACAAAATGGGCCTTTGATAGTACATTCTGATTTTAAGAAAGAAGGAAAATAAGAACTGTATGAGCTCTGCAGAGAAGGGGCAAAGTAAGAAGTAAGTTGAGCAAGGGACCTACCAAGCAGAAAATGTGGTTAGCAGACATCGAAAAGCTTACAGTTATAGTAATTAGCTACATTGATGATGTCATCATAAATGCATAAATTTAGAGTAACAGAAACAGAATATAAGTCAGCCCATCTAAAGAGGGGAAGGAATGTAGAGAAAGTTTGTGTGCCCTGTTATGTACATGAAGAAATGAACCATGAAAAGCAACTGAGGTATGTGCCAAGTGAAAGCTAATGTAGACAGTATGTCAACCTTGGAAAATGCATTTGATTCATCATATATGTGAATACTTTGCCTACCTGAACTGTGTTCCCATATTAAAAGGTATCTTAATGATGTGATTCCATTCAATCCCCCACTGATACATTCATTCTAATGACTGATATAGTAACCCAGACAGTATTTACCAGGTAAAATAAGGAAAACTAAACCAGATCACAGAAGTGATTACCATCCCTAGGCAATTGAAAAATCAAAGTTCAAAATAGGGAATTTATATTTAATGAATAAAGAGTTTCCAATTGTGCGAGAAGAAAAATAGTCTGAAAATGGGTTGCACCACAACAAAAATATACTTAACATTACTGAATTGTGTATACTTCAAACTGGTTAAGATGGCAAAATTTACTTTATGTTTTCGACCAAAATCAAAACTAAAATTTATTTTAAAACCAAACCAACAACAACCAAAAATAGCTCCAAGACAGTTTTTTCTTTCTTTCTTCTATACTATAACATAGTCTTGTAAATTGACCCTCCTCCAAAAATCTACAAACCTAATTCCAGAACCATATCAGAACTGCTGCTTCTCATTTTTTGAGATGGTGCATTTTACCCCTAAATGAACATGTTTGCTTGCTCTTACATACACAAGAAATTGCTCCTTTACAAGACCTTGCTCTTACATACAAGAAATGAGAGACAAATTAGTTTGTTATGTACTAAACCCATCAATTATAAACATACATTAGAAACAGTAGGCTAATGACAGCTAGTTCTTGTGAGAACTCAAAATATGTTACATAGCCCCGGTAGGTACTGTGCAAAGTATGTTATCTCCAACATCTAAATGTATTCTCACAATCACACCTGAGTTTCTTCCAAACAGAGGTATGGAAATGTTAATCCATCTATTCTAAAGTCACACAGTTAATAAAACTAAGTAGATCTCTGTGAAGATTTGTTTGGTTTGAGTTCCAATTTAAAAATGATGGAGAGCTAAGTTTGTTTATTTCCAAGTAACAAACAAAATTTGTTACTGACGATGCTAATATTATTATAATTTTTGTTGGGTTTTGGGAGTGGCACACCTGTGGATGCTGCAGGCCACCCAGGACAACATGAGGAAATGCTTAAGGAGACCCACCAGGTCCACATTCAGTGGTGCTCAGAGGACTTTGTGTTGTCGGAATTAAACCCAGAGTCTGACATATGCAAAGCATGTGCTTTGCTGCATTGAACCACATTTCCCAGCCCAAATAGTATTCTTTTTTTTTTTTTGGTTATTGAGTCACACTCGGTGGAGATCAGGGGTTACTCTTGGCTCTGCACTCAGAAATTGCTACTGGCAGAATTAGGGGACTATATGGGATGCTGGGGATTGAGCTCAGGTCTGTCCCAGGTAGACAGTGCGCAAGGCAAATGCCCTACTGCTGTGCTATCACTCCGGCCCTCAAAGTAGTATTCTTATTCTTGATAACACATGTTTTGAAATTTTTTAAACTGATTCATACTCTTGTTACTATTATTGAGTATAAAGCACTGCACATACACTTAGAGACCTTCTATAATCACAGCACACATATCTAACATATCACCAGATTCACCTCCAGCTCTCTGTGAACAGAAGACAATATATGGAGATATTATTGAATGTATTACAGAGATTGTTGCTAGGTCAGGGTAGTCATAATAAGGGCTTATATGAAAATCATCAAATGTAAGAGTTACTCCTTAAAGATGGTGAATACCCATCTTACCTGAAGAGTGGAATATGATTATATTACCTGAGAAACTTCATCTAAGTTATCCAACTTTTGCATTTTTTGCTTAACTTGAGAGAAAGTTTCTGTTTCTTCTGCCATCTCTATATATTGACTTAACAGAAATTGAACTTCAGTCACAAGCTGAAATTAGAAGGAAAAGATCTTGAAAACATACAATTTAAATATTTTTGCCCTTAATAATTAAACTTTATTGAAAAGGATTATATTACATAAGAATATCAATATGAAAAAAATGCACATATGCAAAATATTTTATTTTCCTAGCAGAAATCAATATAACCTATTCCAATTGAACGTGTGGTACCAATATGTACTCATAATTATTGAAATACCACTATGTGATTGCAAAGGCACATACATATGGTGTGTAGGAAGAACATATATGTGTAAATTTATACATATGTACTCCCTAACTCTGAGGTGAATGGTTGAAGAAATTAAGGACTTTCAGCAGCAATACAAATATTTAGCACTTAGATGTTGATATTTTATTTCATTTCCCAGTAAAAGGAACCAGAATTCCTCAGTCAATAAATACCTGATTTGAGGACTAAAGCAGAGTAAGGAAGAAGATGAGTTTGGTGCACAGAAATCAAAAGAGTAAAAGAGTAAAAAAGAGATTTTTGTTCTGGGGCTACATCAAGCTGCGCTCAGGGCTTACTACTGGCTCTGCCCTCAGGGATTACTCCTGGTGAGGCTCAGGGATGCTATGAAGTGATGAGAATAAGCAGCATGCAAGGCAATGTATTGTACTATACTGTACTATATATACTGTACTACCAGGCATACTATCTGACTCCATAAAACATTTTTCTATATGTAGGGTCTCAACATAGAAATCACTTCCAAATACTAAAATAATTCAGAACAGTACTTATTAACACCTAAAAATGAAGAAGCCATGAACCCAATAAATATATTAATGTGAAAAATTGATCGATTCTTGCTTACAGTAGCCTGAACAGGTTAATGGATATGTATTGTGTGGTGGTGGGGGAGCACTGGAGTTGAAAAATCAGCATTACACAGATATCAGAGTAAAGGTTTACTAGAACCAATGTTCAATAATTGATGCTAAATCATGGGGAGGATTTTATGAGAAGCAAGTTATCTATCTGTATTTAAAATGCTTTCCCCTGGGGAGGGAGATGAGGGCCATTGGTGGTGAGAATGTTGCACTGGTGAAGGGGGCTGTTCTTTTTGTGACTGAAATACAACTACAGGCATGCAAAAAAATAAAAATAAAATGCTCTTCCCAGGGGACCAAAAATATATGTTATATGGTATATTTTTAAAGAGTTGGCAAGGAAGTTGGTACTATTTCCTTTTAAGGCTACTCCACAATATGAAAGGACTTTATACCTAAACCAAATGTAACTGTCAAACAGCTGAGTCTGTGGAAAATTTTTCTGTGTCAAATATGTTTGACTTAGTATAGTGTCAGAACAAATTAGTAAGTCAGGGGCTGGAGCAATAGAACAATGGGTAGGGAGCTTGGCTTGTATGCAGCCAACCTAGGTTTATTCCCTAGCATCCCATATCCTTGCATTACTGAGTGGAGAGACAGGAACAATCCCTAACCACTTTCAGGTACAACCCCCCAAAAACCAGAAATGAATGGGAAGGAAGGAAGGAAGGAAGGAAGGAAGGAAGGAAGGAAGGAAGGAAGGAAGGGAGGGAGGGAGGGAGGGAGGGAGGGAGGGAGGGAGGGAGGGAGGGAAGGACGGAGGGAGGGAGGGAAAGAGGAGGGAGGGAGGGAGTAGAGAGGGAGGGAGGGAAAGAGGAGGGAGGGAGGGAGTAGGGAGGGAGGGAAGGAGGGAAAGAGGAAGGAGGGAGGGAAAGAGGAAGGAGGGAGGGAAGGAGGAGGATGGAAAGGAAGGAGGGAAGGAGGGAAGGAGGAGGGAGGGAGGAGGGAAGGAGGAGGGAGGGAGGAGGGAAGGAGGAGGGAGGGAGGGAGGAAAGACAGAAGGAAGGAGGGAGGGAGGAAAGAAGGAAGGAAGGAGGGAGGGAAGAAGGAAGGAGGGAGGGAGGGAGGGAAGAAGGAAGGAAGGAGGGAGGGAAGAAGGAAGGAAGGAGGGAAGAAGGAAGGAAGGAAAAAGAAAGAAAGAAAGAAAGAAAGAAAGAAAGAAAGAAAGAAAGAAAGAAAGAAAGAAAGAAAGAAAGAAAGAAAGAAAGAAAGAAAGAAAGAAAGAAAGAGAGAGAGAGAGAGAGAGAGAGAGAGAAAGAAAGAAAGAAAGAAAGAAAGAAAGAAAGAAAGAAAGAAAGAAAGAAAGAAAGAAAGAAAGAAAGAAAGAAAGAAAGAAAGAAAGAAAGAAAGAAAGAAAGAAAGAAAGAAAGAAAGAGAAAGAAAGAAAGAAAGAAAGAAAGAAAGAAAGAAAGAAAGAAAGAAAGAAAGAAAGAAAGAAAGAAAGAAAGAAAGAAAGAAAGAGAGAGAGAGAGAGAGAAAGAAAGAAAGAGAGAGAGAGAAAGAAAGAAAGAAAGAAAGAAAGAAAGAAAGAAAGAAAGAAAGAAAGAAAGAAAGAAAGAAAGAAAGAAAGAAAGAAAGAAAGAAAGAAAGAAAGAAAGAAAGAAAGAAAGAAAGAAAGAAAGAAAGAAAGAAAGAAAGAAAGAAAGAAAGAAAGAAAGAAAGAAAGAAAGAAAGAAAGAAAGAAAGAAAGAAAAAAAAACCTGGACATCGTAGTTATTTCTTCCACTCTAAATTCAAGGATCCCTTGGGATTTCCCATTTCTCTTTCCTTCATTGGTAAAATATCTATCTTGTAAGTCTATCTTATATGTCTATATGTATCTTGTAAGCTTCTGACACAATAAAAGAAAAGGTGAAAGGCATGCTTTAACTGACCTCTTGAAAATCTTGCTCGAATTTCCATAGTTGCAGATACTGCTTCATTTTTATCTGGTGTTTATCCCAAAATCCATCAAAAGCAACTTCCATATCATGTACTTGAGTCAACAATCTTAACAAAGAAAAGGCAAATGACCATTTGTTCTGTAACTCGGTAGATACACCTGACATGCACATTAAGCATTTATAGGTGAAGTGAAAGTCTAGGTTGTTTGACACTGATAGAAACCATCATTATTAAATTTCTTTTACACACAAGTTCATCTCTGGTACCCAACTCAGGAAGATTTGTCTGATTCTCAGAAGTCCAGGGAAGCTTCCACACTGAACAGATTACAGTAAGAATAATTTCATTCCCTTTTGAAAGTATGAAATGCAAAGTGGTTAGTTCCAAATGGGAGAAACTCACTTTTTAACAGTTTGCCCGTCTCCATTTCTTGGCTGATGAAGCTCTAGACTTGAGCAAGCAGCTGCAGCTGCTCCGGTTGGAGGCCCTTCCAGACTTCTCAGGAGAAAATTTCCTTCTTTGATGACTGCTGTAATATTGTCCTACAAAGGTACAACAGGATGGATCAGCAGTCAACAGCCTACCATGAAAAACCTGAAGGAAGGGCCCGGAGAGATAGCACAGCGGTGTTTGCCTTGCAAGCAGCCAATCCAGGACCAAAGGTGGTTGGTTCGAATCCCGGTGTCCCATATGGTCCCCCGTGCCTGCCAGGAGCTATTTCTGAGTAGACAGCCAGGAATAACCCCTGAGCATCGCTGGGTGTGGCCCAAAAACCAAAAACCAAAAAGAAAAAAAAAAGAAACACCTGAAGGAAGTCCACTAGAGCAGGCAGAAGAGAAATGGCATTCTCTCTGGCTTTGGCCTTCCTACTTAAAAAAAAATTTGAAATATCTAGTTCTCACAGAATCCAAAGCAAGTGAGATCACAAAGAGAACTTTGAAGACAGAGTTTTATGCTGCAATAACTATCTTTACAAGCTCAAGTACCCCATGCTTTATTTGTAGCCCACTTTTTGTACTGGGTGAAAAATTTAATTTGATTCTATTCTATTTTTCTAACATTTTAATGTGCTATAATAAAGCAGTAGTAGCATTATACAGACTCACACTAGAAAGCCTCCAGTGACAAATACTATTTAATGCATAGTAAGATATAGTTAGTCACCCTCAGGACTCATCTATAACTATTGTTAAAAGCTATCTACCATAAGAACTCTTGCTTCACATTTGCCTTAATTCTCCATGAAGAGTATGTTCCCATTCAGAACATCTCATTATAAAATATATGCTTCATGTATCTATAAGTGATTTCCTTCAGGACACTCAAAAACCCTCCGAACTTTTAAGAAAAATTTGGGTCTATACATATTTTTCTGGGACTAGGTTTCATGATAACACCAGAAATATGAATACCAACATAAATACGAATATTATATTTATTAAGTCGCAACTATGTTCCAAGAACACACTTCATTTTATCCACAGAGCAATCCCTCAAGATATGTATCATCTTCATCACCATCATATTATCATTAACTTCTCTGTGCTTGTAAAAAAAACAAACTCAAAGAAAACTGTGGGCTATAGCTTTTTTAAACTGAACTATACTTCTAGATTATGATTAAAACTTGATCTTTTGAACTTTAAAAGCATCACTTCTAGAGATTATGCTAAATGAAATAAGTCAGGACATGAAATAAAATTACATATTGGTTTCAGTAAAGCCAATTAACTGTCAAAATTTCCCAGGCTTAGTATAATGATGGTGGTTATCAAAAGAAGAAGGAAGGGGGATGTGTACAAGTGTCTTTGGGAGAAGTGGAATGGTCCCAGAACTCTGGTGGGGGATCACTAAAAATATTCACATGCAGGATTGTAGCTATAGTATTATAAAACAATGATGTCAACAAAAATACAACAAATTATTTTTAACAAGTAAAATATATATAATGTTACCTCTACCTAGGCATGGTGCTTTCTCAGTTTATTCTTAAAATGTTTGAAGCTAATAGATAGAAAAGTACTTGGTGATTATCTAAATTGTGGCTCAGAAGAAAGGAAAGGAAGGAGGAAGGAAGGAAGGAAGGAAGGAAGGAAGGAAGGAAGGAAGGAAGGAAGGAAGGAAGGAAGGAAGGAAGGAAGGAAGGAAGGAAGGAAGGAAGGAACGAAGGAAGGAAGGAAGGAAGGAAGGAAGGAAGGAAGGAAGGAAGGAAGGAAGGAAGGAAGGAAGGAAGGAAGGAAGGAAGGAAGGGAGAAAGAAAGAAGGAAGGAAGGGAGAAAGAAAGAAGGAAAGAAAGAAAGAAAGAAAGAAAGAAAGAAAGAAAGAAAGAAAGAAAGAAAGAAAGAAAGAAAGAAAGAAAGAAAGAAAGAAAGAAAGAAAGAAAAGAGAGAGAAAGAGAGTAAGAAATAAATAAAGAAAGAAAGATTAAACAAACAAGAAAGAAAGAAAGAAAGAAAGAAAGAAAGAAAGAAAGAAAGAAAGAAAGAAAGAAAGAAAGAAAGAAAGAAAGAAAGAAAGAAAGAAAGAAAGAAAGAAAGAAAGAAAGAAAGAAAGAAAAGAGAGAAAGCGAGAAAGAAAGAAAAGAGAGTAAGAAAGATAGAAAGATGAAAGAAAGAAGAGAAAGAAAAGAAAGAAAGAAAGAAAGAAAGAAAGAAAGAGGAAGAAAGAAAGAAAGAAAGAAAGAAAGAAAGAAAGAAAGAAAGAAAGAAAGAAAGAAAGAAAGAAAGAGGAAGAAAGAAAGAAAGAAAGAAAGAAAGAAAGAAAGAAAGAAAGAAAGAAAGAAAGAAAGAAAGAAAGAAAGAAAGAAAGAAAGAAAGAAAGAAAGAAAGAAAGAAAGAGAGAGAGAGAGAGAGAGAGAAAGAAAGAAAGAAAGAAAGAAAGAAAGAAAGAAAGAAAGAAAGAAAGAAAGAAAGAAAGAAAGAAAGAAAGAAAGAAAGAAAGAAAGAAAGAAAGAAAGAAAGAAAGAAAGAAAGAAAGAAAGAAAGAAAGAAAGAAAGAAAGAAAGAAAGAAAGAAAGAAAGAAAGAAAGAAAGAAAGAAAGAAAGAAAGAGAAAGATGAACTAACAAAATGATAACTGGTTTCTTCAAAATGACTCAGAAGCATTGCTGGACAAATTTATTGATTCACTTATATGTGTGCAATGGTACAATGGTGGAGAATATGGAGGACAGATAGTACTACAATGAATAGGGTACTTGCCTTGTACACATTCAATCTATAGTAAATACCCAGCATCCTATTTGTTTCCCGTAGCCCCACTAAGAGTGATCCCTGAGCACAGAGCCAGGAGTGATCACCGGGCACTGCCAAGTGTTACCCCTGTCAGAAAAAAAGTAAGTTGTGGTCTGAGAGAAAATACAGGGATTTAGGCACTTGCTTTGACAAATTCCAATCCGATCCCTCATACCACCTCTAGTCCCCTGATCACTGTCAAGAAAAATAAAAGACATTTATTTAAGAAAAATAAAAGACATTATTGTAATAATAACAACCAGAGACAATAGAGATGAAGGCTGGGAGGACCACCCCACGATATGAAGCTTACCACAAAAAGTTGAGAGTTCAGTTAGAGAAATAACTACATTTACAACTACCATGACAATGGTAGTGAGTGAGAGATATAGAATGCCTGTCTTGAATACAGCAGGGGGTGGGGGAGGAGGGAGATGGGGGGCATTGGTGGTGGGAATGTTGCACTGGTAAAATGGGGTGTTCTTTTTATAACTGAAACCCAACTACAAACATGTCTCTAATCACAGTGCTTAAATCAATATATTATAAAAGAAAAAGGGTAAGCCCTGAAAACTAACAGTAAGGTATGCCCCCCAAAAGAGCCAAAAATAAGAACAATTTCCTGAAAGCACTGTTTCTAATGGGGAAACACTTAAATTCAATATATACAGTACATTCTGTATAAAATATTATTTCTTTGAGTAGTTGATAATTTTATTTTAATTTTTAGTTCTTTTTTATTTGTTTTTGTTTTGTTTTTCGGTCCACACCCATTTGATGCTCAGGGGTTACTCCTGGCTAAGCACTCAGAAATTGCCCCTGGCTTGGGGGAACCATATGAGACGCCGGGGGATCGAACCGCGGTCACGATCTTTCCTTGGCTAGCGCTTGCAAGGCAGACAGACACGTTACCTCTAGCGCCACCTCGCCGGCCCCAATTTTTAGTTCTTTTAAAAACTTTTTTGTTGGTACAACTTCTATGATTTACAATACCATTAATAATGGTTTCCCAGGGTCTTAATTTCAGCATCACATATGTCACCAGTGCCCACACCTTCCTCCTCCATTCCCCTCCCAACTTCAACTCCCACTGCTTCAATTTTTTGTAGGTCAAGTTTCCTACTGTATTGCCTTTTGAAATGTTTGTTTTATATTAGGTATTGTGGTTTACAAACTGTTTTCAGCAGCATTTCATACCTGAAATATCACAGGACCAAGCCCAATACCCAAGTGTTTGCTTCCCTCCACCCAGTGTCCCTCACCACAACTTATCAACTTTGGTAAAATTCCTACTAAAGTCAAGTTTCTCAGTGTAAAATATTTTTACATTTGAATAATGTGCTTCATAATCTACATAAGTACAGCTTTTCTTTACCTCCCTATCAATCCAGGTGGAATTGGACACACTGAAGCACTTCTCTAGAAAGTGAAAGAGCAGGGGAAAGGCAGACTTACCTTTAACAGGCGATACTTTTGAGCACGAACTGCGATAATATGTTCTATACCAGGAATGTCATTGGGTAGATCTTTCTCTGCGAGTTCAGTTCCAAACGACTGTAACATCTGAGCTGTTTCTTTCACCGTGAGGGCAAAATTTTCAATAGCCTGCAAAGAGCAAACGGTACTTTTAATTTTTTTGTTTGTTTTTTGTTTTTTTGGGCCACACCCAGCGCTGTTCAGGGGTTACTCCTGGCTGTCTGCTCAGAAATAGCTCCTGGCAGGCACGGGGAACCATATGGGACACCAGGATTCGAACCAACCACCTTTGGTCCTGGATCGGCTGCTTGCAAGGCAAACACCGCTGTGCTATCTCTCCGGGCCCTGGTACTTTTAATTTTATTCTTTTGAAACCAGTGTTTTTATGGAAGAACTGTCAGAGGATCCAACACTGAATTACTGGATGTATATACTTTCAATTAGATGTAACTAAAAACACATAAATGAACTCACCCTCTACTAAAGAAATTTACAGATCTTGGCCATTGGATTTAATCTTCGCATTTGAGACATTAAGAAACTAAACTAAGATAAAGAGTCCTTTTGACTGGCATTTAGTTAAAGGTCTGTAATTATATCTTGCACACCAAGAAAGAGTGATGCTATGCTCTGAGAAATTTGGATTACACCCTTGCAAAACATGATGTTTTCTTTATTGTCCCCAACTCTACAATTATAAAGTTGTTTTTAAACTTTGTTTCTGAAGACATATGAGACTATCAAAGATTATCACTTTGTATGCATTTATTAGTATTTTTTTTTACTAAGGGTGAAAAAGCACAACTAGCTGCAAATATTTTCTTTCAGAGAACACAGAAGACTTGAATTTGTGATTGCAAAGGCTCTGTTGACTTGTACTGTCAGGGAAGGTGTTAGGCAGTTTATTTTGCTGGCAAAATCACTCACAGAAATCAGGACAACATGGAGAGACTATGTAAGCCTTCCATTTAATATGCAGCTCAAGCTATTTGCATTCTGTTCATTGTGATAATATATTTTATATGAATGGATACAACTGCTGAAAGAAGACTATGGATGAGGAAAATATGATTCTGACTTAATTTAATTTTATTATTTCCTTCAGAAGTGTCCCTATATCACATGGACTTAAAGCAAATATCCTTGCACTACAGACTCACACATGTGGGGTTCAAGGCTCTAGTCTAGAGTATTTTAATTTTTTCCTTTTTTAAACCATCACCTTTAAGATTTTCTTTTTTCTTTTTTTAAACTTTATTTTTATTATAAATATTTAATCACCATGATTACAAGTATGTTTGTAGTTGAGTCTCAGTCATAAACAGAATACCCCCCTTCACCAGTGCAACATTCCCACCACCAATGCCCCCTCTTCCCCCATCCCTGCCTGTATTCTCGACAAGCATTTTACTTCTCTCATTCTTTAACATTGTCATGCTAGCTGGTTAATGTAGTTATTTCTCTAACAGCGTTCACCACTCTTTGTGGTGAGCTTCAAATTGTGAGCCGGTCCTTCTGGCCCTTCCATTCCTTGACTCTATTGTATCTGGACCTTAGTACAGTAATGTGTGTAATTTTTCTTAAAATCCACAAATAAGTGAGACTATTTTGTGTCTATCTCTCTCCCTCTGACTTATTTTACTCAACATAACAGATTCTATGTCCATCCATGTATAGGAAAATTTCATGACTTCATCTCTTCTGATGGCTGCATAATATTCCATTGTGTATATGTACCACAGTTTCTTTAGCCATTCATCTGGTGAAGGACATCTTGGTCATTTCGAGTCTGGCTATTGTAAATAGAAGAAATCTGATCCAAACAACAGAGTTGCAAGGGTTGGAGGGAGAGTATTATGGTCTTTGGGAGAGGGCATACATTGATGATGGGAGTGGTGTTGGAAATTTTGTGAATTAGAAACCATTATTAATAGCATGATAAGTCGTAATTTGCAATAAAAATTAAGGAAAATAAAAATGCTAAATCACATAGGTATTTGAAAAGTAGAAGCTTCATAATCCTATCTTTTCCCTAAGAGGAGGTATATTCAAGAACTGGATTTAAAGGCTAACACAACTAAAGGCTCTACAGTAAGAGCAAATGAAACCTACATTTCTGTAGACAATCCATTCTCTGTGGCAGTAGTGTAAGGTGCCTCCAAACTCAGGGGTTAATTGTTTGTCATCAATGAATGTCAGCAAGTCACTAACTGAACTCAGCATAACAACCTATGTAAATAAGCAAGAAAGATATTGTTAAGCTGTTAATTCCCTTCATGACATCACTCCATCAAAATGTACAATTAATTAAAGAAACCATTTAAAACCTGGTTGCCTTTAGTAAATGGTTTTCACATTTTCTCCTGTATGCCCGCCCCTCACCTCCATACACACATTTGTTCTTCTGATCATAAATTTTCATTTAAAAAACATTTATCTATAAAGAAAAATTAATTTTCTAAGACAATCAAAATATTTCAACCTTCTTGATCTAAAATTTTGCACTGTTAATGGTGAATCTCTTAACAGATTCATACCTACTACAAAAGGAGCTTTATGTAGTAAAGTATAATTTATTGGGAAGAACTGATATTTGAAAGATCTCAAAATGTATTAATATTCTATTTCTGACTCAATGTATAAACATATCTTCAACAAACAAATGTTATTCTATACTATCCTGGCTATGAAGTCTTGGAATTTCAAATATATAAAAGACTTACTCATTTTTTACTAAAATTTTAAAAATATAGATTCTATACACATGCATAAATACATAACTATATTATGACATTTTCAAAAGCATGTTTTGTTTTTTGGTATTTTTACAATGTTGAGGATTGAACCTAGATCCTGACACATCTAAGTCATGCACTCTACTATTGAGACATATGTCTAGTCCCTATTTTATTATTTTTAAACATGTTATCAGTACATAAACAAGGGCTTCATGAGCATAAATGAGTCAAAACATTAAAAAATATTCACTCACTGGTAATTTCAGCATGAAATCTTCATGGCTAAATCGAAATCCAATATCCGTGAAAGTCCGTTGAAGAAAATTGGTAGGACGCAGAACCAGAATCAAGTGCAAATTTCCAGGGAAGGAAATCTGTAATGCAAAAGCATAAAAAAAAATCCTCAAAATATGTAAGTGAGCAGAAATTAGAACACATGAGTCATAAGAGCCAAAATTCAACCCCCAGCATTAAAAAGGAAGAAATAAAACAAAATTTAAAGTCATAAAAGCCATAGAAAGGACAAAACATTTGTTTGTTGTTTAGGTTACATCCGGAGCTATTCGGGTTACTCCTGGCTCTGCACTCAGAAATTGCTCCTGGCAGGCTCAGGGGACCAATATGGGATGCCAGGATTTGAATCACTGTCTGTCCTGCATGCATGGCAAACATCCTACCACATGCTATCTCTCCGACCCATAGGACAAAACATTTTAAATGAATATTGATAAACCTAAAAACATGGAAATATAGAAATAAAAGGGACTGTAAGGTGATCACGACATATACTTGCAATGCTTGTTACATGGAATTATCTCACACTAAAGTAAAAACCTAAGTCACAACGGACTGTATATCATTTGATTATTTTCAATTTAAAATGAGTTATGTGTATATAAATAGCATTTATTCTCTGTAAAAAATAGATGTAATTAGGAAAGAGCTACCCTGGATGGAACTAAAAGATAAAAGGAGCTCCTAACTAATGAAACAAAACTTTTCTTTGAAGTCCTACTTTTATTTTCATTCCAGCAACATTCACTGAATATCTTCTTCATGTCCACACCACAAAGTGAATTACTGTCAAGTACTGCTAACATTCCATGTAGAATATAATCTCTTTCCAGCTTTTGAGAAAATGAACCGTCAAATGGTTGAATTCATTGTTATTCTTTGCTCAAGCACATCAGTTGATCAATGAGACAACTGAGTCAGAATCATATACAGAACAACTTCAACTTAGGAAGGTCAAAAAAATCCTTGAAGTTGGGCCAGAGGGATAGTACACCTGATAGGTCACTTGCTTTGAACACAGCAGCCCTAAATAAGAATGCAAAAGACTGAGAAGGGGGTTACTAAACAAGAGTAAAGATGGTATGGTAAGTCCTGCTATTGATAATATTCTTTTTATTAAATATTTACCATATTTACTATGGCATATTTACTATGCCAATTAATTCATCAACATTACTAAAATTCATCCTCATTATAATCCAGTGGTGTATATTTTGGCTTTGTTCTTACAAAAGAGACAGTAACTTGCCATAGCTGACAGAATCTTGGTTTTCTCCTGACTTTTGTTCACTGTATAATCTGACCTGGTAAAAAGTTCCAGTTAGAATACTGGAGATATGGCTCAAAGGACTAGAGTACATTGTTTGCATCTGGGAGCATGGGTTCAGTCTCCAGAACTGTATGGTTCCCTTACTCCCAAAACTAAGTACCACCAGGAGCAACTCCAAGCTCTGAGCTAAAAGAAACCCCTCAGCACAAGATGTGCCCCCAAAATAGAACCCGGAAAATGAAAGTCCTATCAGGGAAGCACACTAGAAATGGAAGGGATCAGTAAGCAATGGGAGATGCTAAAAAGATAGTCAGGATTAAGATAAGGAAAGCTCAAGGTTTGTAACCTGAAGGATGGGGAGACTAGAAGAGGTCTGAAGGAGCAAAACAACACCATCAGATTTGCATGTTGCCTCTGGAAAAGGACTGAATTTAGATCATACTAGCAGATAGAACTAGGAGACTGGAACAAAGTGACACTGGCCAAAATTAGGGAAGGATTTCAGAAGTACAATGTGATGTAGATGTAATGACCAAATGTTTCTAATGAGAAATATAGAAAGTAGGGCACTTGATTTCAAGTTTTCTGGCTTGACTAACTGGATGAATGATACAGCACTCACTGATGTGGCAGACAGAAGAGCAGTAAGTTGTTTAAGGAGGATATGATATTGCTCCCCCATGTTTGGCTGAAAGGGTTGGCAGAACATCCAAGTGATAGCCAACTGACAAATGAATATACATGATATGAGAGAAATAAATTCTGGCTAGAGAGTTAGAACTGGGTGTGATTCATCTCACAATTGAACATTAGGAACTCAAGAGATAAAACAGTGGTAGGGTACTTGCCTTGCACAGGGCCAACCCAGATTCTATTCTGCACAGCCCAGATGGTTCCCTGAGTCATGCCAGTAGTGATCCCTGAGAATAGAGCTAGGAGTAAGCCCTAAGCACAGCTGGGTGTGGGCCAAAAATCAAAAAAAAAAAAAAAAAGGCAAAGATCTATGAGCCTGAAAGATCGCATAGGTTTTTAGGCACTTGCTTTGCATGCGGCAAATTCCAGTTCAATTTCTGCCACTGCTTCTGGTTACTTGACCACCACAAAAACTGATTCCTGAGCACAGAGCCAGTAGTAAGCCCATGGCACTGCCGGGTGTGGCCACAAAACCAAAAATAATAATAGTAGAAGGTTGAGGGGCAGGAAAGATAGCAAAGCAGTAGGGCATTTGCCGTGCATGCAGCCTACCTGGGACAGACCTGGGTTCAATTCTTGGCATCCCATATGGTCCCTAGAGCCTGCCAGAAGCAATTTCTAAGATATCACATTCAAAAACTTATTTTTTTTGGTTTTTGGGCCACACCCGTTTGATGCTCAGGGGTTACTCCTGGCTAAGCGCTCAGAAATTGCCCCTGGCTGGGGGACCAGATGGGATGCCGGGGGATCAAACCATGGTCCTTCCTTGACTAGCACTTGCAAGACAGACACCTTACCTCTAGCGCCACCTCACCAGCCCCTTATATGTTTTCTAAGATGATAAAAGAAACAAGTGACAGTGAAAGTTACAATAACTAGAGTAAAGGGAGGAAAACAGTATGATATCCACAAATAGTCAATAGAAAACAAAATTAAATAAATAAAACTTATTATAAAAAGAGGAGGAAAGAAAACAGTATTATATCCACAAATAAGTCAACAGAGAACAAAATTGAATAAATTAAACTTATTATATAAAGACGGGAATTGGGATGGTTGGCTGTGAAGTAGTCACCTGTGTCCTGGTTTGTCCCTTGATGAGACACTACTTCCTCTCTGCTATATGCACTATTTGCTTGTCTCCCACAAATTCATCCATTGAAACCTAATCCTTATTTTAATGGTTTCAAGAGGTGAGGCCCTCATGAAAAAAAATTAGTGCCCTGATAACTGGGAACTTAGGGAACTCCCTATTACTCACCCACGCATCCCTCTGCCCTTATCTTCTATTTCATTGGCTGCAGTTTTAATCAATTACAGTCTGAAATTTTCACAAAAGAACTCCCAAAATAAGCCATCCATATCAGTGTTCTGAAAAGTGTGATGAAGTCTCGGACTAAATCATCCTTTGGCCCAAAGTACTCTCATCAATCACTTCAGAATATCTCAGTTATTTTTATTACCTGTTTTTTGGGGGGTGGAGAACTGTTGAGCCATACTCAGTGATGTGTGAGGGCAACTCTTACCTCTATAATCAAAGATTATTCCCCCACTTAAAGTTCATGTAGGCATGGTTTTCTGCACCAGCACCAGGAATTGGACTTCTACTGGGGAAGGGCCTAATTCTTCCCTGGCATCTACTTGCTCCAGAGTAGGTTCATATGACAAATTGGCGACTTGGTACCAGCAACAACTTGCTTTCAGGCTAGGGTTCCCTACATTGCCACCTAATGATGAGATGAAATCAAAGAAGTTCCATGTCATCCTGACTTTGACATAGGATCTGTAAAAAAACCAGGATCCCTAACTACAGAAACCTGACCACTATAACTGTGATTGTGAAGAAATTTTACTGGGTCCACAAAGTCTTTGAGGTTAGACAACTTAGTAAACCCAGAGCCTGTAGTTGATCTTATGTTAAGGTGCTTCATGGGGAGAGTCTCCCTGTTTTTAGGCCAAAAGTTTTTCCTTTCTATTTCCTCCATCTTTTGTGTGCCTATGAAAAAACTAATACACATCCCTTTTTCTTGTATTTTCTTTTTTATTTCTTATCTTTTAAATAGGGCATCCTCCTTTTTCATAAAACCTTGGGACATGGATGACTTTGTTTTACCATATATTTCCGCATTTTTTATAAAACTAAGAAAAAGGAATAAAGAAAGGCTGAGGGCTAGGGACCAAGTGGTCTCAGGTGCATTGGTGGGAAAAAATAAGGACAGAACTGAATATCCAAGCCAAAGTCAATATCAGTAGAATCAAGTGACCTAAACTTGAAAAACATAAACTTAAAACGGCCTGTTATACTGGCAAGCCAGGGAGCAAAGGGTGGTGGTATAGGATGTACTCTGGATCCATTGGTAGAGGGAGATTGACACTAGTGGTGGGAATGGCCCTGACTCACTGCATATCTGAAATTCAACTATGAAGGACTCTGTAGATCTCAATTGTTTCAATAAAATTGAAAAAAGAGTGTATGGACATCAAATAGTTTATTATTGTATTATGATATTATTATAATTGTTATATATTTTAATAATATTAATTCTTATTATGGCTTAAATGGCAGAGGGTTGGGCCAGATCTGACAATTCTCAGGGTTTACTCATGACTTTGTACTCCAGTATCTCCCCTGGTGGGGCTTGAGAGAATATAGGGATGCCAGAGATTAAACTTGAGTTGGCCTTATGAAAGGTAGCATACTACCCACTACACATTTCTCTTGCACTTACTATGACTAATTTATAAATTAAACTTCATCATGCATATGGGGATATAGGAAAAAAGTTCATTTTATCCTCAACTCCAGGCATCCACTACAGATCTTGGAGATCTTGAATGAGTGGAAATTGGAATTATTGTATATAATCTATGAGAAATGAATTTCTGTTTTTTTTGAAGCTATGAAGGATTTCTCAAAGGGCTGCATTGCATGCTTCACTTGTAGAAACCCTGGATTCTATTTCTAGCATATAAATCATCCTTTAAGTACCACTAGCAGTGATCCCAAAGCATTGCCAAATATAATGCAACACCCAAAATTTAAAAAAAAATCTATGTTATTTATAACTGACAAAGTCTACAGTATTATTTTGCCTATGTAGACAAAATTAGGAATCTGATCATTGATCTCATTATTCATTAAATGACCTTGCCCTTTCAACACTTAATATAATCAGATTGGGATGAAAATTAGATTCATGAAAGACCAATGTCCTGCCTTATGGTTTTTGAAACTAGTTTCTTACTATAGTAAGAAACTTTGTGGGTACCAGTCCAGAGGTCTGGTAGTCAAATCCAAGCTTCTGAAAAAGCTCTATTTTTGTTTGGTTTTGGCCACACAGAGCAATACTCAGAACTTACTTTTGGCTCTGTGCTCAGATATTAATCCTATTGGTGCCCAGGGGACCATATGGCATGCTGGGGATCGAACTCAAGTCAGGTGCATGCAATGCAAGTGACCTATACAATGTACTATCTCTCCAGATCCAGGAAAAGCTTATTTCAAAGAACAAAGCCAATATGTCTAGAGAACAGGAAGTTATTTTAAAAATTCAACTGCCAAGCTGATTTAAAATTAGATTAAATGCTAACAGTCCATTACTTTAATTTCAATACATTATTTTTGTCTTATAGAGATAATTTACAACTGAAGAAAACCTTCTGGATTACCTAAACCAATTCACTTTGTAAAAAAAAAAAACAGACAAAATAAAGGATCCCTTTTCCATATTATTCCATCTTATAATTAATGTAACTAATGTTTACAAATGTAAACCATCTCAAAGCTTTTTGGAAGTAGGTGAGAAAAATTCCTAAGTAAACAAAATCTACTGAGAAAGAATCTATGATGTATAGCCTACTCACTATTTTGCATGTAGTACATATTTATTTTATGCTAACCATAGTACATACTTATAATAATTTAAAAAATAGTGGTTTTAGGGAGAGGGAGGCTATTACACTAGAGTTAGCATATGGGTGGGGTGAAGGGTCATGAGCACATTGCAGTTGATGGAATGTAGCAATTTTGACATTGATATCATACCTTAACACTTTATAACAAGTTCAAATATAGTAACAATAAAATAAAAAATAAAGCAAATCATAAATGTAAAACCAGAACACAGGGATGAAGGTACCTGCCTTGCATATAGCCAACCCAGCTCTGGCACCACATGGTCCACCAACACCTCCAGGGGTAACTTTCAAGCACAGAATAGACCTAGAGCATTGTGGGATGTGCACTGACCAACCCAGGCCCCCAAAACGTTTTTCTTTTTTTTCTTTTTGGGCCATACCCTGTGATTAGGGGTTACTACTGGCTATGTGCTCAGAAATCGCTCCTGGCTCGGGTTGCCATATGGGACGCCAGGGATCAAAACAAGGTCTATCCTGGATTGGCTACACACAAGGCAAACGCACTACCTCTGTGCTATCGCTCCGACCCCCGGCGGCCTTAACTTTTAAACATATATTAATGGGATAGTTTTCATTAATTTACATTGAATTTCTGGACACGGAGACAAGAAATATTGGGTAAAAAATCTTTCAAGATCTGGATATATAGGCTTAAGGAAAGATCGTGATATGGACTAGTGAGCACTCTGTCCTGTTTTTAGATCTAAACTACTGATTCTGTTTCGATCCTATGCATTTGGAAATTAAGCCTTTTCTTCTCTTCCACATGGGTCAATTACAGTTTTATTACACTTACCTGCCTTTACTCAGTTTATGCTTTTGATTTTTCGTCTTAGTTTCAAATGATATAAAAGGTGCCCAACTTTTGCAAACACTTAAAGCCAAGATACTTTGATTCTTTCATTGATTCTAGGTTAATATAATCTTTTCCTCCATGGCTATGCTCATTGTTATATGCCCTGATAGTGTTGAGGAAATTTCCAAATGCATGAGAACCTTAGTAATACCAATTTGCAGTCTGGAACATTCACCCACCTAAAATAAGTAAAGGGGGTAGATGGGTGCAGGGGAAATGGTGTACGAACAGAAATGAGTATTTGTCAACTGTGCATTAGGTAAAATACTGATATCTATCTTGCCATTCCATAAGATCAAGACTGTCCTACTAGGGGGCTGAAGCAATAGTACAGTGTACAGTGGGTAGGTGCATTTGTCTTGCCTGTGGCAGGCCCAGGTTTGATCCCTGGCATTTTATATGGTCCACTATGGAGAGATTTCTGAGCCCAGAGCCAGTAGTAACCCAGGAGCACTGCCAGGTGTGCCCCTCCCCCCAAAAAAGACTGCCCTAGAAGTTGAAAGGAAGTAAAGTGATATGCATGATGACCCTTCAGTAATAGTATTGAAGATCAGTACATAAAAGGAAAACAAGAAAGAAAAAGGAAGAGGAGGTGGAGGAAGAGCAGGAGGAGAAGGAGGAGGAGGAGGAAAAGAAGAAGAAGAAGAAGAAGAAGAAGAAGAAGAAGAAGAAGAAGAAGAAGAAGAAGAAGAAGAAGAAGAAGAAGAAGGAGGAGGAGGAGGAGGAGGAGGAGGAGAAGAAGAAGAAGAAGGAAGAAGAAGAAGGAAGAAGAAAAGAAGAGAAGAAGAAGAAGAAGAAGGAAGAAGAAGAAAAGAAGAGAAGAAGAAGAAGAAGAAGAAGAAGAAGAAGAAGAAGAAGAAGAAGGAGGAGGAGGAGGAGGAGGAGAAGAAGAAGAAGAAGAAGAAGAAGAAGAAGAAGAAGAAGAAGAAGAAGAAGAAGAAGAAGAAGGAAGAAGAAGAGAAGAAGAAGAAGAAGAAGAAGAAGAAGAAGAAGAAGAAGAAGAAGAAGAAGAAGAAGAAGAAGAAGAAGAAGGAGGAGGAGGAGGAGGAGGAGGAGGAGGAGGAGGAGGAGGAGGAGGAGAAGGAGGTGGAGGAGAAGGAGGAGGAGGAGGAGGAGGAGGAGGAGAAGAAAAGTCTATGGCAAGTGGCAAACTGGGGAGTGAGGGGTGGGATACAGGAGGAAAAATAGGAAAATGTATACTGATGAAAACATGGGTGTTGAAGCATTTTATGACCAAAACTCAACTACTAACAACTTTTTTAATTCTGTATCTCAAGGTGATTTAACTTAAAAAAAGACTGTCCCAGAAGCCAAGATCATTTATTGCTTAATATCTATTGTGTATGTATTTTATATAATATAGCCTATTACACAGGAATGATAGTGAAGCAAAATTATTGTCCACAGACTGTTGAGATTTTGATCAAGCTTGGTTTGAAAAATTCAGCTGCTTCTAAGTCAAGGATTTTATGGTGGATTGTTACTAACTAAATCAGCTATTGCCTCCATTTGATTAAGTAGTTATAACAAACATTGACAGCAGTAAATGTCTAAGGATAATTCTATAATCTATGGGCCCAGAGAATAGTACAGCAGGGTACTGCATTTGCCCTGCACAAGACCAACCTCAGGTTTGATCCCAGAATGTCCCCAAGCACAGCCAGGAGTAACAAAGTCAGGAATACCATACTCAGCAATGCTAAGGAATCACTCCTGGCAATGCTCAAGGGACCATATATGGTACTGGAATGAATCTGAACCAGGATCAGCCACATGCCAGGCAAGCACCTTACAACCTGTACAGTCTCTCCAGCTTTTAACCAAATCATTCTTACATAGAACTTAGCTTCTTATATCATACATTCTCCATTCATTCCTAAAAAATGTTTAGCATTTGCTTGCCACAAAATTTTTGTGGAAAATGCATGAATGAAATTAAAGAAGAAAAAAAAGGGGGAAACTTTTTCATGAATGAAAATTTCATTGTCTGCAAATGTGCATTTACAATGTTCTTCACATAGAGTAATTTTATATTCTTTATAGAGACATTTTACAAGTTTCCTAGAACATAGATTCTATTAATCCAGTAATTACTCTCAAATTTAACAATGATTTGGAAGAATGTGGAACTTCTATGTATTAACTACACAATTACTAAATTGAGTGACACTCAAACATGTGATGTGTCAGATTTTTTAGAAAATTAAAATGTATGCTACAGACCAGGAATATTGTTTCTATGCCTCATGCCCATAAACTCCATCTTTGGATATATTAGTTTTTTTTTTCATTTAAGTCCCATTCACTTATCCTAAATAATAGCTGATGTTGTCTAATTATAGTGAGTCTATAAACTTACATGAATTACAACTTGTCACACCTTCTCTCCAGAGAAAATATATAGAAGCATTGAGCTAAGTAGAAGAGCTTGGGTATAGCTTATGTTCAATTTTATGCTCATTTCACAACTATAGAAGCTGTGCTCAAAATATAGTAACAATTCTCCAGATATGTCCATATCCTTAAATTTAGAAACTGCTTCCTTCTGACAGAAAAGGGTCTTTGTCAAAGTGATTGGGTTCAGAAATTTAAGATAGGATATGATCTTGGATCATTGGCTTGGGTCCCATGTAATTCTAAGGGTCCTTCCTTTTCAGACAGCAAGTCAGAGAAGCAGATGGAGTAAAAGAAGAGTGATGGAGGGCCATGAATGCAGGAATGTGTGCAGCTCTTAAAAGTTGAAAAAGTCAAGGTAACAATTCTCCTCTAAAGCTATTTGAAAGGGTCACATCCCTTTTAATAATTTTCTATTTAGCACAGTGAGATAAATTTTAGATTTCTAATCTTCAAAATAAGCATATATTTCCATTGTTTTGAGTTACTGAGTTATTTGTTACATCTCCAACAATTAACTAATCCCCTAAGATTTTGTGAGGTTAAGTCATTTGTAAAGAACTATTGATTTGATCCTGGCAGAACTCAAATCCAGATTCTCTGAAACTCAGCTGTAAATGAAAACTAGTACAAAAGTCTTATTTTTCTATTTCTTCGTTCCTTCCTCAGGAAGAATGCCAAATGGATAGAAAAAAGTTCAAAAAGAGGAATTTAGAAAAGTATATGAAAGTTGATTCAAGAATCAGGTCTAATGTCAAAAGTCTAAACCCTGATGAAGTAAATGTGTGAAATAGGTGACATGGGAAATTTAATGAAAACACTACATGGATGAGATGGACAATGACAATTGATATTCTTCTGAGATGAGACTAGGGAAACATAGGGGTTGTTGGCAAGCTGCAAAGTGTGTGTGTGTGTGTGTGTGTGTTTGTGTATGTATGTGTGTGTTGGGGTGGAGATGCACTCACTAGGAAGAGCCTAGTGAGTCATGTGGGAAGAAGGCCCAGGTCTGTCAAATCTTTAATATCAAGAAATCAGCCAAACATCCAAATTTCTGGGTGGAACTTTAGATGGGAAGCAAATTCAGAGTATATGAAAACCTGTATTATTGTCAAAGCAGCCCTATTGCTTATAGTTTACAGCCTCTGAGCTTAAACCTTCCTATACCTTAACTTGGGTAAATATCAATATCAATATATGCTTCTCTCTATGTAACCATTGGCTATGAGAATAGAGAGGGCAAAGTGTGCTTGAGAAATTTTAGCCTAAAAGATCCAATAGATTTAAAATTGATTTGCCTATGTTTGCATGTGAGCACACATACAGAGATATGGTGAGAAAAAGGGTTTTCTCCTACTGTGATATTCAGAGAACTAAAATCCTGCAAATGATCCATTTTAAAACTGACATTTAAGTGAACAATCAAATAGCATATCCCAACCCATAAAAGTCTAAGAACCACATATCTTACAGCAAATAGATGTAACTCAAGATCGTTGAGCTTTTTCATTTCAGTTCAGGAATGGAAACTATATTTCAACATTCTTTTATGTGCTGCTTTAGGGATCATTAATCTGTATGGTTATATAAACATGAAAAAGCACAATATCGATTTTTCCACAGCCAACCCTAGATTTTAAAACTATAAATTAAATTTTAGAACTTCTCAGAAAAGCAAAGGATAAGGGCCAGCCGTTTTCTACTTTGGTTTTGTTTTCCTTTTACTTTTTACCTCCCCCTTTTTAAAAAAAAGGGAAAAAAAAACTTATCCCCCATTTATTTGCACCAGTGAAGGGGGGTTATATATTCGATGACTGAAACCTAACTGTGAACATTTTTGTAGCCACGGTGCTCAAATAAAGAATTTATTAAAAAAAAAAAACTTATCCCCAGATAGGAAATAGAAATAGTATTAGGTTTGGCTTCTTGTAGGAATTTTGATTTTTTTTCTAACGTTCAAACTTGACTGCTTGAGGACAGCTCAGGTGAAGGAAAAGAGTTGCCCATCTTCACAGAGCTCAGAACCTCACAGTCCCAGACCAAAAGCCACTTCAGCAAATCTACTATTTTATGTAAATGGGCACCCATTTTGTTTCCTCGCACCTTTTTCTCCTTTCCTCTTACCCCCCACTGCTCAGTTGTGTTGCTTTGCAGCAATAACAGCAGCAAGAATAAAAAGGCATAAACTGTGTGTCTTCCCTACTCAAGTCTGAAAATCACCTTGATTATCCTTTTGGGTGGCAATGCTTACCCACCAGCACATTCTTCTGAGTGATTTAGATTTATTTTTTGTCCCCCAATTCACAATACAGACCAGACAAAGGGCCTGGGTTGAGATGTATATGGGGTGCATTTACTGTACCTCCTCTTACCACAGCCTGTGGTGAGAATTGGGAGGCCTTATTTTTTCTTTTCTTTATATATATATATATATATAATCCTTCACCAGTGCAACATTCCCATGACCAATATGCCAAGTGTCCTTCCTCCCCACCCCACACCGGCCTGTACTCTAGCTAGACAGGCTTTCTACTTCCCTCATTCAGTCACATTTTGTTATGTTCTCAGTGTAATTATTTCTGTGACTGCACTAAACGATCTCTGTGGTGAGCTTCATGTCAGGAGCTGGACCCTCCAGTCCTCTATTTTGTCTCTGAGAATCATTACACAAATGTTTTTCATTTTTCTCAAAACCCATAGATGAGTGTTTATTTCTCTCCCTCTGACTTATTTCACTCAGCATAATAGATTCCATATACATCCATGTATAGGAAAACTTTAATTTTTTAATGTTTAAAAAATTTTTGATAAATATTTGGCTTTTATAAGAGACATAATTCATTAACATAAATTCACATCACAAAAAATTAACCGTATTAAAGTACACAATTCAATATTTTGCCAATGATGTGTAAAAACTCTTCTATCTACTTCCAAAACATTTCCACAACTCCCCAAGTAATAATGTTTAAAAATGTTTAATGTTTAAAATGAGTTTACACCATACAAAACTTTGGTCACTATTCTTCAAAAAAATCTATTTATATTCCTAGAGCTTTTTCATAAAATGTTTTTTTTTAGTTTTTGGGTCACACCCAGGGGCATTCAGGGACTACTTCTGACTCTGAGCTCAGAAAACATTCCTGGCAGGTATGGGGGATTATATGGGTTGCCAGGATTCGAACCACTATCTGTCCTGGATAGGCTGCATGCAATGCAAATACCCTACCATTGTGCTTTCATCTCTCTGGGCCCTCAAAAATCTTTTTTAATAATTGGGGAAAATAAAAGTAGTCACCAGGAAGACACTTGACCTAAATTTATGTATTGAGTCAAGTTTTTCATATTTTCTCTTACTCAGCCTTTATAACTCAACAGCATTGTCCCTATTACCAGTTTTTGTATGCTGAAGCAAGAATAGGGTCTAACTTAACTAAGTTCCTACTTAGTAAGAAGTCTCACACACACACACACACACACACACACACTGTACACACACACACACCTTTGAGTTCTCAACGCAACCTCCTTTCACTTCTGAATATTTTTCAGGACACATACTCAATTCAACCTCAAACCCATGCTCAAACTTGTTGCCCAGCAAGTCAGAATGATGTGCCCTTGACTTCTATCAAATGAAAAAAAAATTAACAGTCAAAAATCGCTGGAAACAATTTAGCCTCTTGGGACCTGCTTGAATGTAAACTATTGGAATTGAATATCCTGTAACTGAATATAATGTTAACATATTGGCATAGGACACAGGAGTTAAGGGGAGTGTCCAAAACTTCTGTGGCCTTCCTCTGTACAAAAAGCACAGAAATGCAAGTAATTCCAAAGATTGTCAAATAACTTGCTAAATGACCTCAGAGGCAGGACAGCCTGGCACCCTCCTTTCTATGATGGTTATTTCTTTTCTTTTAAATTGCTTTATTTAAGCACTGTGGTTACTGTGATTACAAAATTGTTCGTTGTTGAGTTTCAGTCATACAATATCCACCATGCTTCACCAGTGCGCCCTTCTGGCCAATTCCATCCCAACCCCCAATCCCCATCCCCTCCTTGTTCTAGGGCATGCAATTCACTTCTCTATCTCTCTAATCTCTCTCACTTTTTTTCTTTTAGACAAGTGGTTTGCACTATTGTTAAGAAGGGGTGCTTTGTATGTTAGATTCTCTACTTGTCCAGAGTGATCAGTCAGTTCCAATTATCATTGTCTTAGTAGATCCTTCTCTACTTCTCTACTTTAACTACACTCACCACTCTTTGTGGTGAGCTTTCTGCTCTGGGCTGGACCTCCTGACCTTTGTCTCTATTGTCTCTGGGTATTATTACTATACTATCTCTTGTTTTTCTTATATCCCACAAATAAATGAGATAATTCTAGGTCTATCGCTCTTCTTCTGGCTCAGTTCACTCAGCATAATAATCTCTATATCCATTCATGTTGTGGATATTTCTTGCCATATAGTTGTTCTCCTCTATGGCCTCTCACATGGCCACAAATATTTCAATTTCCACCAAGAAACCAGTTAAATCCTCTCTCTAAAGTTTGAATTTGTTAGACCATCATTTCAGATGCTACTGTGCATTGCCTACAAAATCAGACCAACTCCAGAGATTCCTCAAGGTCAAATCATGGTGTCACCAGCAGAGTTTTCTTCAACATTTTCCCTCTGGTGAAGCCCTACCCATGTAATAAAAAATTTGATCTTTTCCTTACAGTTCTGGATGAAGGCTTTTCTGATCAATTCCATTTTATGGTATCTGCTCCTAGGGGGCACTTACAAAGCAATTCATTTAAGAGAATGATAGAAAGAAATAGAAATATATGCTCATACTCAAAGTCTAAACAAATTTCACCTTCTTTATGAGGCCTTTCCCAGGACCTAGAACTTTTGTAATACTTATAAACATATCCTGCCTTTTTTTCAAAACTGATAGTTCTTTTTTTTGGGGGGGGTCACACCCTGCAGCACTCAGGGGTTCCTCCTGGCTCTATGCTCAGGAATTGCTCCTGGAAGGCTCTGGGGACCATATAGGATGCCGGGATTCGAACCATGGATCTTCTGCATGCAAGGCAAACATATTGCCTCCATGCTATCTCTCCAGCCCCTCAAAATTGATAGTTCTTTAAACTCAACAGTTACCCTGAATTTACTTTGTAACCTATATCATACATAGAATACTACTAGATATATTTATTCAATGATTACCTGTGTGCTGTGTTTTCATGTATATTATACACACATAACACAAAGTTCTGCATAAGAACAGATCAGTGCATGTATAGCGAAAGTAGGGAGTTTCTGAAACCTTAAGTTACTTTTGATAAGAAAACACTTGGATCGATTGCATGCAAAAGAGTAGACACACTACAAATTGTTAAAAGTTTAAAGTTATCTCCAAAAACAGAGTCACATGTAAAAGTAAAGACACAATTGTGGCCAAAAAATAAAAGAACTGTATCCACACTTGAAAACTATCATCCCACCTTAAGAATTTTATTAGAGAATCAATCATTTACTCAAGCATTGGCATTCATTGTCCTTCAACAACAAAGTCTTACCAGTTTACCTCCTTACCTTATCTTACTTTTTAATTCCAAATGTCTTTTTTTCCTACGGTTTTGCTTTTCTTATTTCAAGTATGTATGTTGTCTTACCTTTTTGAGAAGCAAGTATATTTTAAATCTTTTGCCTAAAGTTTTTGAAAGAGTGCTTTTTGAAACCTTGTTGATGGTGAGTTAATTATGAAATTAGTGTTATTTCATATTTCTCCATAACCTATCCCAAAGTGCTTTAGAAGTTTTCTGGGAATCTGATGTACTAGTCGATCAATAATGGTGAATTTTTAGTTAAAAAAGTAAAATCTGGGGCCGGCGAGGTGGCGCTAGAGGTAAGGTGTCTGCCTTGCAAGCGCTAGCCAAGGAAAGGACCACGGTTCGATCCCCTGGTGTCCCATATGGTTCCCCCCAAGCCAGGGGCAATTTCTGAGCGCGTAGCCAGGAGTAACCCCTGAGCATCAAACGGGTGTGGCCCGAAAAAAAACAAAAAAAAAAAAAAAAGTAAAATCTATCTGAAACGACAGAGTCCTAAATTTGTCTAAAATGAAAAAAATAGTCACATTTTTAAGTTGTCGGCAGGCTAGTAGTCTGCATTTTTAGGAGGTTGGAGAAGACTGAAGCCAAAAATATTTCCAATCATTTTTAGATTTTACCTTGTATTTCACTTGTCCAGTAACCTCCAAAAAGTGTCGCCTATTTCAAGACTTATGAGCTTGTCTCCAGACCAGCTCATGAGATCACTCAACTTGAGGACAGTGAAAGACGAATCCTTTTGTTAAATACTATTTTGACTCATGATTTCAAGCATGATTCAAAATTTTCTGACATTGTTAAGCAAATACCATGACTAACCATGCGGGCTCAGAAACTTGATCATACTTCAGATTTTTGAAATTTGACTTGATGCCCTGTTTGACTCCCTTACAAGTCTCCTATGTCAACATCCCCACCAGCGCATCCCCGCAGTCCACGCATGCACAAGCCTCCATGCTCCCCATCGGTCCTGCAACACCCCATTCAGCAGTTTGTGCTAGAGCACCGTGCTGCCGCATCCCAGAACTTGGGACCAGGCTTTTCAGGACTGCAGGCAGAGAGAGAGAAAGAGCCCTTACCGCATTCCTTCTGAACCTCATCTTGCTTCTCGGGGGATTTGCTTCTGCCATCTCGCCTACACGCAAGCACTGGCTCCTTTGCCAATTGTCAATGCCACATTGATGAAATGTGAGCTGCGTCTTGGGTAGAATTGAAAAGTGGCAGCCCCAAATCTCTATGAAACAAAGCTGCTGCAGGGGCTGCTTCCATTACCGCTGCTGCCTTGGAGGCTCTGCACAAAAGCCACTATCCCTGATTAGTCAGCTGACAGATCCTTCCCTGCTGCTCATTGTCATTCAGAGCTGAGAAGGCTCCCCAATTACTTAGCTGGATTGAATCTCCAGGATTAGCTGGTGCAGGGCAGCTCGGGAAGATCTGGCCTGTCCTGAGAAGGGAGGAAGGGAAAAGAAAAAGCCTTTCCAAGGGGGCTTGACGGGACTGGCTTTCTCCTCTGCGCAGTTTGATTTTTAAGGTGGAATGGTAAGAATCTTTGTGAAGGTAGTATTGACGGATACCTTTACTCTTGTCCTACCCACGTCTGTAACTGCCCATGGGACTCATTTTTTCAATTCTGTCCCGTTGGGGTTTAAACTTTAAGAAAGGTGAAGCAATTCAAGTAAGTATGCCATCAGGTAATCTAGAAAGAGCAGTGTGTGCAAACTTTCGAAGGTGGCTAAGAGACCCAAGTTAGCATATGTCCCAAAACTGTAACTGCAAAGACACCACAAAAGTCTTGTGTTTCCTCTGCTAAATTTGAAGTATAACCGAACTGCGGTTTCTTTTGGAATTTAAGGTCTTTGAGTTGGATTGTCTATTTCACATGGGGATCATTAAAATATCAAAGACACGCCTACCAGATAGAAATCCTTCCTGAGAGCCAGCTTTTACTCTTAAAACAATTGTAGTCAATATCCAGTATTTTTGTAAAAGTGCACTTGGCTATTAATGCTCCAACATCCTAGATTCTCTGGCCTTCACAACTGAATCAACATCCATAACCTCCTGTATTAATCAGGAGAGAAAGTCACAATTTTAGGGGCCGAATACCTTGTACTCACAAAGTAAGAAATCTATTATTTCCCAGTTATTCTGAGCTGATGGAGAACATTGACCTCATGCTACTTTTACAGGCAACCTCGATTTTTCAGTTCAGAAAGAATTTTTTGTGGCTTCCTCAACTCTCCCCTCTTCGGTGAAAGAGAAGAATCAGACAACACAACTATATCTAGATGAGCCCTATAATGTATAAGTTGGGGGCATGACATACATCTCCCACATTGCCCACTCTGAAATTGAATGTTAGTTTTCCAATCACCAGTCCAGGGACCAATGCCAGGTATAAGAAGGATGAAAGCTATATTTAGAGAGACCATTATCTCTACTTGCTCTTGGGAAGCTGAGGATTGGAGTTCAGTAGGGGTGGATATGTCATTATTGTCATTTTGCAAGTGATCCACTTTCTTACACCGACCCAGAAAGGAACAAGTCCAGAAAGATCTAAACCAAAATGTTTTCTAAATGCTGATTTTTGGATGGTTGAATTATTGACTGTCATTCCAAACTTTCTTCCATACTTCTTCATGTACAATAAGCATGCAATATAACTATTTCTAAGTTTTAAGTTCCCACAGCACTTTGTCTTGCAATAAATTGTATAGGGATCCATAAGTGTCTTCTCATTCATTATACAATCTTTTGCATTAGGTTTTATTTTGGGTGGAGCTATTTTAGTTACTCTCCTCTACCAACTATTCTTCTTACATTTTCAACTCACTGTCCCATCTATTTTTTATTAGTGGTATCACAATTTATAGTACTATTCATGATAGGGGTTTGGGGCTTTTGCCTTCATTAGTATCAAATTAACCTTTACTCCTCATAAATAAGTGTACTTACCGAAATTTTATGGAGAGAGATTTTGAGAGAAGTCCAGGTGTCTAATCTTCGATCAAGAATAATGGTAAAGCGGCAATCATATTCATTCTGCCTGTAAATTTAGAAGAAAATGATTCCTGTAGTAATATCCCATTTTTCTAAGTATAACTTCACTTCTGATTATTTGACTTATGTTTTATCTGTTTTATTTTGGTCCTGGGTCACACCTGCTGGGGTTCAGATACTACTCCAAACAAGTGGGTTGGAGGAATCACATATTATGGAGGTTTAGAGCCATATGCTTCCAGGGATTAAGCCAAGACTTAAAGTCAAACATGTATAATTGCCTTTAAACTCTCACTCCAGCCTCATTTGATGCCTTGACAGAAGACAGGTGTAGATTTGAAAAGCTATTACAGGTGCTACCTTGGCCGCTATCCACCATTTTATATTTTTCCTTTTTTCTTTTGGGTTTTGGGGCCACAGCTGGCAGTGATCAGGCTGTTTTGGAAATTACACTTGAGATGTTCAAGGTAATAGATGTGGTGCCAGGGATCTGAGTCAACCATGCAAATCAAGTGCTTAACCCTGTACTATCTCTCCAGCCCTTCCATTTTCTTTTTCAGTACTAATATCAATCTTTGAATAAGAAAATGATAAAGAGGAAAGCAGAGAAGTTACTAGAATGAATTTGAGGTACGATAATCAAGAGTATAACTCTTAGAGGGCCATTCTTTATGATATCAGGTCTAACTTTTCATGATTATTTATGAAAAGTCAATGTTCCAGCCACTCATTCAGAAAAAGTTAAATGTTTCTCTGTCTTGCCTGTGTCTGTAAAGAAAGCAATTCAATAATTATCAGCACTTTTATTTGGTCTAAAAAGGTCAAATAAGATTCAATGAAGAGGGGCCGGGCGGTGGCGCAAGAGGTAAGGTGCCTGCCTTGCCTGCGCTAGCCTTGGATGGACCACAGTTCGATCCCCCGGCGTCCCATATGGTCCCCCAAGCCAGGAGCAACTTCTGAGCGCATAGCCAGGAGTAACCCCTGAGCGTTACGGGTGTGGCCCAGAAACCAAAAAAATAAATAAAAAAATAAAAAAAAGATTCAATGAAGATTCTGTAATTGTTTCTGGTATTTGATTTTTATTTGTTTCTTTGGGGGCCACACCTGATGGTTCTGAGGATTCTCCTTGCTCTGCACTCAGAAATTACTCCTGGCAGACTCAGGGGACCATATTGGAGATAGAACCTGGGTCAACCACTTATAAGGCAAATACCCAATCCACTGTTCTAAAGTTCCAGTTCCCTGGATTTGATTTTTGTTCATATGAGTCAACACAATTTTATCATCCTAGATGTATGTATGCTTAATCTTCAGACCTAGAAACTGAAAAATCTTTTTCTTCAATATTGACATTGAAATTTGTATGTATGTTTAATCTTCAGGCCTAGAAACTGAAAATTTTTCTTCAATATTGACATTGAAACTAAACAATAAAATTTAGGAAGCTTGAGCCAAAACAATAAGACAGTGGGTAGAATATTTGCCTTGTGTGTGGCCGACCTGGGTTCAATCTCCAGCATCCCATATGGTCCTCTGTGGCCAGCCAGGAATTATTCCTGAATGCAGAGCCAGGAGTATCATCTGAGCATTCACTGGTGTGTCACAACCACTCCCAAAATTTTAGGAAATCTTTAAAATTTTTCCCTTCAAAGTGTTGTTTCCAATGACCTCCAGTATCAAGAAATTCTGCCTAAAATATCTCAATATCACTTTTGAGACTATTTAATAGTCAGCCTCCTTATCTTAATCTTGAAAAACTAGTTATCCTTTTTCTTGGATTGCAATATTCATTTTTAAGCAAAATAAAAGGCTATATATATGATGATCATCCTACCTACATTATTCTTCATGAGGGCAAATACTTCTAGAGTCCCAATTTTATTACATAGATCCTCAGTAGAAGTTTTAGTAATTTCACTGTCAACTTCACTTTATAAATCATGCTTCTTGCCTATCCTGAAGGTGAGTCTTATGATTATTTATAATAATAATAATGATGCTGATTTAATGATGATGACAATGTCAATAAAAATCCATTTTTATAACTACATTCAAATGGGCAGCTGATAGAGTACAAAATATTTTTAAATTAATAAAATACTATACCTTGCAACAGAAGTCAAATATAGCAGAACTTTTACTATCGCTTCATCTGGAATACACGTGAAATTACAATTCTCTGGAAATGTAATGATCCAAGATGTATCCTTTCCCCGGCCACCTAAAATAATATGAATAAATCAATTGAATTATATAACAAGAGTGCAAGGGAGATGATTTTATATCTCTCTATTTTCTAATTATTTATCAACAATGATTTTTACTAAAGAATTTCAGTGATATAGCTTAACACTTCAGAATAGGCATATTTAAATTTAGAAAACGGACAATTAGAGAATGGTTTATGTTCAATGCAGAAGGACAACGAGATCCATATAAACTAAAGTGACACCCATGATTCTAATTAATAACACCAGTATCATCAATTTTATCACCAGTATCATCAATTCTAAAATGAAAAAAAGCAGGACCAAAGAGATAGCACAGCAGTAGGCATTTGCCTTGCATACAGCTGATTTGAACAGATGGTGGTTCGAATCCTAGCATCCCCTATTGTCCCCCCATGCCAGGAGTAACCCCTGAGTGCCAATGTGTGACCCAAAAAACCAAAATAAATAAATAAAATTTTAAAAAGAGTAGAGAGGAAAGGAAGAAGAGAGTAGAGAGAAGGAGGGAAGAGGAAAGAAGGGATTTGGAAAGAATTGGAGAAAAAGAGGGGAGGTGAAGAGTGAAGTGACAAATGAGGAGGAGAGAAGAATCAGAAAAAAAGAGGAGAAGGCAAAAATCAAAAGAAATTTTGGGAGATTACAAGTAATACAGTTGAAAACCAAGTTGTACATCAAAATATATAACAAAGGGTATTGGGATAAATTTGTTTTTGTACCAATGCTATGTCTAAATTAGTTTATTGATGGATGATTAATGATTTGACAGCAAGTAGAAATATGGATATATTTAACCACTTAGAGATATAGTGAAGAAAAAATATATGCTAAAATCTTAGGAAACAATTGCTGTTCTAATGGGTTTGGGGAAGAAATAACATGTGATATCAATATCTCACTAATTCAAAGAAATAAAGACAAATTCTCTGAGGGCTAAAGTTTAGTGCCTCTAACTATGCATAAACCTCTGTGAAGCTTGAGGAATGAGGGATATTAAGGAAGTTACCTAAGTGCTTGGGTGATTCTTACTCACATTTACAATCCCACTTTATAGTCAGCCTAATACCTGGACACAGTGTTAGTGCTCAATAAAACTTTAAGAGAAGGATAGATAGTACAGCATGTATGGCATTTGCCTTGCACATGGTGAACCTAGGTTCAATTTCCAGCATCCCATGTGGTACCCTGAGCCTACCCAGAGTAATTCCTAAAGAAAAAGCAGGGGTAATCCCTGAGCACCCACAGGTGTGACCCCCAAACAAAACAACAGTACTATTTTCATAACAGTACTATTCACAATAACCAAATTATAGACTGACATATAACTAGAAAAAGAAGTTATGATATCTACCCCAGAATATAATATATATACTCTGGAATATTACTCTACCATTCAAAAGATTAAACCCCACATTTGAGACAAATTGATGAATGTCAACATGATCATGATAAGTAAAATAAGTCAGGAAGTTTTGAAAGACAGTTACTGGGTGGTTTCACTTACATGTGAAGTATGAATAACTAAAAATTGCTATTTAGGCAAATCAAAAGTGTTTATATATGATCAATGCTTCCTATCTACATTCTTCTTCATGCAGGAAAATATTTTAGTCCCTCCAGTTCATTTTAATTTCCATGGCAGTAGAACAAAAATTAACTCCTAAACTCTGTGAAAAGTATGGTCGTTACCAGAAGGAAAGGCAGGGGTTTTAGGGAGAAAAAGCAGAGGGTCTTTTTGGTGATGAGATGACAGCAGATTTTGGGATCTGGGAATGGTGGTAATTACACAGAATGGAATGATACAAAACATCTACAATGTTAGGATATTGTAAGTAAGTGGTAAGTGAATTGAATAAAATGTTTAAGTATTTTAGTCTTAAATAGAAATAATTTTTTATCTTTTATTTGGTTTGAGGCCACATCTATTGGTGCTCATGACCTACTCCTAGGGGACTCAGAGGACCATAGGGGGTGCCAGGAATTAAACTTGTCTAGGTTGACTAATGCTGGGGGGATTGAAGGTGTGGAAACTGAGGAGCATTGAGGACCTTGAAAGAGGAGGGTGCGGGGCCGGGCGGTGGCGCAAGAGGTAAGGTGCCTGCCTTGCCTGTGCTAGCCTTGGACGGACCGCGGTTCGATCCCCCGGTGTCCCATATGGTCCCCCAAGCCAGGAGCAACTTCTGAGCGCATAGCCAGGAGTAACCCCTGAGCGTTACCGGGTGTGGCCCAAAAAAAAAAAAAAAAAGAAAAAGAAAGAAAGAGGAGGGTGCTTACATTGGTGATGGATGTGTTGACAGAATTATGTACCGTAATTTCCGGCATATGAGACGACTTTTGAAACAAAAAAAAAAGTCAACCGAAAATAGGGGTCGTGGGCCCGGAGAGATAGCACAGCGGTGTTTGCCTTGCAAGCAGCCGATCCAGGACCAAAGGTGGTTGGTTCGAATCCCGGTGTCCCATATGGTTCCCCGTGCCTGCCAGAAGCTATTTCTGAGCAGACAGCCAGGAGTAACCCCTGAGCACCTCCAGATGTGGCCCAAAAACCAAAAAAAAAAAAAAGAAAGAAAGAAAGAAAGAAAAGAAAAGAAAAGAAAATAGGGGTCGTCTTATATCCCGAAAAATGTTTCAATATGCCACTAAATGAAAATTGTCTGAATATTGTCACAAAACGAAGTTTCCAACTCAATCCTGCACCAATCACTGCAAGGCTGCTCAGACCGCCTCTCTCTCTCTAACTCAGCCAATCCAAGCAGGCTTTTCATGCATGCAAATTAGACAATGTTCTGGACCCGAATCTACACTGTAAAACCCTGCTCAGATTGGCCAGTCAAAGAGGAAGTCTATTACAGTATAACCTTTGAACCTTTGTTTGTTGTGATTGGCTCACTGTGGTACATACAGATACAGCGAATATAGGCCTAAACCTATGTTTTAACTGCAAAATTAGGGGGTCGTCTTATACGCCAGAAAATATGGTATATGTGAAACCATCATTAGCAATATTATAACTGACTGCACCTCAATTCATTTTTTAAAGTTAAAAAAATAAAATCACTGGTTAAAGAAGATGTAATATGTATGTGCATAATGAAAAGCTATTCAGATACAAAAAGAAATGTAACTCTGGATGTATATGAAGAGTATTGTATTGGGTGAAATGAATTATAGGGAGACAGATAGATATAGACTAGACATAGAATGATCACACTCATTTGTGGCATATTTTTTTAAAAAAAGATAGTATGATTATAATACCCCAAAACAATAGAGACAATAAAGAAGAAAAGAAGAAAAATATCTGTCATTTGATGGTGGTTCAACTCCCGGCATCCCATATGGTCCCCCAAGCCAGCCAGGAACAATTTCTGAGCGAAGAGCCAGGAGTAATCCCTGAGCACTGCCAGGTGTAACCCAAAACCCAAAATAAATAATAAATAAATAAATAAATTTTAGGGGCTGGAGAGATAGCATGAAGGTAGGGTGTCTGCCTTGCATGCAGAAGGACGGTGGTTCGAATCCCAGCATTCCATATGGTCCCACGAGCCTGCCAGGAGCGATTTCTGAGCACAGAGCCAGGAGTAACCCCCGAGTGCTGCCGGGTTTGACTCAAAAACCAAAAAAAAAATGTTTTTTTAAATGAGGCAGGTGAGAGGAAGGGAAAAGGAATCTGAGGACAGTGGAGTACTGGTAAATGAATAGGTATTGGAACATGTATGACTAAAACTCAATCATGGACAAAAATTTTAATTAATTTTTTACAAAATTACAAAATTACAAAATTCCAATCAGAAAATGTTTAACATACTTCTCTGAATATTTCACTGAACAAGGAGGCAGAAAAGTGGCAAGGATACAATGCACCTGTAATGCTGGTCTTTTGAATCAAAATTGACCCAAGTTAAATCAAAATATGATAAATCGTCACTATATAATAATCTAGATTTAATGAGCTGAATAAAGATAATCATTTAAAATTATGGCATTTAACCAAGGGTTTTAAAGGAACTCAAAGGAAAAACATAAAACTCTAAAGAAATTTAGCACATCATTAAACAAAAGGTCTCTGTAGATTGGGTATGGGATAGACCTAGTAATATAAGTAACACATGAAATATAATAAAACATATATCTTATAGATAACTGAGACTTGGCAAAAATAAAAGCTGCTTAAGTACTCTAGTTAATAGCATACCAAGTAGCACTCAGTACAAATATACCTTACAATGGAAAGAATGCAGGCTTCTTCTATAGATCTATTATCCACTAATCTATAAACTGCTCCTACCACTGAGCACCTCCAATTGTTTTTACTAGAAGTAGCAAAAAATTATGTGAAAAGGGTAGAATGAATGTTTATCTTCTAAATTGGAGGCTTATTGGAGGCTTAAGCGACTCCCCCATTGGAAACAGTGTTTTCCAAAGAAATGTTATACAGAAGCACTTTGAAAACAACTACAAAAAGCAGATAAGCCAGAAAACTATGGCGAGAGGGCCCAAGGAGGAAAACAAGCCCGGAGGGCAGCTTATTTAGAACCCTGAAAAACACAGCAGGATGCTCACCCTAGGGGAGAATGGGGGTGAAGGGAGGGGAACACGGGGATAATAGTGGAGGGAAGGAGACATTCTAATCAATAGTATGATGCTGGAATTCTGATGCAGAAAACCATACTAGTAAATTTTATAAACATTGCTCAGAATAAAATGGAAAAAAAAGGAAAACAGTGATGAGCTTCAATAAAATCCCTGAATCTCTAGAGTGACTTTACATTGCACATTTAAAACACTTATAAAATAAAACATAAAGGCACATCGCCTCACCAATAATTGGTAATTGCCACTAATTATAACCATCATAGGAGAGGCCAATTAGACTCATCTATAAAATAAATGCTTGTTTAGTTACCTCATCATGGAGGTTATCATTTGATATGAAACAACTACTTACAAAGTATAAGATCCTTTCTTGTACTCTCAACACCTTTCCATGCAAACAAGGCACATACTGGTACATTTTTCTCATCTGCTTAATATAAACCTGCAGGATTAGCTATTTACAGATGAACTTTGAGAACATAATGCTAAATGAAATAAGTCAGTCATAAAGAATAAATACTATGTAATTCCAATTCTGAATTCCCTAAAATAGTCAGTTTTCTAGAGCCAGAAAATAGAACAGCAGTTACCAGAGGCTATGGAGAGGAAGGAATGGGATCATGATTTTTATGGGAATAAAGTTTCAGTACTATAAGAGGAAGAGTTTAATGGTGGCAAAAGTGAATATATTTAATGCCACTTGAGCAGAGCATACATAGAAAATGGTTAAGATGAGATATTGTATGCATGTCTGATGACAATTTTAAAAGCTATCTGTAAACATATATGTGGACACACTTATCTAGAGTTTAGAATGCAAATTTTCTTTTAGAATGTATAAATTAAATCATAAACTTTAATCCAAAAGAGAATCAGAGGCATTTGTAATAAAAATTACACAAAAGTTATTAGAGGTATGAAGAGATATCAGAGAAAACATTTTAGTTCTACTCTCTCATCCAGTCTTTCCCCATAAGAGATGTGCTCCTTTATTCATGTATGTGGAGCTCTAAAAATAGTGCTTCTCATGCCATAGAACCCTGCAATTCTACTTTTGGATATTATCCCCAAGACATAAAAACATTCTGTCAATAGGATATAAGCACACAATTATACATTGCAGCACTTAATGCAATAACTAAATATGGAATCCATTGACAGATGGTTTATGAAGATTTATGGTCTATATACACAATGGAATACTATACAGCTGCAAGGAATGATGAAATCATGCCATTTGCTATCACCAGGATGGAAATGGGAGATAAGTTGAATGAAGAAATCTAGATGAAAAAAGACAAATACAGGGCAATCTCATTTATATATGGTATATAGAATGAGTAACTATAATATAGTAAAGGAGAGAAGTCTAGATTGCACTTTTCTCCAAATCTAAGGGAGAGGGACAGAGAAGGAAAAATCAAGGTGGGAAGGAAGAAAATAAGAAAGGAATAAGAGCCATGGCTTCAGTTATAGTTGTGATGAGCAAGATAGCAAGGTATCCAAAACACAAACTCAACACTTAAAACGAGCTCTAAGATGAAACCACCGATGTTTGTAATGTTTTTGTGGGGGTGGCAGGTGGGGGTAGGGTGGGATTATTGAGTGGCAAAGATTGTGGAGCTAATGGAGGAAAATTGACACTGATCAAGAGATTGGTATTGAAATATTATATGCCTTGAAATCACTGTTTTCAGTAAATAAAATTTATTTAAAAAATAGTGTTTCTCAGGGAGCCAGATTTAGCACAGAAGTAGGGTGTTTGCCTTGCACACGGCCAACCCAGGACTGGTGGTGGTTCAATTCCCAGCGTCCTATGTGGTCCCCCAAGCCAGGATCGCTTTCTGAGCATAGAGCCAGGAGTAAACCCGTAGCACCGCCAGATGGGACCCAAAAAAACAAAAATAAATAAATAAAATATATAGTGTTTCTCAGACTCCACAACAGCCCTGAAAACATGAGATCTAAGCTTCAACCACCAGTTGGTAATGTGCCTGTCAGATGACAAGCAGCAGGTGAGGAAGTGGGAGTAAGGGGTGAAAGATGATGGAATATGGGGGCACAGGTGGAGGAAGCTGACACTGGTGGTAGTATTGGTGTCGCCTAAAACTTAACTATCAATACTTCTGTAAATCCCATTTCTTTAATTAAATGAGAAATTGTTTTAAAAATAGTGGTTTTTAAACCCCACTTACAACAAGGACAGAAGGGACTTAGCTAATATGCCTATATGGTCATCCACACTTGTATATGAAAAAAGAAGTCTACTTACCAGACAGAAAAGCAATGTCATGCATTAGTAAATGACTCATCTCCTGCATATCAAGGAACAGCTCCATTTCTGAAACAAAAGAGAAAGGAAGGAAGAAAAGAAGCATGTTAAAAATACAAACATCTGAGCCGAAGAGATAGCACAGAGGTAAGGTATTTGCCTTGAATGCAGCCGTTCCAAGACAGACATTAGTTTGAATCCTGGCATCCCATATGGTCCCCTGAGCCTGCAAAGAGGGTTTCTTGAGCGCCGCCGGGTGTGAGCCAAAAACAAACAAATAACAACAACAACAAATATAGGGGCAAGAGCTATAGCACAGTGGATCGTGTATTTGCCTTGCACGCAGCCAACCTGGGTTCAATCCCCAGCATCCCAGATGGTCCCCTAACCATGCCAGGAGTGATTTCTGAGCACAGAGTGAGGACTATCCCCTGAGCACTGCAGGTTGTGACCAAAAGAAAAACAATACAAACATAAATACACACAGTTTCTCTATACAGTGAAAAGAAAGCTGAGAATTCCACAGATGTGTGTCTCCAGGCACACAGATGATTTTTTCCTCTTTGCTCCACCTAGTTTCGTAAAAAAAAGAAAGTGATACTCCTGCAATGATCACTAAGTACCAAGCACCAAGGATGTAATCATAAGGAACAAGGCCACAGACATAAAGGATGCTCATTAAGGTCCAATGACCAAGGTTCAAACTCCAAATCATCCAGATTTATTTAAAGTGCACATTGTCATGTAGGGGGAGACTGGCTTTGCAACCGGGCTTCTAATAATTAATTCTAATCATTTAGTTCTAATCATGCCTTCCACTTGGCAAAGCCTACTAGTAATTATAAAAGATTTTTCAAAAACTTTTATCTCCTTGGGTCCTTAAGATATTTCGAAGGAAGTGATAGTTATTCTAAATTCTGTGTCAATAAAAGAGTTCCAGGGAGAAGTCAGTAGAGTGGCATGTGAGTGGTGTCAGATAACTCACAATTCAATCCTAGCTGTTGCAGCTAGTGGTTGTAACTTAGCCTTTCTGAGCTTCAGTTTCTTTGTCTTCAGCTAGGCATAATAATCTTACTTTAGGGAAAGAAAGAGTACGGAGGGTAGGAAACTTGCTTGCACCAAATGACACAAGTTCAATCCTCAGTACCCCATATGATTTCCCAAATCCTGCCAGTAATGTTCACTGAGTCTATAGTCAGGAGTAAGCTCTGAGTAGCACTTGGTATGGTCCCCCCTCAACAAACAAAATACTACTAATAAGAAAATAATAATAAGATGTCAGGTATAATTAGAGGTTTTCAATAAATAAATGATAACATATTAACTCATTTATTATAGAAGGTGGATCATCCATACACAGCTCAGTATGTTTTATTTATCCCAGATCTTTTGGGGGAAGATGAGATTGCAGTGTTCAATGGGTCCATGGGTCTCTCCCTGTGATTCAATGCCAGTGCCCAAGGACGCAGTGCTACCCAGGCCCTAAGGTACCAGGAACTATTTAGACTGTCTGATTTGTGCTCAGGGGTCTCTGTAACTTCACTTGGAAATGATAGGGGGCATATAATATTAGGGATTGAACCCAGGTGTGCTACATATAAAGTATATGCATTTTTTGGGGTTTTGGGCCACACCCGTTTGATGCTCAGGGGTTACTCCTGGCTAAACGCTCAGAAATTGCCCCTGGCTTGGGGGGACCATATGGGATGCCGGGGGATCGAACCGGTCCTTCCTTGGCTAGCGCTTGCAAGGCAGACACCTTACCTCTAGCATCAACTCACCGGCCCCTAAAGTATATGCTTTAACCCTTGTACATTCTCTCTGGTCTCTGCTCCAAATGCTAAATTCTAATTTGTAGTGTTCATTTTTTTTTTTGGATTTTGGGCCATACCCGGTGGTGCTCAGGGGTTACGCCTGGCTGTCTGCTCAGAAATAGCTCCTGGCAGGCACGGGGGACCATATGGGACACCGGGATTCGAACCAACCACCTTTGGTCCTGGATTGGCTGCTTGCAAGGCAAACGCCGCTGTGCTATCTCTCCGGGTCATGTAGTGTTCAATTCTAATGAACTCTGCAGGGGCAAAAACTCAGTCTATGGGAATCTTGCACTGGTGAAAAGGGGGTATTCTGTTTATGACTGAAACCCAACTAAAACATGCTTGTAATCATGGTGCTTAAATAAAGATTTATATAAAAAATGGAAAAAAACTCAGTCTACTATCTATCTTTGGTCCACAGACAAGGATAACATTTTCAAAGAAAATGGGTCAGCTAACTAGGTTATTTAGGGAAGATGGTTATAATGCCTGTGGATAAGGTTCTCTTATTGGTACTTAATTTTTCATATGCTCACTGGACACAAAAGATCTTCAAAAGCCTAGTATGAAATAGTATCAAACTGATGATCCCTTACTCTTAGTCCTTCCCAAATCCTTATGTATAAATGTGGTCTACAAGGGTCAGTCCTCTGATGAGACTTACAGAAACAAGTTGTCAATGCATGAATGGTGAATGTTCTTCGTTATGGGATGACCCACCCCACAATCCTCTCACTGTGAAATAAAAATCAATTAATTAACCAATATATTTTCAAAAGACACTTGCCAATTAAAAATTAGTAATTTGCAGAACCTGAGCAATAGTGCAGCGTAGGGAGTTTGCCTTGCACACAACTGACCCAGGACAGACCTGGGTTTGATCCCTGGCATCCCATATGGTCCCACAAGCCAGGAGCAGAATTTCGGAGCACAAAGCCAGGAGTAACTTCTGAGCATCACTAGGTGTGGACCCCCAAATAAAACAAACAAAAATTAGTCATTTGTTAGAAAACAAGAAATCTGTTTCTAAAAATGATATGTCATTAAAAATGTTCTGGCCTGACACGGGGCCAACACGCAAGTTTACACTCTTGTATTTTCACATCTAGACTACCAAAACACAGTCTCTTTTTTTTTCTAATTTTTGGTGCCATGGATTAAACACATGTGAGACTTGTGCTCAAGTTCTGAGCCACATCCCAAACCCTCACATTTTCAATGTTTTGAGTTTTCTTATGTAAGGACTTTGTTTAGGACACTTAGGAACGTGGATCATTAACATATTTAATCATGGAGATATGGAAGGAGGATGTGAGTGGGAATAATGCAAAGAGGATTAGAATTTTGTTTGCCCGGGAGCCCTGCTAGAATGGTGAAAACCTACAAATGTGTTCTATCATTGACAAGAGAAAGCATTAGACATTAAAACACTTCTCATAACACCTAGATTTCTCCACTGCTCTGATCAGTGACAATTCTCTTCAGATGGATAGATTAATTTTATATTAGACAATAGACCTAGAAATATCTATAACTTGATTTTTCCTGTGCCATTAAGGCTCTTGCATAACTTCAGAAATTATCTCCGCCTACTCAACTTTTTTTCTGACAAATCAGGGCATAAAATCAAAAGACATGATCTAGAAATGGAAGGACTGGGGCCTACTGCTCTCTTAGTTACTGAGTTACTCTGGATTGGGGCACGGGAGAAAGTTATTCTTACCCTGACCTCATTATCCTCATTCACAAGTGAGGGCAATACAGTGTTATCTACCCATTACTTCCAACAGGATCCAAGATGTCAAATTCATAGATAAAGAAAAGTATACTAATGTAGTCTATTGTAAATTGTCTTTCAGAATTGCGATATCAAAAATGCATACACAGGAACAAAAAACTATAAAGGCTAAAAGAAGAAGTAACTACTTACAGAAAGAATGAACTTGTGAACTGGAAATTAGTGAAGGGAGAGGTGGTAACAGCAAAGAGGTCAGATAAATCTTTCAAATGTGGGCTATAAAGCAACAAAATAAAGAAATAACAGATGCCCAGAGGAAACGGAATCTGAGTCTTCAGTAGGAAATTTACCAAGATGTGGGGGTGGGGAAAATAAAGGAGTGGGGAAATGAGGGTATATTATAGGGGGATGGACAGTAGAGGAGGAAAGTGGAATTTCTAGTGAAAGGTGTGGTACAGGAACATTTTGTGTATGAAAACTTATCAACAAACAGTATTGTAAATCTCGGTGCCTAAAAGAACATTTTAAAAAGAGAAAAGGGTCACTGGATTATCATCAAGCAGCTTCAAAAGACAAAATGAGATTGTTGCTGAGAACACAGAACTAGAGGGCCTTGACATTAAAGAAAGTTTGCACTGAGTTATGCTCAACTTTGTAGTGAGCTCTCCTGAATGTCTATACCAATTTCTTTCTGGATTATAAAAGTAAGGACAAACATGCTTTCTATTCCTCTTACTGACCCTTTCAGCTCTCATTTGAGAGCATAAGAAATAATAGGTCTAGATGGGGACTACATTACAACATGTTCCTTGTTGATAAAATTGAGGCTTAAGGAAGTCCATCAAGCAGCCTTCATGTAGAAAGCTCAATTACACACAAATAGAAGACCAGCATTCCCTTTTTCTTCAGCAAGGGCTCATTCGGAAGACAGAAAAGGGCACTGACTGAAGAAGCAAGTCCTTAAAATCCATGATAAGAGTAGCTATTCACTTCACTTCACAAGCTCTACTCAAGAACCATATGCTTGTACAATCAGACACAATCAGGCACAAACTAAAAAGGGGGAAAGAAATTGCTTGCCATTTCCGTGACTGGAGCAGGAAGCCGAGGGAGGGGGAAGCTTTCAGTGCCTTGATCACAGCTTGCAAACGTATTAATATTTATTTCATAATCAATAGTACTCAATTGCACACCCGGAGGTACAAGTTCAGGATTCAAATATGAAGACTCTTAGAACTCCAAAAAGGTGTGGATATTAATAATGTATTTTGAATAGTTCACAGAGCCTCTAGATACATCAGTTTCTCTATTTTGATTGCACCACTTGGATAGAGAACACTTGTCACCTTAAAATAGGATGCCCCTTGGAATGGAAGATTTTTGTCTACAGAACTGAGTTTATCTGAAAGGGGGTTGGTTGGGAGGTTCCCATGGGACACTGTGGACAGAGCAATAGTTTGATGATGGATATGGTATTGGAGCAATGTATGCATAAAAAGTACAATTAGCAGTATTGTAAATCCTGATGCCACAATGAAAAAAATGTAATGAAAAACAAAAGGAAACAAGACATCCCTTATAATTGTTTCATTTTTAATGTAATTTAATTGAAACCAATGTGATTTACAAAGTTTTTCATACTTGGCTTTCAGATATTAATTGTTTCTTTTTAAGATGGATAAGTTGAAGTTGACCACAGATAGATATGTTCAGGGCTTTCTCCTGGCTGTATGTTAAAGGGATCACTTCCGACTGTTCCTCTGGGACTATATTTAATAGCTGGGATTGAACCAGGGTCAGCCACTTTCAAGGCAAGTGCCTTACCCTGTACTATGTCTCCATTTCTCCCTTATCATTTTTAACACTTTACTTAGCATTCTTTTAATTTTAAAGCAAACATTCATTGAACACAAACTGTATGTCAGATAGTAAGTTGTGAATAAGTGTCTGGGTAAAGTTGAAGGCTTATAATCATATCAGTTTGTGAAATATCAGGGTTCCAACATATAGCAGTATGCCCCAACAAGTACACACACACTCATTGCAATTTCTTGGATATGGGCTGCATATGTAGTGTTCCTCAAATATGCCTTTATTGGTTGCTTTGTTTCTTTGGTTGGTTGATTGTTTGGTTGGATGATTGATTAGTTGGTTAGTTGGTTTTTTTCAGAGAGATACAAACTCAGACAAAAATAAAAAGAACAATGCAGATTTCATATAAGCAGTACTATTATAAAAGTTAGAGTTATATGAAGATGAGGAATTATTGTGTGATACATAAAAAGGCCCTTCTCTAACACCAATAGTGTTTGAACGAAGGCCAAGAAAATCTGTGGATAGCAGACTAGAGGTGATAAGTGAGTTTCTGGTTGTAATAAATTATCTTTCCAATTCTACTTGTCCAGGAGTCTATGCCCCATAAGTTAAGTATGTCTCACTCTTCTAAGAAATTTAAATTTGGGTGTATTTATTAATGACTCCTATAGAATAAAATAATGGTTAGAAAGCTAAGTAAATTGATATCTACAAGCACTTTCATTTTATGTAAAGCATTTTTATTCCAAATTATGGATTATCATAGAAATAATTCAAAATCTTGAGATTTATTTAACAATGAGACTTTCTTATGTACACATAACCCCTTCTCTAATATTTTTTTCATATGTAATAGAATATGCATGCTATAACATACTGTGCACAAGTGTCACTTCATCCAAATACTGCAGGGCCATGGAAAATAGATTGGTTTAAACAAGAGTAAACTCCACTATCCTCATGTTTCCTGATAAAAGGCAAAAATGAAGTGTAAATTAAAATTAAGAGAAAAATAAAGGCAAAGTCAGCTAGTAAGATAGGTCTCTTCCTTACTAATTTACCCACCACTGCCACCTTAAGCTATAAGTATCAATTGACAAGCACCTAGAATTTTCCAGACATTCCATAAAACAGTTTGTACGTATTTCTCTTGTCTTATCAACAATCCTACATGTTAGCATCTTCTCCTGACAGATGAGGAAACATTCTTGGTAAGGCTCCTATTCATACTCATTCAAAAATTAATGCTGGTCAAATGCCAGGAACCAGGCACTATTCAGACCTAAATTAGAATCTAGTAGGCAATTAAAGATTTTATGATGTTATTGATTTGGCTCCCTAAGATTCAGTAGGCAATAAATTGTACTATGAAGAATACACTCAATTACCTCAAATGCAAATTAATGTCTAGATAAAACTCCATAACCTTCCCTTTTCCCTAGGAAGAATTTAATCTCAAACAACACCAAGAATGTTTATAAACAATCTTCTGAAAGAAACTCTATTGTATTTACAGCTTGAAGATCTTTTTTTATATAATTACTTTATTTAAGCACCATGGTTACGAAATTGTTCATGATTGAGTTTCAGTCATACAATGTGCATCATCCCTTACCAGTGCACATTTCTAGCCATCAATGTTCCCACTGTCCTCGACCCTTTTCCACCCTCCCCCCGCCTACCTCTGGGGTAGATATTTTACTCCTCCCCTTTTTTGACACTATGATTTGCATTATTTCTATTTCATATCACTTTTTCTTCTTTTAGCACTCTGGACATTTCTTGTTCAAAGTAATCAATTCCAACTATCATTTTCATAGTGGACCAACCAATCACTATCCTAAGTGCATTCACCATTCTTTTTCGCAAGCTTCCTACCTTTCCTACCTTCCTGGTCCTTTTGACACTCATCTTTATAGTCTCTGTGTATTATTACCATATTATTTTAATTTTTTTATATATCACAAATGAATGAGATTATTCTATATATATCCCTCTCTCTGATTTATTTCACTGAGCATAATACTCAACATATCTTTATATATAATATATAATCTCCATATTGATTCATGTATAAGCAAATTCCATTACGTTATTTTTCCTAACAGCTGTGTAGTATTCCATTACATAGATGTACCACAGTTTCTTTAGCAACTCATCTGTTGTTGAGCATCTGGGTTGTTAACAGATTCTGGCTACTGTAAATAATACAACTTGCAATTTTTAACAATAATGCTTTTTCTTCATCTCTTTGAAAGTTCCCAATTGCTTATATGCATGATTTAGATAAAATTAGGTTTTGTTTTGAGTCCTAAATTTTGTCGCAAGGCAGATGGGTTTTTACAAGTGTAATTTTTCCTCTCAGTATGCATATCAGATATACTATACCATCTGTAAACAGTAATAACATAGCATATAGAATAAATTGAATTACTTTCTTGATAAGTGCTAAGCTTTAAAAGGTGGAACAAATAAAAGGGTAATTCTGAAACTTTAACAAAATGAATGCCTATATGACTACAATAGAAAAAATTTACATAGTATTAGTTCTACAATAGTGGTACAATATGAAAGAATCATATAAGTACCGTATTTTCCAGAGTATAAGATGACCCCTACTTTTCCTGTTAATATATAAGATTTAGGCTATATTCACAATATAAGATTATCTCTCTTTTAATGCACACCAAATGGAAATTAAAAAATGTAAGATAAAAAGAGTAGAACCCTCAATGGTTAACAGTATATGTTTAATAAAGCTAGACTCTGGAGTGTCAACAATCATTTCACATTTGTCATTTGTAGTGACTGATTTTTTTAATTGTGAACTACATCAGGGAGAGGGGGCTCCTCCAAGAGCGGCTGGCTGGGGTGTAGTGATTAATAGGACAGCTAGAGGAAGACAGATTGCCTCCTCTGTGTCCCATAAAAGCTGAACAGAGGACTGAGCACCAGAAAGCTGCATACCCGGCAGGTGGGTGAGATGCAGTGCTTGGTAACTCAGCTCCTCTGTGTGCCCTGAAAGATTAATCCGGACAAGCAGAGGACTGAGTGATGATGCCTGGCAGCTGGATGGGATGTGGCAGTAAGGGGGGAGTGCAGATCACTCATCCCCGAAGCTGGAGTAAGTTTCAGCATGCAGTATACCAATGTATAAAATGATCTCCGACTTTTAAAAGTTTTTCATGGGTTAAAAAATCTTATACACCAGAAGATACGGTACATACTAACCAAAGAAAAACAAGACTCGGGAACGGAGAGATAGCACAGCGGCGTTTGCCTTGCAAGCAGCCGATCCAGGACCAAAGGTGGTTGGTTCGAATCCCAGTGTCCCATATGGTCCCCTGTGCCTGCCAGGAGCTATTTCTGAGCAGACAGCCAGGAGTAACCCCTGAGCACCGCTGGGTGTGGCCCAAAAACCAAAAAAAAGAAAAAAAGAAAAACAAGACTCATGTTAAACTCTTCTTTTAAAAACTGTTGCGATCTACACTCCATTTCATTTCAATTTATCAAGTGTTGCCTTTTTTCTTGTTCACTCCTTTCTACAAGGTGTTACTCCATGAAAAAATGCTCCACATCACTAATCATCAGGGAGATGCAAATCAAAACAATGATAAGGTACCTTCTCAGGCCACAGAGACTGGCATACATCACAAAGAACAAGAACAATCAGTGCTGGCGGGGATGTGGAGAGAAAGGAACTCTCATTCTCTGCTGGTGGGAATGCTGTCTAGTCCAGCCTTTGTGAAAAACAATATGGAGATGCCTCAAAAAACTGGAAATTGAGCTCCCCTATGATCCAGCTATACCACTCCTAGGGATACACTCTAGGAACACAAAAATACAATTCAAAAATCCCTTCCTCACACCTATATTCATTGCAGCAATATTTACAATAGCCTGACTCTGGAAACAACCAAGATGCCCTTCAACAGATGAATGGCTAAAGAAACTGTGGTACATATACACAATAGAATATTATGCACCCATCAGGAGAGATGAAGTCATGAAATTTTCCTATATGTGGATGTACATGGAATCTATTATGCTAAGTGAAATAAGTCAGAAGGAGAAAGATGGACACAGAATAGTCTCACTCATCTATGGGTTTTAAGAAAAACTAAAGACATTAATGTAATAATGCCCAGAGACAATAGAGACCAGTACACAATGTGAAGCTCACCACAGAGTGGTGAGTGCAGTTAGGGAAATAACTACACTAACAAGTATCATGACAATCTTAATCAGTGAGAGAAGTGTGAACCAAATACCAAAAAAAAAGAAAGAAATTTGAATTTTACTGATGCAAAATCTCAGGCTCTTGGTCCAAGAAATATGACTGAAGACCACAGCTTCTATTGACTAAAAAGCTCCTCATTTCTGAACTGTGAAGCTTAAAGACATATACCTATATGGGCTTTTAAATTTTAAATTAAGAGCTGTATCACTGAAAATAAGTGGTGGTCTGTGTGTTTTTCTTAAACACATTTCATAAGATTCCAAAGGTAGTTTGTATTCATTCTAACAGTTTCATCAGTTGGAAGAGCTTCCACTTCTTTAGGATTCAAATTTGTACCCTGGTAAGCTCAACTGCTGTGTTTGAGAAAAATAGACTCATAATGTTTTCGGAAAAAGGGGGATACCCTGTAAAGAATTTTATTATATACAATTCTGTGTCTTATTCATAGTCTACATGCTGTAAAATTGTCTCTGGGTTTATGATATGCCTGACATTTCAGAGAGGTTTTCCTGATTAACAGATAGCATTTTTATTTGTTATAATTCTGGCTTTTAAATCTAAGGCTGTATACAAACAAGGGTCTACCACTGAGCCATTTCCTCAACCCACACATAAATTTTTTATATTTTGGAAAACAGACTGTGATTTCCAGGTATTGTTTTTTATTATAAAAATAAAATAATTGAATCACATTTACCAGCATTTTTCTATAAAACTAAGAGGAAAGGAAAAAAGAAAGGCTGGGGGTCAGGGGTCAAATTATCTTGGATGCATTGGCAGGGAAATAAATAAAATCAGAACTAAATATCTAAGCCAAAAATAAATCATAATAGAATCAAGGAACCTAAACTTTAACAATCTAAACTGAAAGGGTCCTGCTATTATAATGGCAGGCCAGGGGGCAAAGGGTGGTGGTATAGGATGCATTTTCGGTCCATTGGTGGAAAGAGTTTGACAATGATCGTGGGAAGAGCCCTACTCATTGTATATCTGAAATTCAACTATGAAGGATTCTGTAGATCACAATTGTTTCAATAAAGTAAAACTTAAAAAAAATAAAATAAAATCATGAGGGATTAGATAGCACATCAGATAAGCCACTTGCCTAGCATGACACAGATCCCCAGTTTAATATTAGTAGTACATATAGCTTCCACCAAAAAGGTCACTCTTGATTACAATAGTCAGTAACCTGAGCATCCCAGGTTTGACCAAAAAAAAAAAACCTAGCTTCATCTCACAATTTTAAATAATTTAAAGTATTTCTTGATCATTAAAATTTTATGTAAGACATGAGAATTTAAGAAGTATTACTTTTGGGGCCAGAGAGATAGCATGGAGGTAGGGCGTTTGCCTTTAATGCAGAAGGACGGTGGTTCGAATCCCAGCATCCCATATGGTCCCCTGTGCCTGCCAGGGGCGATTTCTGAGCATAGAGTCAGGAGTAACCACTGAGCGCTGCCGGGTGTGACAAAAAAAAAAAAAGTAGCACTTTTATGTGAATTATTCTTATTAGCAACCAAAGCAAAAATGAGCAAAAACATGTCTGAACATGACTCTAAAGACAAAATTCTAGTCCCTAACCACTGCAGGGAAGGCCCCACTAGTCAATTCTAAAAATATTAGCTTAGCAACAGGTAAATACTAAAATTGCTTTCTTATTTTTCCTTATAATATCAAGGATTTTTTTAGAACAACCATGTAAAGAACAAGCTATACAAGACAATATGATGACTCGCTGAGTCAGAATTCAGAATATATTATATGTCAGAATATATATATGTTAGATAGATATACATATAAAATTATATATACATATATATCCAAAGGTTGTATGGACTGCTCTGTGTGTTATTTATTCATCTCTTCTTGGGTTCTGAAAATCTAATTTTGCAATACACAGCATCTGCATTGGTAAATTCAATTAAAATGATGTAATTTCATCTATAATGCATCCAGCAGAACACACAACTGAGATGATTCTTCAAATGTGTTAAATACAGAAGCAAACTTGACCCTGTTATTGGAAACTGACAAGGGCAAAATAACCAATAAAATCAGGACTGCTGCTTTTGGCTATGTGAACATTAACCTGGATGGCTACTCAAAGATGCTTCTCAAATCAGCAGATGCCAAGGGCCGGAGAGATAGCTCAGCACTAGGGCATTTGTCTTGCTTGCGGTCGACTCAGGAGGGACCCGATTTGATTCCCAGCATCTTATATGGTCCTCCAGCCTGCCAGGGGCAATTTCTGAGAGCAGAGCCAGGAGTGACCCCTGAGTGCCGCAGGGTGTGGCCCCAAAACCAATCAATAAAGTTAAAAAATGCCCTGCAGATTCCTTACAGCGACCTCAATGCGCCCAGGAGTAGAGCATCACCATTTCAGTTGAAACACAGGAAAGAATATTTCAAGTAAATCCTTGTGGTTTGTCTCATGAACATACTGTGTATTAAACAATTAATGAAATTTCACAAACAGTGGCAAGAAGGGGCTTGACAAGCAGGGGATTCTGTCCTTGAAGGTGATGTTGACTAGTGATAGGTAGATTTGACAGGGCAGCTCATCTCTCTGCTCGAAGTTCCTTAACATCAGTATCCCAGCAATGTCTCTGAGCTTTCTACTTTTCCTAGAAACTTTATGAGAATCACTAGCAATATTTATCAACAAAATCAGGATGTAATTGAAAATTATATGTATATAACTGACTCAGGCTTATCAAATATATATGTAACTTGAATTGAAAAGTTAAGAAGATGCTTTGGCAATGTTACTTTTGGAGGAGGGCAGTGACAACCAGATTTTTAGTTCAAATTTCCATTTTTTTTGCTTTTATTTGTTTTATAATTATCTTTATTTAAACACCGTGATTACAAACATGATTATAGTTGTATGATTACAGTCATGTAAAGAACACCCCCCTTCACCTGTCAAATTTCCATTTCTGGGGGTCAAATGAATGATTCAAAATCTTGGAGCTTATACTCCAGAAGGCTTTGTTTGCATGAGGCTTGAGTTTGATTCCCTGAACAAAGAATAGGCCCTGAGTCCTACAAGGTACATTTACCACACCCACTAAAAAGAATGAAAATAAAAATTTTAATGTATTTAGTAAAAAATTACTAGTGTATAAATACATTGAATTAATAATGGTGGCTTGAAATTATTGGAGCCAGTATTAGGGCCACACATAGACGTGCTCAGGAGTCAATCCTGGCTATATACGTAGGGTCACTCTTGCTCAGGGACCATATGTACAGCATCTTTACTCAAGGCAAGTACCTTAACTTTTGTACTATTTTTCTGATTCTAAAATTATTTTTAAAGGTATTAGTATCCGCATATTTACTTCAGACAAACACTGATCCATTTCTTAGCTGATTGTTAACTAATTGAGTAAGCAGGTGAAACAGAGGAAATTGCCTTGTCTGTATCAAGAAAATACAAAAAGGAAAGATTAAATGCAATTTTATCCGATTATTAAGATATAAGCATTGTGAAAAATATGACTGTCAAAACCATTAGATTCTTCATGCTTTTATTTAAAGTGCAATCCCGCTAACATATAAGCAGGAAGATGCCCTCTCTGTGCTGAAAAACATGGCTGAGTCTATGTGCTCAATGAAAAGAAATTCTTCAAATAACCTGACAAAAAGATTTTATATTCTACATTGAATATGCTCTGTCCTCTTGAACATTGCCCAAAAAGCCCATAATATAGTAATTTGAAAATAAACATCCAGAAGGAAATCATAGTTCAACAGAGGGCCTATGGTCTTAGATTGGTAAAATATGTAGATAGATGTGGATTCTTTCTTGTTCTCAAATCAGTTCTTTAAAGACAGGATGTTTCTTTTGTTTGCTGAAATGTCACAGAAATATTTTTCACAAAGAAGACAGATATCCTAAGATCCTCCCAGATTCACAGAATTGGTCTCCTCGTAGTACCTTTCTCAGCATGCAGAGCTCTAACCTAAGAGCTCTAAAAGCCTGGACACTAAGGAGAAATCCATGTTTCTCTTGCATAGTCCTTTGGTCCTCTTTTCTTTATAAAAGCAGAGACATCATCTACCAAGCTCTTGACCTTCTCCTAATGGAAGAAGCGACTGCAATCTCTTTTTATAAGCCAGAAGACTATAGATTGGGGCAGTATTAACCAAGTGCACACTTAGCTCTAAAAAGCTCCCGAGGATCTCATTTTTTCCTCTGAAAGGAAAGTAATCACAACTCCTTTATTGTGGGGGAAGAGTAGAACCCCTCAATTAAGGAATTTTACCTTGTCTCATTCTGGACTCAACATAATCACTGTGCTCGGTATTAAGCTGAATTATTTTCTTTGCTAAACCACCAGATGTGGCCTCAATTACCCAAGAAAAACATGCAAAGATGGAGGATTCACCCCCACCCCCATTAACTAACTGAAGTGATCAAGATTCTGAAATGGAATAGATGTCTTTTTGCCCATTAGCTAGTTCCTATAGCCACAAGTCCAAACTAAGAGATTTATTTTATCCTTTGGAGAGTAACATTGAGACCAGGAACATTGGTTTTAGCTTATTTGTGGATGGACAACTGTATTCTTTTGCCATTTCTCAAAAATAAGGTATAATTTTATAACAAATGTTCAAAAGGAAATAAAAGATACATCCTTACTGAAAGAAATGAACAAGTACCTATAGCATGAGGCAAGGAAGGAGAAACAAATAATAAAACACAGGTCAGGGAAGTGAGTCAGTGGTAGGGTACACACTTTGTATGTGTGAGGCCCTGGGTTCAATGCCGTAAGCCACAGGGCCCTGGGCACAGCTAGATATAGTCCAATTCAGGAGTAGCACAACAACACATAACAGAAGAAACCAAGAGAAAAGATCAAAATATACATGAGAAAATTGTAGTATAATGAGTGCCAAATTATGATGAGATGGCTACCTTAAATGTTTGCTGGGTCTCCTATAATATTTGATTAAAAACATGGTTTTAGAGCCAAAGAGATAGCACTGTGGACAGGATGCTTACCTGGCATGCAGCCAGGCCAGGTTAGATACCTGCCACCACATATGGTTTCTTGTATAGAAGTGGGGCTACCATTGACTTCTTTTTTGTTTGGTTGGTTTTGGTTTGGGGACCACACCCTGCAGGACTCAGGGTTATTCCTGGCTCTATGCTAAGAAGTTACTGAACTTAAGGATTGAACATGGGTCATCTGTGTGCAAGGCAAATGTCCTACTCACTGAGCTATCATTCTGGCCCCTACCATTGTTTTCTTAATTTACCAAAATTGGTGGCCTACTAATTAACTACTCAGAAAAATAATACAAGTTAGTTTTATTAGAGGCTGGATCTTCTCCTAAAGGAAACTATATAAGAGGTTATGTACTGTATGTCAAAATAGGAATATGTAAATGTTATCCTTTTATTTTTTTGATTGCTTTAGAATCATGCCGAATGATGTTCAGTACTTATTCTGCGATCTATACTCAGAAATCATTCACAGCATGGATAAGGGAACCATATATGGTGTAAGAGATCAAATCTGAGTCAGCCACATGCAAGGCAGGCACCCTACCCACTGTACTATTAGTCTGATCCTAAGTGCTGCCCTGCCCTATTTTGGTTTTGGGTCACAATCAGCAGCACTCAGGAATTACCCCTGGCTTTGCACTCACAAATCGCTTCTGGCAAACTCAGGGGACCATATGATATGCTGGGGATCAAACCCAGGTCCGTCCCGGGTTGGTCATGTGCAAGGCAAATGCTCTACTGCTGTGCTATTGCTCCGTCTCCAGTGCTACTCTTTTAAAAAAGCAAGAGAAACAGTACTGAGGATAATAACCCAGAAATGAAAACAACCCCAAGTTTTCAATGACAAAGTAATGATAAAAAGAAGTTGCAGTATAGGGGCCAGAGTGGGCGCAAGCAGTAGGGTATTTGCCTTGCATGCGCTGACCTAGTATGGACTATGGTACGATCCCCAGGCGTCCCATATGTTGTGCAAGCCAGGAGCAATTTCTGAGTACATAGCCAGGAGTAACCCCTGAGTGTCACTAGGTATGACCCAAAAACAAACATAAAGTTGCAGTATATATACACATATATATGTATATATAGACACACATACGCACACACATATATATATATACTGATGTAATACTATGTAGAAACAAGAAAGGATGAAGTTGTGCAGTTGGTTGCATGTTGGATGGACATGGAGGGTAATGTGTTGTTGAGGGAAGTAGGTCAGAGGGGAACTAGAACTCCCATATGATCCAGCAATACCACTTTTTAATACCTATCTCCCAAACACAAAACATTAACTTGAAAGGATATATGAATATGCTCATCCCTGCACTTAATACAATAGCCAAGATAGGCATACAGTCTCAATGCCCATTTGAAGAAAGGATCAGGTAGTTGAGGTCTATATATACAGTAGTATATATGCAAACCCTAGTAAAGAATAAAAGCATGCAATTTCAGCAATGTGGATAAAACTAAAGGATCTCATGCTGAGTGAAGTCAGTCAGAAAAAAAGGAATAAAGAATGATCTCTCTCATATGCAGGACATAAAGATGCACATTGCAGCAACAGAGGTCCAAAGGCAACACAAAAGGGATGAACTACCCACAAAATTAAGCTGGGGAGCAGGTGAGAAGGTGGGTGAATAAGAGGGAGGGAAGAGAGACAGTACATTGGTGATCGGTGTGGTATCAAAATGATATTCCTATTGCTAATGAAAAGCCATTAGCAATAGTATTGTTGGCAAAAAATAATAAATTGCCATAATGTGAAAAGAAAAAAATCCAGAGAGCTAGTACAGAGGATAGGGTGATTACATTGTATAAGGCAGACCTTGGTTTGACCCCTGGCATTACATATGGCCCCAAGCACTATCATGACTTGTGACACAGAGTCACGGGTAAGCCTTGAGCATCACTGGATGTGTCCCCCTCAAAAAGAGTATAATAGGCAAAGCTACAGCCTAGTTGGCCCAAGTCTGTCCATCTAGACATGTAACATTTTCCTAAAAGACATCTATCAAGAGAGATGATCGACAAAATATCTTGTCCAGTCTGTAAAGATTTTTGCACATTTCTGGTCAGAATGGAATCAAAACAGTGTCCTTCATTTTCTCAATGTAATCCCAGTTATATCTCGCAGGCTTGCACACCAATACTGAATCACAAACACGAAGGAAATCTGATTGATGATATTTGTGGTTTTCTCTTCAGATGTGCTTCTATTTCCTTGGGAGAGCTTATGGATAATTACTTAATTTCTTAAGATATTATCAAGATTTCTAGAATAATTCTCATAAGAGGAATGGAATGTACAGTTATACGTCTAAAACTATGAAAAACTAAAGAGGAATAACTGTGAGCAGTGATGGAGCAAATGCTTTGCAGTAAATGACTCCTAAATATGTTAACTGTAAATGTCTCATGTTTGAGTAAACCTTAATAAATATGACTATGAACAGATATTCCCAAAATTGATCTGCAGACTCACTGTGATTCCTAACAGAATTCCAAATAGCTTTATATGCAGAACATGGTCCTAATATTAAATATGGAAATGTAAGGATCCCAGAGAAATCAACATATCATGAAAAGGCAGAACAAATTTGAAAAAACACTCCAGTTTTGATTTCCAAATTTAGTACAAATCTATAGTAATCAAAACATGTTGTGCCATAATATTGTATCTGTAAGTAATGACAGGCTGACAAATAAGTCTGTGAAATAATATTTACAATCTGGAAATATACCTTTCTGGTCAATAACAAATCAGGATTCCAAGACATTTCAGTGAAGAAAGAATAGTGTATTCAACAAATTTTGCTAGGAACACCTGGCTATTCACATATGCAAAATAATTAAATTATATTTCTAATCACAACATATATAAACCATACCTCAAAATGCATAAGAGATCAAAATTAAGGGCTAAAAACGTAGATAGCACAAGGGGTTAGAAAGCATGTTTTGCAAGTGTGTGGCCCTCATTTTAAACCTGCGCACCACATAGTATCCTGGAGCCAAATGGTGATCTTGGAATCCCTCTGGGTGTTGCAACAAAATTTGACAATAACAAATAATATCTACAATGGAATTTTATTTCTCCATTATTCCCTCTTACTATAAGAATTCTTCTATTGTTTACTTTGATAGAAGTGATTCTAATTTCCTTTTCAGGTTGATAAAAAATGAACTCAGAGTAGACATAATTCAATATTGCCGGCTTACAATTGACAGAATCAGAAGCACATATGTAAATTATGACTTCTGGTTGCTTTGGGGGAGCCAGGATGCAGCTAAAGCATGAGCTTTGCATGTGTAAAGGCCTTTATTTACCACCAGAACTGCCCAAAATCTTTTCAGATAAAAATTGAATGTCTCGGGGCCGGGTAGGTGGCGCTGGAGGTAAGGTGTCTGCCTTGCAAGCGCTAGCCAAGGAACGGACCGCGGTTCGATCCCCCGGCGTCCCATATGGTCCCCCCAAGCCAGGGGCGATTTCTGAGCACATAGCCAGGAGTAACCCCTGAGCGTCAAACGGGTGTGGCCCAAAAACCAAAAAAAAAAAAAATTGAATGTCTCCTTTTCCAACATTTGTTGGTTAACAAACAAGCCACTTGCCTTCATAACAGAAGTCACAACAGCAATATTAAGAATTTAAAAGAAGGGGCCGGGCAGTGGCGCTAGAGGTAAGGTGCCTGCCTTGCCTGCGCTAGCCTTGGACGGACCACGGTTCGATCCCCGGCGTCTCATATGGTCCTCCAAGTGAGGAGCAACTTCTGAACGCATAGTCAGGAGTAACCCCTGATCGTTAACAGGTATGGCCCAAAAACCAAAAAAAAAAAAAAAAAAGAATTTGAAAGAAAATGAGAAATCAAATCTTTCGAAGAAAGTTTCAATATTTTAGACTAAAATATTGACTAAAACAGGTAATTCAATTATTTTACAAGCTTCAAACTTTATTAACACTATAAAATGGTCCTCTCCAATTTTCTATTTATCTTTGATTTTTCCATTAAAATATGATGGCTTGAGGTTGGAATGATAGCATACCTCCTTGCATGCAGTCAATCCAGGACGTACCCGGGTTCAATTCCTGGCATCCCATATGGTCCCCTAAGCCTGCCAGGGCAATTTATGGTGAGTTAAGGCATGTGCTTTGAGTACTGCTAATCTCACCACCATATCAACTCCCTCCACCACTGGCCCCAAAGTGCATCCCAAACCACCACCCTTTGCACTATGGCCTGCCAGTATAACCGGCCCGTTTAAGTTTTGATTGTTAAAGTCTAAGTCCCTTCCCAGGACCTGCGTGACCTAAGGGACCCAGAACCTGTGTGACTTTGGGGGCCCATCTTTCTACGGTTCCATTTTCTTATCAATTAGGTGGTTTGGAGCCAGTCTGATGATGCTCAGGATTTACACCTGCTCTATGCCAAGGGGTCATCCCTTGAGGGACTGGGGGACATTGTTTGGAGCCTGGGTTTGAACCTGGTCCAGCAAGACAAGTGCTTTCACTGTGTCCACTGCTGACTCCACCAGCACATGCTCTCTGGGGCCCCCAAACTCTCCCCTCACCTGGCTTCCCCCCTGCTCCCTCTGGGTGTCCCTCCCTCTAGCATATGAACTTCTCTCTCTCCTCCTTCCACACTACAGCCCTGGGTTCCACATCTTTCTACTCTCAGGGCTCACACCACTTCACCCTTGAATTCCCCAGCCTCTACTTGGGGGTTCTTCTTCCCCGACCTTCTTCCCTCATTTCTGGGGCATCATACCCCTACCCTCAGGCACCCCTGTCCCCATTCGGGGCCAACACTCTTCCCTCCTTCACGGGGACCCAATTATTCCTAAATTCAGACACCCCCTCCCTCTAGCCAGGCCCCATTTCCTCTGCCCTCCCACCCTCCTCATCTCTCCTGGGTCCCACCTCTGTGCCCAGAGTTTAGTACCTCTGGGATCCCCTCCATCTGCCTTGGGTCAGTCCCCTCCACTGAAACTCACTGTTTGCTTTTGTTCTTGCTGTGATATAGCGTGTATTCTGGGGAGTTCTAGGACCTGGGCCCAAACTGGGCGGTGTCCTGGAGGACAAACTTGCTCAAAAGAGCTTCCATGTCCCTGCCATTTGACTGGGACTGAATCAGGGGGCGTGGCGCGTCCCTAGAAACCAGGGTTCTACTGGGGTCCCCTTTGTGACGTGGTGAGCAGACCTCAGAATTCTGGGCTCGGGGCTGCCGCGTGCCTGGCACCCTGGAACTTAATAGCGCCCCCACTCGGCATGAGACCTTCTGCACTGGTTTCCTGAGTGACCAGCGCTAGGGTCCTGCACCAGCAGAACTAAGACCCAGATTCAGGAGTCACCTCTGTGCACGGCCAGGTGTGGCCAAACAAACAAACAAAAACAAAAAATATGATGGCTTGAAGATAGTGAGTTAGTACAGGGGTTAAAGCACATGCTTTGAGTGCTGCCAATCCCGGTTTGAATCCCAGTATCATGGAACCCCAGCACTAGGAGAGAGTCCTCTACACAGAGGCAGGAATAACCCCAAGCACCCAAGGGTGTGGTACCCAAATAACCAAAAACTTATAATGACTTTAAGAAACTCAATGCTTTTTGAGAACGATAGCAGCAAAATCACATCGTAGAGGTCTTCTCCATAAGAAAGTATTAGTGGTAGCTCAGTGTTTCTATATTAAGATGGGACATGACTCATCTAGGGTGTAGTTAAAACCTAACGGACTAGGGCCCAGAGAGATAGCGCAGCGGCATTTGCCTTGCAAGCAGCCGATCCAGGACCAAAGGTGGTTGGTTCGAATCCCGGTGTCCCATATGGTCCCCCGTGCCTGCCAGGAGCTATTTCTGAGTAGACAGACAGGAGTAGCCCCTGAGCACTGCCGGGTGTGGCCCAAAAACCAAAAATAAATAAATAAATAAAAATAAATAAAAAAATAAAATAAAACCTAACAGACCTAAATTCTCTCTTTCTTGTATTCATAAAGAAGGATTCACTAGCATTGAAGTTGGAGCTTCCTTGTGGAAGAGCTTTAAACCAAGAATTTTCTTCACCCGCTCCCCACCAAAACACACACAACACCGGCAGAGATCTGCTGCTGATTGCAGACTGTAAGCTAAGAAATGTGAGTCAGAGTGACCTGCATTAGCAAATCTTCTAGCACAAACATTTGAACAACAAACCAGAGAAATGATGTGTTCTTTTAGAGTACCGCTTCTACTCAGTGATCACCTTCCCTCTTAAAAGCCATTTTGAGAAAGAATCAAAGTCACCAACAAGTCTCCCCTACTGATACAATAAAGCAGTGCCCTCGCCTCTCTCTCAACTCCTAATTAGAAAGGTGATAGACCACAGCACATTTTGGCTCCAACAATTTCTTTCCCAGTGCCCACGCACAGAGGCAAAGAACCAGGAGAGAAGCCATTTATCCCCCTCTCCTGCAGGGATCACACTTCAAAAGCAAGCCAAGACTAGGACACCTGCACACACAAATACCTCCCTCCCAATCAGTTGACATAGCACTTAGCGGTGGTGACTTTTTCAGGTATGCCCAACATGGAATCATGCTTTAACATGGGTAGCATGTTTCATTGGCAGATTAAATCTTCACCCTTGGGGCCAGAGAGGGAAGGCACAAGTAAGGTGTTGGCCTTTCATGTGGCTGACCCTGGTTCAATGCCAGCACAATTGCTAGAGCACTGATCTGAGAGTAGCCCCCAGGTATCTGTCAAGTCCTGCTGGATGTGAGCCAAACCTCTCCCCAAATCTTCACACCTAGGCAAAAGTTGTAGTATTAAAATGAAGGGAGGGAGAATCTGGGGACAACAGTGGAGAGAACTTGACACTGGTCATAGGATTGGTCAGTGTCTGAAATGCAATTATGAATGACAATGGTAAATGCCTATGTGTTTGTCTTCATTCTATTCATTCTATTCTTCTATTCTATTCTGCTGGTGCTTATCTCTCATTGGACTGGAAGCACCTTAAGATTGAAGCTCCTTTTAGAGTGGTCCCTTACCCTACCTTTTCTCCACTCCAGGGTGTGGTCTTTTGGCCTCCCAATAAAGACCTTGGGTCTCAGGGGGAAACTGCTTGTAGTTTAGGTTTTCTACAACTGAGCTTTATGCTTCTTAGGAGCAGAAGGCTTGAGTGTGAAAGTTCCTGCACCTGTTTTTATCTCCATAACTATGTGTGGATTATTTCCATTTAGCGTTTGCTTCTAGACCTGCATTTCCCAAATCCCCTGGGATTGAAGCATGAGGCTTCTGCTTCACCTGTGCCTTTAAAATATGGAAAATGAGGGGAAATACTACTGAGGGATCACATTAAGGTGTGTTTTGTCACAGTCTGACTTAGTCCAGATTCTTCTGTGAAGCTGACCTCTTTCTAGTGCAGTCTACACACACACACACACACACACACACACACACACACACACAAACACAAACACACACCTCCGTTCCTGTTGTATGCACAAACTCTAGAGTAGAGGCGTGACTGAGCATTCATAGGAACCATCAGGCTTAGGATCAAGAACTCCCCCTACCCCCAACACCAAGGGCTCCAGTATGACTTAAAACACTAGCCTGATCTCTTCTACCCTCACTCACCTGGGCTCTAACACTCATTCTACATGGTCCAAATGTATATCCCCAGCCCAGAGGCCTTTCTTGATAGCCAGATTTCTATATGTAACTGAATATCTCAAAGTTAACCGCTCATGAACCTAATCTAATTCCCATAATTTCCCTCCTAAACCTGCAGGCATCTCTGCACCTACTGGTGACAATTCCTGCCACCCAATTGCTTACAGGGGTATCAAACTCAATTTACCTGGGGGCCGCAGGAGGCAAAGTCGGGGTGATCCTTGAGTGCAAAGTCAGTAGTAAGCCTTGAACATTGGGGGGTGTGACCCAAACAACTAAAACAAAACATAACAAAAAAGATTCCTCTAGGTCAGGGCCACAAAATGTTGTACAGAGGGCCGTTTGCGGCCCACAGGCCGCGAGTTTGAGACCCCTGGAACCCCATAGATTCATGCTTGACTCATTCGTTTCTTTCATTTCCCATATCCAAAACCACGGTTAGCAATTCCTTTTGGTTTGTCTTCAAACATATTAAATATCTAACCACCACTACCCACCTCTGTAATTACTTCTCTGATTTATTCCCATCAATAATGGCTTCCTAACTGCTCTTCTCTTTGCCACCACTGGCCTGAGCTCAGGCTTCCTGGCACCCAAAGAACAAGGTACTGTTCACCCATATCCCCTTTGCTCAGAGACTTTCTGTAGTGTCTCACCTACTAGTATTAAAGCCAGAAACATAGTATAAGACATGAGTCATTGGCAAGCAGCAGACCATGAGACGGTCCCCTTAGTACTGCCAGGGGTCTCTCTTGGACATAGAGCCAAACCACATCTTCTAAGTTCTACTGGGTGTAGCCCCAAACAACACTCGCTAACTCTAAGGTTTTCATGCAATGTGAATGTTATTTTTCCATGCAATTAAACCTATATAAAATAGTGGAAATAGACTCTGAAGCTATATGGACTCTTCAGCTTATCTACTCCTATACTGCAGAGAGTCATAGCATATCTCTCACGATTTCTACCTCATTCAACACAGCAGATGGAGTAGTGGAGGCCTGGGAGAGTGTAACAAAAACAACTAGTTAATAGAAATGGTTAAATAAAGAGAAATAAGAATAAACAGCTGATGGAATATATGGAAAATTAGATAAAAAGGCATTAAAATTAGGGGGCAGGACAAACCATGTCAGGTTGAAGTTAGGGACAAACAGCCCTCCTAAGGTCAGCAGCTCTTGAGACAGCATAGTAAGCAACACACTTTGACCAACAGTGATAATGATAGAGATATCTTGAATTGTCAAGGTCGTCATTAAGAATGCAACTACTGGGGTCAGAAAGAAAGCACAGTTGTAGGTCTTTTGCCTTGCAAGTAACTGATCCAGCATGGATGTTGGTTCGAATCCAGCATCCCATACAGTCCCCCAAGCCTGCAAGGAGTAATTTTTGAGCATAGTGCTAGGAGTAACCCCTGAGCGCCACCAGGTGTGACTCCCCCCCCCCCCCCAAAAAAAAAGAATGCAACTATTGTACCTGGAGAGATTCTACAGCAAAACAGACCATTGCCTTGCTTGTTGTTTACCTGGGTTTGATCCCCAACATCCCTTATGGTCCCCTGAACCCCAATATTAGTGATCCCTGAGCAAGAATCAGGAGAAAGCCCTGAGAACTACCTTGCTCCCCCCAAAAAAGAACGTAATGATTTTCTTTCAGGGAATAAAGTGATATACATAGAACCCCTTAATTAACAATAGTGCAAACCACAGTATTAAAAGAGAAAAGAGAAAGAGTGAAGAGGGGATGCCTGCCCCAGAGGTTGTTGTACAATGTATGATTGCAATTCAATCATGAACAACTTTATCTGTAGAAAACTATTATGAGAAACCTTGCTACCACAGTATTTAAATAAAAATAATAATAAATTTAAAAAGAAAATATTTACCAGAAAGGCAGGCCGGGGGAGGGCAAGAAGAAGGCAGGAAGTAACTGTGAACATTGTTGGTGGGAAATGTGCACTGGTGAAGGAATGGGTGTTGGACATTGTATGATTGAACCCCACTCATGATCAATTGCTTAACTGTATTTCTTAAACTAAAAGAAAAGGATGCAATATTTTCCAATCCAGGGGTCAGGCAAGTAAAGTGTTGGTGTTTTTTGAGGAGATCTGTGGAGGGACTGAATTGACCACACCTAACAGTGCTAAGGGTCTCCTTCTGGTTCTTTGCAGAGGAGTGACCCCAGGAAGTTTTGGTAGATGAGCCAGGGTCAATTGAAATAGCTGTGGGCAAGATAAGTCCCTTCCCTCCTGCACCATCTCTTTGACCCAATAAATGGGTTTAAAAAACTTTATATCCAAAAAGTTTAGAGATCTGGAGATGACTCATTATAGCTAGAATACTTGTTTTTAGGGGGCTCTTCCCAGTAGTGCTGGGAATCCCCAAAACTATACCAGGCGGTGCTAAATAGGACAGGATTAGAACTCAGTGAGAGCCATTCCTGCACTCCAACCTTCGGTTTCATGTCCCTGACCCCTGGGACACTTCAAGATTTCTGGAAAAATGAACTTCCCTTGTCATTTACACATCAACTTGAGCTAAAAGCTGACAAACTAAAACTTGCATTGAAGATGAATTCCAGCTTTTCATGAGTTATAAAAGTTATTTTGTATCTGTAGAGCTTGCATTATCTTTCTTACAACAAGTGAAAACTTTTTTCTGTATTTCCTTGTACCGCCCCCATGCTGAATGCATGAGAGGAGCCCTTATTCAAAGCCAAGCCAAGTTCCAAAGGTAATTTTGTAATAAATGGTGGAACAAATGCCTTAACTATCTGCTAACCAAGAAAAAAAATGAGGAGCGAGAAATATAGTCTTGACCTACAAGCAGCAGACCTCAGATCCACAGGCACCATAGGAGTAATCCCTGAGCATAGAGGAAGGAATAAGGCCCAAGTACTAGCAGATGTGACCCCCAACACCCCCTCCCCCCAATAAAACGAAAGAAGATTCACACTCTGGACAAGATCTCGGTACTGAAAGGGAATATAGTGATATGCATGGTAACACTTCACTAACAATAGTGCAAACCACAGTGTCAAAAAGGAAAAAGAGAGAGGGAAGTAAAATGCCTGTTCCAAAGGTATGCTGGAGGAGTGACATGGAAGGAAAACTGGAGAAACTGGGGGAAGAGAAATGTGCACTAGTGAAGGCTTAGGTACATTGTATGACTGAAACTTAATCATGAACAATTTTGTAACCACAGTGCTGAAATAACATAATTATAAAAAATAAATAAGATTCAGGTTACACTGGTGAAGGGGGGGGTGTTCCTTTTTATCACTAAAATCCAAACACAGACATATTTGTAATCATGGTGCTTAAATAAAGATATTAAAATAAATAAATGAAAATTAAAACACATTTTAAAAATAAATAAAAAATAAGATTTAGAAATAAGATACAACTTATAATAAGGCTGCAGCTCTGTGGTAAAGTATACACTTTGCTTACATGAGACCCCGAGCTCCATCTTAACCAACAAGCAAAAATCATCAAATTTATCTCTTCTCAGTTCCACATCAATGGCTGTGAAGGTTGCACAAAAACCAGGTACTCAAAATTGAGTCTCAAACGTGCTCTCTTTCACCTCCAGCTTCTGCTTTTCCTCTTCCACTTTCTGTCTCAGTGGGTCTCTTTTTTCCCTGAGTCTTCTTCAGGTCCTATCAGACCTCAAAATGAGTCACCATGTCAAATCACTTCTACCTTCTTACTTCCTCTCATGCTTCCTCTTTCATCCCCATCCCCAGAACTGACTCCATCCATGCAGTTATTCATGTAGTTTGTTATCTACAAAAGGTAATGTTGACCACTGCACAAGATACTGGGATAGGCACTGAACAATACCAGTAAAACCATCACTCCCTGGGTCCTCTATGTGAATGGGGCTCCTGAGGGGTTCTGCAGTGCTCAATTCATACAACCTCAGGTGGCAGCTTTGCTCTCCCCTCCTGCTTAGAGCACTCCACCAGTTCCACTGCTCTACCACATCAAGTAAAACTCTTTAGTGTTGATGGGAACGTTGCACTGGTGATGGGTGGTGTTCTTTACATGACTGAAACCCAAACAAAATCATGTATGTAATCAAGGTGTTTAAATAAAATATATATTAAAAAAACCCTTTAGTGTGTCTGACAGTGCTGTCTGATTCAGCCCTACTTATTGTTCCAAATCTCTCTCCTGGTCCTTAACCTTTGCATAGTGCAAGCCTTAAAAAAATAAACCTACAAATATTACTCCCTTTCTACTTGTTATGGATCCTGTTTTCTATTCCTGCTCCCCCCATATAGCCATCACACTCCACTCCAGCCCAATCTCCCTGGAAGTCTGATGTAGCACTGAACAATCAATATAGTTTTCTCTTCTCCCTGACATATCCCTTCAGCTTCGCACATAGAGAAACATTTCTTGCCTTCTTTTGGCTTCTCAAAGGCTGATCTTCCTGCACTTGCCTGGGAAAGCAATTTATTTTATTTTAGGTTTTGTGGTGGTGCTCATAACTTATTCCTGGCTGTGTATTCATAAATCACCCTCTGGCTGTATTTGATGGGGGGCCACATATGGTCCTAGGGATTGAACCTAGGTCAGCCATGCGCAAGTCAAGCATTTAAATACCTGTACTAACTCTTCAACCCTAGTTTATTTTACTACCTCACATTATTCCAAAGTCTATAAACACTGTATGTTACAGTGGCCTTTCAGAAAGTGTGGTGCCCTGATTTGAAAATTCATGAATATGTTCAAGTGCAGGAAATCCTTTTCCAATAAAGGAAATCCTTTTTATAAATTATTTTATATCGTCACTGTGAAATTAAAAAGTTCATCACCATTGGTTGTCAGAAATATGATGTTTTCTCCTGTGTTCCTGTAAAAAAAATTAATGAACTAGGACATCGGAACTAACTGCATAGATACAAGTCACTTTTTATTTATTTTTATTGTGGCTAAAGTGAATTACAAATCTTTCAAAGTGATACTTAAAGTACATAGTGACAATGAATGAAGGGCATTGCCACCACCAGTGTTGTCCTCCCTCCTCCTCTGTTCCTGGCATGTATCCCATATCTCCCTTCTTTACCTCCCCCAGAATGCTAGTGTGACTGGTCCCCTACAAGCCACTTTTAGAACTTTCAAACCACTTGGTCCACACAGAGGTAGAGAGTGCTATTAAAAATGCTAAAAGACAAAAAAAATACACATATTTCTATAAAAGCAGAGGAGAGCAATAGTGTCATTCGAAGCAATAAAAATGCTGACCTCTATTTCATAGCACTCTTGGCCTTTTGGGGGGGGTAATAAATCATTCACTTCTTAGTGTGGGACCAAATTAGGAATTGGGAATTTGGGGCCAAATTTGGCATTGCTTAGAGGTTACTCTGGCCTTGATGCTCAGGAGTTACTGACTGTGCTGGGGGATGCATTAGATTGATCCCAAGCCCGGGTCAACCACATGCAAGGCAAGCCCCCTACCCGCTGTCTATCACTCTGGCCCCCACATCCTATTCTTCCATGAAAATCATTTAAACACTCCGGGAGAGGCAGGGACTACATGAAAACAAGACACAGGTATATTTTCGGTAACATCCTTTTGCCTCGTCAAGAAAACCTTTTCAATCACTTAAGATCTGAAAACAATTTTTTAAGTTTTTAATTTAAACAAAGAGCCGTGATTTATAAGTTACTAATAATTGACTTTTAGGCATATAATGTTCTAGCACCAATCCCATTCCAGTGTCAACTTCCCTCATTATGCAGGGCCAGCGAGATAGTACCAAGATAAAACTGCTATTTTACAAATTCCTAACTCCTGATTCCATCCCCCTCAAGCACCACCAGAACTGACCCCTGAGCTCCGCAGGTTATACCGTCAAACATACATACACCCAAAAAATAGACCTGAAAAAGCCTGTCCCCTATCCTTATACACAGTTTTGGTTTTTTTTGTTTTTTTTTTTTGTTTGTTTGTTTTTTTGTCGCACCTGGCAACACTCAGGGGTTATTCCTGACTCTACACTCAGAAATCGCTCCTGGCAGGCTCAGGGGACCTTAGGGGATGCCGCGATTCGAACTACCGTCCGTCTGCTTGATAGCACGGAGGTAGGGCGTTTGCCTTATACATTAATTAAGAACTTATTACCTTGACGCAAATCGTATTGACCAGCTCCCAATCCAAACAAGAAAAGTCGAGATCTGCCCCTGAAAACATTTTGGTTCTAACAACAGGGGTCTCATAGCTTCCTTTTCCGGGAGAGAATTTAAAAAAAGGGAGGCATATTTGAGAGCTGGTTTGGAGGTTCTAGGAGGGGAGCGCAGCTACTCGTATACCCTTGACCGAAGAACGTTCCGTCTCTATTCGGGGAAGGCCGTCCTCTTCGACCTAGCGCGCAGCTTCGGAAGGGACGCACAAGGAGCGGTGTGGGAGGAAGGGGACACCCGCCTAGCCAGCCAGATCAGCCGAATCAACCCTGGCGATCAATGGGGTGACAGACGTCGCAGTCAGATCGCCCTCCATCCAAAAAAAAAAAGGGGGGGCATATTTGAGATGCACGCTCTGGCTACCTAATAGAGGGGAGGGTATGTGGCCCAAGGGGGAAACTGCCACCAAATTACGTCGGGGAGTGCCAAAGCCCCCATTGCAAGGCTAAACCCAAAGTTCAGTAGAAGCTAAGGAAGCTGCGGTTTCCGCTTTATCATCTTACCAGACGGGGCGTAGAAGCCAACAGTCAAACGAAGTCGGGGTGACACCGTGACTTCTCCACGGTCCCTCTGGAACTTAGCACCTCCGAGTGGCACCCACCCCAAGGCGGGGTGGGCAAAGGCACCCGGCGACAGCGCGCACTGCCCTTCCCAAACCGCGAGTGCGACCGGAGGTCTGTCTGCGCTGTTGAACAAAGCTGGTGCTGACTTGGAGACGGAGTTTGGGGCCCGAGCAGCAAAGCTGCGCTCAAGAGCGCAAAAGCCCCATTGGCGGCTATGGCTTGAGCTAGACTAGCGCAGCCGCTGATCTCCGACGTCCAACAAGTGCGGGGACTCAGTTTCCCCCTACTTCGACCCGGATGCGAGTTATTCCAACCCTCCACCCCACTTTGCTTTCCCACCACCTAGGGACGCGCGCCCATCGGGGACTCTGATTTCTACAGAGCCTGGGGAACGTGGGATTGGCAGGTCCCGTCTGGCCTCCTCTCTCTGGAGACCAGACGGGTGAACACCCTGCCACGGTGCCTTCCGAATTTTATCCTGGGTCGCCGGCGCCGCCTCCGAGCAGGCACCAGGATGCTGCCGGAGGCGAAGCAGAAGACTGGGGATCAAAGGGGTGGACCGCGAAGGCAGGCGGGAAGCAAAAGGGTTCGAGCTTGGGGTGCAGGGTTCAAGGCGATGCAGCGTGCGCCCTAGGCGTAAGAGGGCTGCAGAGAGAGTGGCCCAAGCATGGGCTGCGGGGAAAGCAAATCATCGAGCCAGCTTGGAGGCGGCGGCAACTTACCTGTCACCGCGTTCCATTGCTGGAAGACAGGAAGTCTCTGGACCGTGGAGGAATTAGATGCACCAGGTAGACCGAGGAGCAACTCTGAGGGCATCGGGCTGATGGGGACCACCGGCACCAACTTGCCTTCGCTTCCTCGGTGCCAGATTAGACCGGGGTTCCGGCTGTCCCTCCGGGACGGCGCTGAGCTTGTTGCTGGCTCCCTTGGCCCCGAGGTCGAAAGCTTCTCAGCATTCCCGCGCCACCTCCTAAACAGCCACGGAAAAGAGGGTCTGGCGCTCGAAACCCTGGCCCTTGCCCCGGAGTTTGAAGCTCCGAGCGAGAGCTGCCGGCTGGCACACATCGCCGCGGCGCTCCCAGCCCCGTCCAGCTCAGCTCGCTCGAGGCTGAGAGGAGGTGAGAGAGCAGAGACAGGGATGGACTTTAAGTAACCCCAAGAGAATCCCCCCCCCTTCGGAAACGCCCTCTGCCGGGGCCGCGGGGTGCTGGGAAGCGGTTGTCTAGCGTACATGTTGGGAGGAGTCCAACGGGGTTGCGCGCAGCTTCTAGGTCCCTGGCACTGCGCTGGGGAGCTGCATAGAGTGACCACCCCCAGCTCTGTGCCCTCCTATTCGACCCTTTTGCCCTCAACTCAACACCGACTCTCCAGTCTCCGGAGGATGCTAAGCCAGCACCATACCTTCCAGATCCCCCATTTTCACTAGCTTGGGAATCCTGGTAGAGACACTGAGATGCCAGGTCTCAGGGGCTGGAGTACCTTGAGAAGCCTGGGGGTGGAGAGGGGTCCAGGGAGCCCAAGCTAAGGCAAGAAGAGGTGACTTTTGAAGGAAGCTCCGTGGGCAAACCTCCCTTCAAGGTCCCCCTTTCCCAATCTCCTCCCCAAAAGAAGGGCAAAAAGGTGTCTCAGCGACTGGAAAGGAGGGAGCCAGGTGAGCGTGCGCCCTGGGAAGCGGAGAGAGCTTGCTGGAGAAGTCCAGGGTGTCCTCAGCCAGTGCGACAGGGCTAGTGGCAGGACCTTAAGGAGCACCCCCGGAGTTGGTCCCTACTAGTAGTAGGAATCTTGGTGGGGATTGCAAAGACCCTTCTGCTCCTGTACTATCATCTCTCCAGTCGGTCTTTCATCTTGGTCCTTTTCACTCCAAATGGACCTTATCAAAAACACAGGGGAGCCACATTCAGCAGGTGGCGGCCAGGTTCAACCCAACAACCCAACAACCAAGCACCGCGACCCTCAGCAAACATCCACTCTGGCCGCCTCTGATCCACCTCCCTGGCACCAATGGAAGCAAAAATGATTTGTTTTTCTTTCTGGGCTTTACCCGATCTCTGTGTTTACTCATAGCTCTGAGCCCAGAAATTACACCTGGCAGGCTCAGGGGACCAGATGGAATGCCAGGGCTCAAAACCGCATAGCCCAAATGCAAGGTAAATGTACTACCCACTGTGCTATCCCTTTCACCCCATGAAAGCTTTTTTTTTTTTTTCGAAAAATAAATGAATGATTTATTTGAATCATCGGGAAATACAGTTACAAAATTGTTCATGGTTAGGGGCCAGAAAGATTGCACAGCGGAAGGGAGTTTGCCTTGCATGCAGTTTATTTGAACAGAAGGTGGTTTGACTTCTGGTATCCCATATGGTTCCCCGTGCCTGCCAGGAGCGACATCTGGGCAAAGAGCCAAGAGTAACTTCTGAGGACCTCCAGGTGTGACTCAAAAAACAAAAACAAATTGTTCCTGATTGAGTTTCGGTCATACAGTATCCAACACCCATCCTTTCACCTGTGCGCATTCCCTGCCACCAACATCTCCAGTTTTCCTAACCCCTGCATCTGTGGCAGACCACCACTTCCTTCTACTCTTTTTCTTCCTCCTCCTCCTCCTCCTCCCCCTCCTCCTTCTCCTCTTTCTTCTTCTTCTTCTTCTTCTTCTTCTTCTTCTTCTTCTTCTTCTTCTTCTTCTTCTTCTTCTTCTTCTTCTTCTTCTTCTTCTGCTGCTGCTGCTGCTTCTTCTCCTCCTTCTCCTTTTCCTTCCCCTTCGTCCTTCTCCTCTTTCTCATTTTCCTACTGTTTCCTTCTTTTCCTCCTCCTTCATTCTTTCTCTTCCTCCTCCTTTCTTCTTTCTTCTTTTTTTCTCTTTCTTCATCTCTCTTCTATTTTCAATATAATATATTAATATACAAGGAAAGCTTTTGGCACTGGAAAATCTTCTTTTTATATCTAAGAATGAATGCTAACTAGTTCAAAAAGTAGGATTTAGGAACATAAATGCAAACACAAGCACACATGTCTAAATAGTTTGAAGCCTTGATATGTGATCAAGGAGAGGAGCCATCACACACATTTACCCCCATGCAGTGCACAGAATGACACTACTTCTACCTGTGCTATACTTGCTTTTTACTTCAGATTATTTTACAACTTAATTTTGTTACACATAAATAGAGCACCCATGTATATGTATCTATCTATAAAATGTGGCTATATAAAAGGATATTTTTAAAATAATCATGAGTTGGAATGATTTTATTTCATAGAATAATATGAAAAACTATGGCAGCTGGCAAGGGAACAAGATTGTTAATAGTGGGGTTCCTGGAGAGTGAAATTGGGGAGCGCTTGGGTATAGTTACTCTAGCTTCCTGTTTTAGATATTCTTACTATTCCTTTTTCACAATGAATTACCTTAGCTATTTGTGTGTGTGTGCACATGAAAGCACTTCTTTTGCAACTCCATTAATTCATTTAAAAATGCTTTAAAATGTTCTGAAATGCTTCAGTTTAAAAGCATTTAATAGTTGACAATCAAAAGAAATTCTTGTCTGTAAAAGCAGTAGAAAATCAAAAAGGAAAAGGTCAAGAGAGCTGACATAAGAGTTTAAAACATCTCTATAATTAAAAAACATACAGCACTAATGAAAAATTATTTTCCAAGAAATGTGGAGATCCAAAGAACAGTTATCTCCAAGGAACTCAGAATAACCAAAGCAATCATGAAAAGAAAGGATTTGTAGGACCAGACTCCCAATTTAAAATCTTGCCCCTACACTGGGAAACCAATTGCTCTTCCTACATAGGAATAGACCACAAATCTATAGAATGATTACAACAAAGTCTATAAAGCACACCCTTACAACTACAGTCAATTAGTTTTTCACCAAGGTGTAAAATTTCGCCCTTTGATAAAGAAAGAAAATTCTTTTCAAAACAAGTTTTGCAGGGACAATTAGATATCCATATATAAAAGAATGAAGTTGGATTAGTACCTACTAGTACACACAAAACATATTCAATGTAGTTAATTGACATGAAGGTCAGAGTTTATAATATAAAACTTTAGAAAAAACTAGCAAGTTCTTAAATAACCTTGATTTAAGCCATACTTTCTTATAACTCACAATAACAACATGGACTTAAAACTAAACATTTTTAATATAATTTTTATTTTGATTATAGTGGCTTACATATTGTTGAAAATAATATTTTAGGTACATATTTACATAAAATCAGGGGGGATTCCCATCACCAAATTGTCCTCCCGACACCTCCGTTTTTGTCCTACCTCTCATATCCTCTTCCTTCACCCCCAGGGTTGCTAGAATATGTGGTCCCCTCTGTACCTAGCCTACTTCTTAGTAGTCTTGCACCTGTTTGGTCCTGGTGCCTCCCTTATTTCCCCCTCTAACTGGGGGGCAGGACTAGCTAGTTCATGTTACATGGTTTTGTTTGAAGAAGAGAAAAGTAATAAACTGGGGTAAAAGTCTAATACGCCAAAAATAAGCGGAATTCTTCTAGAGGCTCTCATCATCGGTTTGAGAGACGAAGGAGAAAAAGAAGGTGAAACACTCCACCAGTACAAAAAGAAGTGTCAAATATCCAGTGAGGACTCCAACAATAACGATAAGCACCACAAAACACACACACACACACACACAAACACAAAAAACAAAAACGTCATGGTCTTGATATAAGAAACATGGCATAGCACATAAAGAAAGAACAGAAAGGAAGAGAAAAAATAAGTATAACTGGGGACAACAACTTCAATAGTCACACCCAGAGAAATTGACCAGAAATAGATAGGTAAATAAAAATAATAATAATAAATGAAGATAAAATAATATATAAAAAATAAACAATAAAACTAAACATTTTATAAAGTCTTTTGTTGTTCTCCAAAGGACATTCTCAGGGAAACAAAATGACAACACACATAAATGTAGGAGAAAATGTTGGAGCTGGAGAGATATAGCTGAACCTAGCTCTATCCCTGTCACAGCATATAATCACTGAGCACCAGATATGGCTCTCCCTCCAAGATAAGCAAAACAAAATGAGTTGGAGTGCATGCAGGACACCTGGGTTTGATCACAACATCATATAGTCTCCTTGAACACCAAGCCTACCTAAAAATGAAACAGAAAGAAAACCTCCTAAAAGAAAAAGAATTAAAATTGTAACATGTAGGACATTTATACAATTTTTAATATAGTGAAATACTCAAAAGACAGAAAACGTCAATGAAGGGGATAGAAACATAATAGTCTGCCTCATATGTGGGACTTAAAGATACATAGTGAGGGAACAGAGTGATAGTACAGCAAGTAGGGCAATTATCTTGCACACAACCAACCTGGGTTCAGTCCTCAACATACCATATGGTTTCCCAGACACCACCAGGAGTAATTCCTGTATGAAGACTCAGGACTAACCCCTGAGTACTGCTGGGGATGCCCCTCCCCCAAAACACAAACAACAGAAAGATACACAGAGGCTGGGGCTATAGCACAGCAGGTAGGACATTTTTCTTGCATGCAGCTGACCTGGGTTTTATCCTCAGTATCTCATAAGGTGCCCTGAACCTTCCAGGAGTGATTTTGTTTTTTAAACATTTATTTATTTATGTATTTATTTATTTAGGTTTGGGGGCCACACCCTGTGGTGCTCAAGGGTTACTACAGGTTCTGCACTCAGAAATCGCTCCTGGCAGGCTTGGGAAACCATGTGGTATGCTGGAGAATTGAACTTGGGTCTGTCCCGGGTCAGCTGCATGCAAGGCAAATGCTCTACCTGCTTTGCTGTTGCTCCAGCCCCATGCCAGGAGTAATTTCTGAGTGCAGATTTCTGAGCACCTCCGGGTGTGGCCCCAAAACTGAAAAAAAATGTTACACAATGAATTATCAGTAAAGAATCAAAGGCAACATAATGGACTGAACCTCACAATTGAGTTAAGGGGCAAGAAGGACAGAGGGTTGTATTTTGGGGAGAGGGAGACTGGTACACTGGCTTAGTGTCAAAATCATGTATATGAGAAACCAATATTAATAGTATTGAAAACCAAAAGTGAAATAATAATTTTTAAAAGATAGGTTGAGGTAACTCTGAAGAAAAAAACTTGGGAAATATATATATTGACCTTCAGTAATTTAAAAATCCATGGTGTTGGATGATAGTACAAGGGTTAAGGCAATTGGCTTTCATCTAGTTCAAATTTTTGTACCATATATGGTCCTCACAGTATCAGCAGCAGCCATTTCTGAGTATAGAGTCAGGAATAGCTCATGAGCACCAGAAGATGTGACCAAAGCCCAGTTCAAATGAATCAATTCTTGAAAACAATCCCAAGGTATATTTTTCACTCATTCAAATGGCAAAGACAGTTTTTACACTCAACATTGCATATGTGTAAAGTCAAGCCCTTTCACATGCTGCAGGAATGTAAGCTGGTCTTTCTGAAAATCAATTTGGCAATCAATACTAAGAACATTAAATTGTACCTATTCTTTGAGACTGTAAATCTTCCAGGAATTTTCTCCAAGTCAGATAATTTAGCAAGAATTTATATTCAAGAATGTCCTATAAGATTATATATTATAGTTCCAAACTTGAAGCAACCTACAAGTTAAATGATTAATTATGACACAGTCCATAATGTGTAAAAATAGTCTTTTTCTCCCCACATTGTCAGGGATCAAATTCAGGGCATCGTTCATGCTACCATTAAATCACATACCCAGTACCTTGACTACTTATTTTTAATGATATCCCTGGTTGGTAATATAATTCAATGGTAGAGCACATGCTTCACATGTGGTGAGGGTCTGAGTTCAATGCCACACTCCAGCAAAGTAGATAATTCAATAAAACAACATTTTCATGTGGTAATGAAACTGTGTTATATCTTGGCTGTATCAATGCCAATATCTTGGTGGTGATTAAAGGAGAATGAAGCTGAGTCACACCTGGCCGTGCTAGGGGAATATTACTCAATCTGTGGCTCAGGGTAACTTCTGAAAGTGTTAGGAAGTGGGAAAGCAGTGGGAACATGAATCAAACTGGGGTCAGATGCATTAAGACAAGCATGTTAACCACTACTATCTCTCTCCTGCTCTGATTGTGGTTTTATACTATAATTTTGCAACAGGTTGCCAATAAAAAAAGGTAATGGGGGCCAGAGTGATAGGACAGTGGTAGGGCATTTGCCTTGCACGCTGCCTACCCAGGACGGACCCAAGTTCTATTTCCAGCATCCCATATAGTCATCCAAGCCTGCCAGGAGCAACTTCTGAGTGCAGACCTTTGAGTGTCGTCGTATGTGACCAAAAAACAAACATGTTATGGTTATGTGAGAGTTGTCTGTACTATTTTTTAAGAAAAGTTTATCGGGCCCGGAGAGATAGCACAGCGGCGTTTGCCTTGCAAGCAGCCGATCCAGGACCTAAGGTGGTTGGTTCGAATCCCGGTGTCCCATATGGTCCCCCGTGCCTGCCAGGAGCTATTTCTGAGCAGACAGCCAGGAGTAACCCCTGAGCACCGCTGGGTGTGGCCCAAACCCCCCCAAAAAAGAAAAGTTTATCAAGATAATGATCTTGTAATAAATATAGACTCAAAGAAATGAATTAACTTGCTGGAGCACATGCTTTGCTCCAAGGTGACCTGTGTTTTATTCCTAGCACCACACAGGACCCCTAGCACCAGGAACAGCCTCCAAGCATCACTGTTCATGGACCCCAAAAGATAAAAAATAAACAGTGTAGTAGGGGGGGCTCTCAAGCATTATTCAAGGGAGTCAAGGAGCATTCCCAATAATACTCAGCCTATAAGGGCTGGACAATTCAATGCTTTGCAAAACAGTATGGGAGCCACATCCAATTTAGCTGGGTCACATCCAGTGGTTCTCAGGGGCTATGTGGTATCAAAACTCTAACCTGAGACTTTGTGAATTTTAGTCATGTAACACTTAAAGTCTAATTACTGGGATGCAGGATACATCACACCAGATGATACTCACAATTTACTCTTGGCTCTGTACTCATGTGGCAAATGCAACCACATGGTCTAGGAATTTCAGGTACCATTGCTGATATTGTATCTTTAGTGGGGCATGTTTTTGGCTGCCAGGGCTTCCAGAGTACAAGAAAGTGGGAGGAGTGTGCTGGCACTCACTCCAAAAAAGTTTTGGTGATATCAGCACACACACAGGCATACCTGGAGTTTTGGTTAGGTTGATGTCTCTACAGAGAGCCATAAAGAAATAGTGAAGCGGGGTCATTGGTGAGAAAGTGATTGTGGGTGATGGTGCAGCGTGAATGACTTCAGCAGGGCAGGATCTTGACTTGCCCTCCCCTCAAGAAATTGCCAACTTTCAGCCGTGTGGCTGATACAACCATGATTTTTCTCATCTTGGTTTACATCTCTTTTGAGAACAGAGTGAATCTATAAAGCGAGATGAATGTTCCCAACAGTATCATTTTTAAGTGACATTCTTGAAGAATTATTGAGAACATGAGAAAAGGTTCCTCATCTTTCCTTGACTGGATTGTCTTGGCAAGAAGAATATTCAGTATAATATCTACTTTATGCATCTATAAGCATTGGGAAAATGGAAGAAACATTAGGTGGATAAATTGGTGACAGTTAAAGATTGATTGAGGGCTAGAAGAATAATAAAGGGTTTATAGAGCTTTCCTAGTGTGGCCCAAAGCCTCTGGGTTTAAGTTCCTGGTGTTGCATATGGATTCCCTAGCATTGATAGGGGTTCATGCTTCAGCTCAGAGCCTGAAACAATTCTTAAGCACCTCTAAATATAGGCCAAGACCCCTTCATCATGACTGATGTATAGATAGATGACAGTTAGTAGATGAGTGGCAGAGCTTGCCTAATTCTTCTGTGTCATCCATAGGATACATAATTTCAGTCTTCAAAAGTACTTAAATGTTCTGGGAAGATTTACTATATTCCCTGAACCAAACATCTTCTCTTGCTTCCTTTTGTCCTACATCATATATGAGTTTTTATTTGTGCTTACAAGACTGTCAGTTCCATAGGCTCTGAGAGCCTTGAAGTCAGGAGAAATGCCTTATTAGCTATTGTCTTTCAGGGCCTGACAGATGGGTAGTCCTTTGAAATGTGGTTTCATCTACTAAAAACGAAGTCTTCCAAGCTCACTGCAGTCCTTATTTGGAAAAACACAGAGCTCAGGGTTTCTTGGGACAGAAGCCAAATAAAAGCATAGAGGTTTGGGGATGTTGCTCAGTGGTAGAACACTGTGTTTTAAGAAGAAATCCTGGGGCCCGGAGAGATAGCACAGCGGCGTTTGCCTTGCAAGCAGCCGATCCAGGACCAAAGGTGGTCGGTTCGAATCCCGGTGTCCCATATGGTCCCCCGTGCCTGCCAGGAGCTATTTCTGAGCAGACAGCCAGGAGTAACCCCTGAGCACCGCCGGGTGTGGCCCAAAAACAAAAAAAACAAAAACAAGAAGAAATCCTGAAGCACAATCCCCAGCATTGCATCATTAGTTCAAGTTATCACAAGTGTGCAAACCCTGGAACACCCAAACAGAAAATGAGAAAATACTGTCTTCCCCAATTTGTACAAATCTCTCTAAATACACTGAGCATTTGGATCCTGCAAACTTTGGTGACATTGCTAATATGTGGCTTTGTCTTGCAATATAAGTTGCATCTTTGGAGATTTGAGCCTTTCTAATGTTATTTATCATCATAAACAAGATCTAAGGCTAAAATAACTTCATAAAAATTCCTTTCATGGAAGCAAAATGCCTACTATAGAGATGGGTGGCATAGAGGGCCAGAGGGAAACTGAGGAGACTGGTGGCAGGAAATGTGCACTGGTGAAGGGTATTGGGCTCTATCTGGCTAAAACTCAGTCATGAACAACTTTGTAATTGTGTATATCACAGTGATTCAATTAAAATTTTTATTAAAAATTTCTCTCTAATAATGGTGATATAATAAGTATTCTTCACCCCTTCCACCTGAGTCCTTAAATTTTATTTCTTTTAGGTAGAACTGAGGGAATATGAGCAAAGAAATGTTACTTAATTAAGTAAATTAAGTTTCCGAGCAACCAGAATCTCTGAAAAGCTGCAAATGGAAGGGGATCATAAAATTCAATGGACTCCTATTTGCGCCTGATTAGCTTTGATTTCAAGAGGTTCAACAGCATGTAGGAAATCTATTGACATGTGAAAGGATTATAAAAAACCTCATTTACAGAATAAGAATAATAGTAAACTTTCAGTGTGTATAAATTAAATATGCATTATATATTGGACATTAGAAGTATTTAGCTGCATTAGGTGTTTTGCTACAGTTGTCTGCAAATATCTAATAATTTAGCCTGCTTACAACTTCAATAGTTCTTTTTCATTTCTTTTTTAATTTTTTAAATTTATTTAAAGAAAATGCATCACATAGTTGACAATTTATCATAATACATTTGTTTCCAGATAAGTAAAAGCACCCATAATTGGAAAAATGGAAAGAAGTAATAAAATGGAAGGGAAAAGCATAGAAAGAAAAAAAGGAACAGTACAAAGCTCATTTGTGAAAATTGTATCACCAATGAAGTCATTGCAGAAGATTTAGTAAACTCTTATTGTTATATCTCAGTCTGTTAAATTGAGGTGTTACTCTAGAGATGACAGCATAAAACAAATGAAGTTGTCCAGAAATCCAAAGCTATGATACTACAAATTTTCGGGGTATACACTCAGCTGCAGGACCTCCTGGTAAAGGGCCCGGTCCAACAAGGTGACTGCATTTATGAACGTGGTTAAAGCTGTCAGGCTTTTTCAGAAGAAGGAAGATATGGGAGAGGGTGCCCACACTAGCTCCAAAAAAAAAAAAAAAAAAAAAAAAAGCTATCAGTCTAACAACTGTTGTACTTGAAGTTTGGGCAGATCGGTGTTCCCACAGAGAATCTTAGAGGGTCAGTGATGAGGCAGGACCATTGGGAATACTGATTCTAGGTGATGGAGGCAGCCTCCTCCCAAGATGGCGAGCTCTGTACTGTGTGGGCCCGTGTAGCCATAATCTTTCACACCTTGGTTTACATCTCATTCCAGAAGAGTGAGTCTATAGAGGTGGCTTGGTTTGAACATGGTGACTGCTCTAGCCAGTACTTCAATATTTCTAAGGTGAATTTCCCCTGCATACCTGGTGACTTCCTGAGACCTCTGTTCTAGGGAAGGAAAGTAATCCAGGTTGATTCAATCTATGGCCCCTGGCCCCTGGACCACTATAATAGGTTGATTTTTTATGAGGGGGGCGACACTCAGCGGCGTTGATGGGTTACTCCTGGCTGTGTGCTCAGAAATAGCTCCTGGCAGGCTCAGGAGACCATATGGGATGCTGGGGATCGAACCTCTGGTTGATATAGGACCGATATAGATCGGTCCCTTGTCGGCCATGTGAAGGCAAACACTCTCCCTCTGTGCTATTGCTCCAGCCCCATATAATGGATTTAAATTAACTAAACCCAACAACAGGGTTTTCTGAAACCAGTGAAAGGGAGGAAATGACTTCTCAGGATCTCCAGTTAAAGATGAGGTGAGCCTAGCATTGGTAAGAGTCCTGGATTGAGAATAAAGTCAGTGTGATGTGAGAAGTTCCTTGGGTCTTTGAATGTAGCCAGACCTGAAAAAAATTCACATCTGGTTACCCCACCCCAATTTATGCATATTTAAAGTAACATCTTTTTGTTTAATTCTGAATTAGAAGCTTCTTTATATGTCCAGAAAAGTCTGTTAAATACAGAGAGGGACCTTACTAATGTCTTGATTCATCTATCATCCCAATTTGGGGAGGAGGAGACTTCAGAGAAAGTTCAAAGGTTCGGCATGCATGCTTTGGAAGTATGATTCCTGTGTCTCATGGCCCACACCAGATGGTTCGTTGAGCACTGCCAGGTGTGACCCCCACCTCAAAAATATTTTAGGTGCCATTTTGCAAGCTAAAAATTTCTTTCCAAGGAAAACATTTCACAGGCAAATATATTAAGTTTGACTTTTAAGACACGAAGATACCTCAGACTTTGTTCTGTTCTGAAGGTCAAGTACTATTTATTATTTTTTAACTTTATTTTGTTCAAACAAACTAAATGCTTTTAAAAATGCCTAATGAGTCATTGTGGGTTAGAGATGTATTTTAGTGATAGAGCTTTTGCCTATGTGAAGTCCTGGATTTTAACCATGGTACACCACACACACACACACACACACACACAAATATATATAAATATGTAGGTGAAATGGTAGTGGGCAGTCAAAATCCTCCTTCAAAACATGGGACTCCTTTAGAATATGTCACTGTTCTTTCTCAGCTAAGAGATTATGCTAAAATACAATGTTAAGTACTTGAAACAAAATATGAATCAAAGGCAAGGATTTGGAAGCATTATACCTCAACTTGGCAATGTGTTTTACCAGGCTGGTAAAGCACTGGTAAAAAAAAAACCGAGGGGGCCTCCCACGTGCAAAGGAAAAGACTGGAGAGATAGTAGAGACCATAAAATATGTACCTTGCATGGAGTTGACTCAGCTTCAATCCTCAGCACTCTATATGGTCACCCGAGCCCTCACAAAAGAAATGAAGATAATATACCCAAATTAAAATTATTGTTATATCATGTGTGCTTACATATGTATGTATCTTGACTGAATTGTTCTCAAAAATACTTATGCCTTGGAAACAAGAGCTGATGAAAAGTATAAGATGTGTTATTTGCTTGAAGGAAGAGGAAAATTGTATTGGAATGATTTATTGTAAATTACAGTTTAATATGTTTTAATATTGAAAAGCTTTTTTCCGGGACCTTGCTATGAGGCCAATGGGAGTTAGATCCCTGGTATCTCATATGGTCCCCCAAGCCTCCAGGAGTGATTTCTGAGCACAGAACCAGGAGTAGCCCTTGAGCACAGCCAAGTGTAGCCCAATAGTCAAAAGGAGAGGAGGAGGAGGAGGAGGAGGAGGAGGAGGAGGACAAGGAGGAGGAGGTGGTGGCAAGGAAGAGGAGCAGGAAGAGGAGGAGGATAAAGAAGAAGAAGAAGAAGAAGAAGAAGAAGAAGAAGAAGAAGAAGAAGAAGAAGAAGAAGAAGAAGAAGAAGAAGAAGAAGAAGAAGAAGAAGAAGAAGAAGAAGAAGAAGAAGAAGAAGAAGAAGAAGAAGAAGAAGAAGAAGAAGAAGAAGAAGAAGAAGAAGAAGAAGAAGAAGACTTTTTTATCTAGAAATATTTTTTAAGATTTATTGATTGAGACCAGGTTCAATCTCTAGCATCACATGCCCTTAAGCACTGCCAGGAATTATCCCCAGGAATTATTCCCAGGCTCTGGGAATAGCCTCTGAGAACTGCTGGGTATGACCAAAAGATCCCCAAAATCTCATTGATTGACCACTGGTTTCTAATTCTATCTAATATTATTGTGTATTTTATACAAGATCCAGGTCATTAGAAGATTAGCAAGTCTCCACCTCATCTTTCTATCAGCAGACTTGTTGTTATTATTATTACTAACATTAAATAATGTCTCATCTTCACTTCTTCACTCACACTTTTTTCATCTGTTGTCTCCTATGATTCTCTCTGAAACCTGTGAGGGTGGCTCAGTCTACTAATTCCTGCTTTCCTGGTGAAAAAAATTGAAGTTAGGAAAAACTCAGAATTGCCCAAGCACATGCTATAGTCTGCAGCAGGGCTTGAACTAAACTGTAAATCTATTAGCAAATACCAGCAAGTCTGAATGTGCAAAATAATGCTGATTTTCAAATATTGAGCATAAATAATATTACACCAGGGAACAAGAAATGGCACAAAGGACAGGATCCCATGCAATGCATACAGTAGACTTGTGTTTGATCCTTCACACCACATATCCCCCCAAGAACTGCCAGGGATGACTCCCAAGTACAGATCTGGATGTGGCTCCAAACCAAAAGAAACAATATTAGCCCAGACAAAAATACTATATTTCTCATGCAACCTTTCTTTTAAAGTAAACTTAGCACTTATAAAGTTCATCTCCCATCTATAATAGAAGTGATAGTTCTAGCATATCATCTTTTTTCTATCTTTATTTGTGGTTTTGGGTTACTATGCATTTGTACTCAGGAACTACACCTAGCTCTGTTCAGGGGTCACTCTCTGATATCCTCAGGGGACAATCTGATGCCAGAGATGGAAACTGAGCCTCTTAATGTACCCCATCTCATTGAACTATGACATGGGCCCTTTGGGCAATAACTTTATTGATATATAATTCACACAACACACAGTTTTCCTACTTAAAGGGTATATATAATTCAACACTTTTGACTCAATTCATTGAGCTGTAGAACCAGTACAGTATTAGAAACTTAAGCACTTTCTTACTCAAAAAAAAAAAAGAAAGAAAGAAACCAGGGGCCGGAGAGATAGCATGGAGGTAAGGTGTTTGCCTCTCATGCAGAAGGTCGGTGGTTCGGATCCTGGCATCCCATATGGTCCCCCATGCCTGCCAGGAGCGATTTCTGAGCATAGAGCCAGGAATACCTCCTGAGTGCTGCTGGGTGTGACCCAAAAAAACAAAAATAAAAAAATAAAAAAGAAACCTACATATTTAAGCTATCCCTTTGAAATCTCTCTATAGATATTCCTTGTTATGAATATTTTGATATAAGTGGAATTATGAAAAATGTGGTCTATTGCATCTGACCTCTTTATTTTACCTGGCATAAATCCTTTAAGCTACTTCCTGCATCATTTTCTTCTAAACATTTGAAATGAAGAGGGCATTCTGGTGCCTCAAACAGAGCCTCAAACATTTTAGACATGTGCTCTACCACTGAGCCATATCCCCAGCCCCTTGAAAAATTCTGAGGCTACACTAATTTACAACTCTATAGATTTCAGGTATTCCTAGTTTCACCTCAGTTCTCTGTCTGACTACTGTGATATTGCATGTATATACTACATTCCTTAAAATGGTGAATGCCCTGAGTTTTAAAGCTCATAAAATTAGAACTAATAATTTTGAACTAATAAAGTGATACTTAAATTTTTTAAAGAGTGTCATCTTGGGGCTTATGAGACAGCTTAGAGATCTGGAGGGCAAAGGACAGTCTTCCAGGTTCAGTCTCAGCACTGCATGGCCCTCTATAGCACCACTAAGTGTGGTCTGGAAAAAAGAAAGAAAAGAAAAGAAAAGAAAAGAGAAGAAAGAAAGCAATAAAGACGAAAGAAAGAAAAAGGACGGAAGGAAGGACGGACGGAAGGAAGGACAGAAGGAAGGAAGGAAAGAAAGAGAGAGAAAGAAAGAAAGAAAGAAAGAAAGAAAGAAAGAAAGAAAGAAAGAAAGAAAGAAAGGAAGGAAGGAAGGAAGGAAGGAAGGAAGGAAGGAAGGAAGGAAGGAAGGAAGGAAGGAAGGAAGGAAGGAAGGAAGGAAGGAAGGAAGGAGGGAGGGAAGGAAGGAGGGAACGAAGGAAGAAAGAAAAAAGAAAGAAAGAAAGAAAGAAAGAAAGAAAGAAAGAAAGAAAGAAAGAAAGAAAGAAAGAAAGAAAGAAAGAAAGAAAGAAAGAAAGAAAGAAAGAAAGAAAGAAAGAAAGAAAGGAAGGAAGGAAGGAAGGAAGGAAGGAAGGACGAAAGGAAGGAAGGAAAGAAAGAAAGAAAGAAAGAAAGAAAGAAAGAAAGAAAGAAAGAAAGAAAGAAAGAAAGAAAGAAAGAAAGAAAGAAAGAAAGAAAGAAAGAAAGAAAGAAAGAAAGAAAGAAAGAAAGAAAGAAAGAAAGAAAGAAAGAAAGAAGAAAGAAAGAAGAAAGAAGAAAGAAAGAAAGAAAGAAAGAAAGAAAGAAAGAAAGAAAGAAAGAAAGAAAGAAAGAAAGAAGGAAGGAAGGAAGGAAGGAAGGAAGGAAGGAAGGAAGGAAGGAAGGAAGGAAGGAAGGAAGGAAGGAAGGAAGGAAGGAAGGAAGGAAGGAAGGAAGGAAGATAGAAGAAAGAAGAAAGAAAGAAAGAAAGAAAGAAAGAAAGAAAGAAAGAAAGTAAGAAAGAAAGAAAGAAAGAAAGAAAGTAAGAAAGAAAGAAAGAAAGAAAGAAAGAAAGAAAGAAAGAAAGAAAGAAAGAAAGAAAGAGGAGGGAGGAAGAAAGGGAGGGAGGGAGGGAGGAAGGAAGGGAGGGAGGGAGGAAGGAAGGAAGGGAGAGAGAGGAAGGAAGGGAGGGAGAGAGAGGAAGGAAGGGAGGGAGGGAGGAAGGGAGAGAGAGGGAGGAAGGGAGGGAGAGAGAGGAAGGAAGGGAGGGAGGGAGGAAGGGAGAGAGAGGGAGGAAGGAAGGAAGGGAGGGAGGAGAAGGGAGAGAGAGGAAGGAAGGAAGGGACGGAGGAAGGGAGGGAGGGAGGAAGGGAGGGAGGAAGGAAGGAAGGAAGGAAGGAAGGAAGGAAGGAAGGAAGGAAGGAAGGAAGGAAGGAAGGAAGGAAGGAAGGAAGGAAGGAAGGAAGGAAGGAAGGAAGGAAGGAAGGGAAAGTTGCAATACAAATTGAGAAATATATCCTATATGAAAATTTCATCTTGAGTTTTATCTCCAAATAATTCTATGAAATCTTCCCAAAACTCTATTATTGAAATGACAAGTTCTGGATTACTTGGAGGTTGAGCATCTTATTTTGCTTCAGTGTCAACTATCTCTTCTCTCAGAGTCAGTTTGTACATTTAATCGGTTTCCAGAGGTCTTTGATGGATCAAACATCAGTATGTAGAGGGGTATAGGAAAGTGACAACTGGGAACGTTGAGAAGAATGGGTTTTGAGGATACTTGGGTTCAAATCCCAGTGCTTAACCTTGAATTGCACATTTTCCGAACCCCCACCCCCACAGCACCTTCTGTCTTCTCCCCAACTTTATTCAGGCCAGATGTCTTCAAAGCTTGTCCTTCCTTCTGTGATTATTTATTCTCTCCTGGACTTACTTTCTCAATTGTCTTGTCTGCATACTCAAGCCAAGAGTACAGAACAGTCTGATACAGGCCTCCCTGAAGAACAACATGTTTTCATACTGGAAAGGAGTTAATAATCTTATCCCCACTGTTAATAAAAATAATGGTGTCTGGGTGAGTCCGTGTTACCCTCACAGTTGGTATTCCACAGAATTCCACCATCAAGAACCATACCCCAGAGTCACAGGCCTGGACCTATAGACCAACTCTAAGCTGAAATGTGCTGCAGACTAGATCTCAGCATCTCTGCTACTGTTTCCAGCTGTTTCTTTCACAGTCCCCTGCTGGGCCACAGCAGTTCTTGGGATGCAAAAAAAAACTCTTCTAACCCTGCCTACAGCCAAGGGAAAGAGGGCCTGAGTGTTTTGAAATTGCATGTGGAATGTGCTATTCGCTTCTTTTTTTTTTCTAAGAGCTCACCCTATTTTCCCTTCTTTTTAAAATGTTTCGAATCCACAGAGATGCAGAGAATAGAAAAGAGAAGGGCCTCTAAAAGGGGTAGTGTTTTCAACCCCCTTTGGGAAGTGCAAAGTGGACAAAAGCATGATTCAGTGACAAAAAGCCTCCACTTGGGTGGCACGTGGAGGGGTGGGGTGCTCAGGGGAACAGATTTTGCAGCCTGACAGGTCCTGCAAAGTCTTGGAATTTGAAGCTACCAGATACATCAAGGGCAAGATTGTGGTGAGATTTGGTGCCTAAAAACAGATAAGTTGCTGCAAAGATACGCTGTGGGGAAAGTCTCTAGAAATTTCTCTAGAAACACTGAAAAGAAATTCCCAATTCTTTCTCTTTTTTGGGGGGGGCGGGGTTGGGTCACACCCGGCAGCACTCAGGGGTTACTCCTGGCTCTACACTCAGAAATCGCTCCTGGCAGGCTCGGGGGACCATATGGGATGCCACGATTCAAACCACCATCCTTCTGCATGCAAGGCAAATGCCTTACCTCCATGCTATCTTCTTGTCCCAAAATTCCCAATTTTGATAGAGAGTCCTGTGAGTCTCACCGAAAATCTAAGCTACCCTACCTTCTAGCTTCCCTCTCAGCTATTCTGGGCCTTGCTTTTATTGGGTATCATTTTCATCCTAATTTATGTGCATGATTAAAATAGCATTAACAATTTTACTTTCTTTTTGTTTTGGTGTCCTATAGTTTCAGGGAATACTCCTAGCTCTGTGCTTAGTGTTCAAATATTTGATAGTGCTTAGGAAGGACCATGAAGGGCCAGGTATTGAACCAGCATTGATGGCTACATGTAATGCAAATTTCTCAGTCTTCTTCTAGCTGTCTAAAGTGCAAAGTTATGGGGCCAGAGTGATAGCACAGAGGTAATGTGTTTGCCTTGCACACGGTTGACCCAGGACAGACCTGGGTTCGGTCCCCGACATCCCATATGATCCCCTGAGCCTGCCAGGAGCGATTTCTGGATGCAGAACCAGGAGTAACCACTAAGCACCGCTAGGTATGACCCCAACTTTCCCAAAGTGCAAAGTTATGCACCTTCACCACAACCAAAATTGTGTTATCCTACTTCTAGTTCCTTTCTTTTTCTTCTAACTCCCCATAGGTTGGTAATATCAATTTTGTAGTCAAAATCCAAGGATTCGTCCTTCTCTGATTTTATCTGTTCTCATCTTTGCGTCTCTAAGTACCACAAATAAGTGAGATTATACAGTATTTTTCCTTCTCACTCTGACTGACTTTGCTAAACATGATGCCCTCCAGTTCCATAATACTCCATTGTGTATGCATATCACAAATTCATTGTCCACTAATATGTCATTGGACATTTGGATTGTTTCCATAAACTGGCTACAGAATTAGGTGCTACAATGAACTTGCATGTGTGTATAACTTTTGAGTGAATATTTTTGTATTTTTGGAATAGATGACAAGAAGTAAAGTCCCTGGATCATATGGAATCTCTTGTCTTACTTTAGGAGAAAATATTTGCAGAGCATACATCAGATAACGGACTAATATACAAGATATATAAAGCATTCACAATGCTCAACAGCAAATAATAACTTCGTCAGAGAGATAGACACAGAATAGTCTCACTCATCTGTGGTATTTAAGAAAAATAAAAGACAGTATTGTAATAATATCCAGAGACAATAGAGTGAAGGGCTGAAAGAACAAGCCAGTGATATGAAGTTTATCATAAAGAGTGGTGAGAGCAGTTAGAGAAATAACTACACTAACAACTATCATGACAATGGTAAGGATCAAAAGAAATAGAATGTCTGTCTCAAATACATGCAGGGTTGGGGGAGAAGTGAGATGGGGGACTTTGGTAGTAGGAAAGTTGCACTGGTGAAAGGGGGTGGTCTTTTCTATAACTGAAACCCAACTACAAATGTGTTTGTTATCATGGTGCTTAAATAAAGATATAATAATAATAATAATAATAACTCCATCAAAAATAGAAAGTGATTAACAGACACCTGAAGAAGATACATGGGTAGCCAAGAGATAGATGGAAAATGTTGATCACCACTTATTTTGAAAAAAAAAAACATAAATAAAAACAACAATTAAATATCTCGTTGGGCCAGAGCAAAGCACAGCAGTAGGATGTTTGCCTTGCACACAGCCTACCCTAGATGGACCTGGGTTTAATTCCTGGCATCCCACATGTTCCCTCGAGCCTACAAGGAGCAATTTTTGAGCACAGAGTCAGGAGTAATCCCTGAATGCCACCGAATATGGCTCAAAAACATAAATAAATAAATAAATAAATAAATAAATAAATAAATAAATAAATAAATAAATAAATAAATGAAAGAAAAAAATACCACCTCGCTCTTTCTGAGATTTGACAGCAGCCACAGGAGCTCAAACTGCCTGCTCCCAGGACAGGTGTGAGGCCCTGCCCATGCGCACTCTGTCTCCCAAACCAGGAGGACATTTCAACTTATACCATATAGTTCTAGGCAGAAAGGACCTAGCATTTCTTTCTCTTAGAAAATGTACAGCATAAAACCCAGAAAAACAAACCAATGAACTAGTTTGAAATATTTCTATTATACTTAGGTATCCTCTCCTGTCTACAATAAATAACCTCTTAGCAGATATACATCTAACCTCCTCTTATACAAACAGTTCAATAGAACACTTTTTTTATAAGTCTTTCATAGTTGTATTTTAGGTATATAGTGACAGCGAATTAGGACCATTTCCACCACCAGTGCTGACCTCCTCCACCAGAGTGTTTCCAGTGTGCATCCCATACCTCCATCCTTAGCCCCTTAGTCTACCAGAGTTAGAGGTCCATTTTGTGTTTAGCTTGTTACAGTTTGGGTTCTTGATTCTGTTGTCATGGACTTTGGCTTGGGTATTTAGTTCTGACCATTTTATTTCCACCCAATGCACCTGAGACCACTTGGCCCCTGGGCCCCCACTTTTTTCTTTTCTCAATTTGTAGAAAGATGTAGAAATATGAGACAAAACAAAGTGATTCATGTTCCAAGATTCTATGAAAAAGGTAGGAGCCCCTATTTAGAAGATACAAATAAAAAAATTTGAAAGGAGGACGGGTTTGCAGGCTGTTTTTATAAGTGAATAGACCACTTTTTGAACACCCTGAAATTCCAGCATTACAATCCACCAAATGCAAAGAATAATGGGAAAACTAAGGCAGACACCTGCAGCTGGGGATATGGAGAGAAATTCTAGCACATTCCCAAGTCCACCAAAATGCATGAGCCTTATAGATGAAGACCTAAAAATCAGCATTTAATGTCTTAGCAATTAAAATAAAGTAATCATTAGCATGCTAAATTAAGAAATCTATTGATAAACGATTCAACCAACTCAAAGAAAAACTATCAGAAGATGAGAGCATGCGTATAAATGAAACTAAGGTCATTAAAAAACATGTTGACAAGCCATACTAGCAGAATTACAAACATAGAGACTCACAGATGAACTCAAAGATAAATAAAAGCCAGAAATGATGAAGAAGCCAATAAAGAAACAATAGACAAAAATTGGAAGAAAATATAAGGTACTGAATGAACAGACAAAAGATATAGTCTGCGATTTATAGGAATACCAGAATGGGAGGGGAAAGGGGAAGAACAAATACTGAGGGTGATAATAGCAGAGAACATTCCCACTCTCTGCAAAGAGGCTGCTGTTCAAATCCAAGAAGCAAAAGAGTGCCAAGCAAAATAGACCCTAACAGAACAACACCAAGACATATAGTAATCCAAATGCCAAAAAAAAAAGCCAAAGAGAGATGAACACTTTAAAGCAGTAAGACAGAAGAATAATATCAAGAATAAAGGAAAAAAGATAAGAATCAAACCAGATCTTCTATTGGAAACAATCCAGACAAGAAAAGAGTAGAATGACATATTTAAATTACTGAATGAAAGAAACTTTCAACCTAGAGTCCACTACCCAAAAACTCTCGTTTACTTGGGAGGGAGAATTAAAAACAAGATTTATCAGACAAAAAAGACTTGCAATATTCATGCTAAACAAACCGACTCTAAACGAACTACTCAGAGATCAATTACACAAACCAACTACCCAATTGTAACAACAACAATCACGACAACAACAACCATATACAATATAATGGTACAAAATCCCTCTCTATCAATAATTTTTTTAAATGTCAATGGACAAAACTATCCCATCAAAAGGCAAAGAGTAGAGGGTTAAATCAGGAAACAAAACCCAGATATCTACTGCATGCAGGAAACACACTTAAAAGTTCAGGATAGAAACAAGCTCAGAGTAAAAAAACCAATTATCCAAGCTACTGGGGGGGGGGAGCTGGAAAAGCCATATATATATATATATATATATATATACATACACATATATACATATATACACACATATATAAATATATATAAGACCATATTGTAATTAACCTCAAGAATGTACTCAGAGACAATTATGGATCCTACTTATTGATCAGGGGAATGTTAGACCAAGAAAAACTAACTGATCAACATTTATGCACCGAATGTAGAGCCAGCAAAATATGTAAGGCCTTTTTTCCATGAAACTAGAGAATCACATGGATAGAAATGTGATAGTAGTGGGAGATTTCAACATGCCATTATTGCCACTAGACAGATCCACTAGGCAAAACACTAGCAGAGACATATGAGCCATAAGTGACAAACTAGAAAAACTAGGACTAATAGATCTATACAGGACTTTTCATCCTCAAAAAACTGAATACACATTCTTCTCAAATGCATATGGACCTTTTAGGATAAACCACATTTTAGAACACAAGTCTAACTTACATAAAGTCACAAATATTAGAATTATACCACTCATCCTATCAATCCATAATGCAACAAAGATCAACATTGACTGTAAAAATAATGAGTGGAGAAAATCTAATACCTGGAAACTAAACAGCATGCTGCTAAACAACAGCTGGGTCAAAGAGGAGAGAAGAAATAAAGAGATTCCTTGAAATGAATGAAAATGAGAAACAAATTACTAAAACCTATAGGGCACAGCAAAAACAGTAATTAGGGGAGAATTCATAGCAATACAGGCCTGAATTAGAAAAGAAGACAATGACAAAAGCAATAACATAAGGGGGCACCTTAAATATCTGGAAAATCAAAAGCAAAGAAAGCCAAACACAAGCAGAAAAAAGAAAATGATAAAAACCAGAGCAAAAATACAAAGAAATAATGAGACCAGAAACTGGTTTTTTAATTATCTTTATTTAAGCACCATGACCACAAACATATTTGTAGTTGGGTTTTAGTTATAAAAAGAACACGCCCCCTTCACCAGTGCAACATTTCTACCACCAATGCCCTCTAACTCTCTCCCCCCCACACCCCTTGCCTGCACTCCAAACAGGAATTCTACTTCTCTCACTCAATACCATTGTAATGATAATTGTTAGTGTAGTTATTTCTCTAACTGATCTCACCATTCATGGTGGTAAGCTTCATATAGTGTGCTGATCCTTCCGGCCCTTCTATTGTATTTGTGTATCATTACAATAAAGTATTTTATTTTTCTTGAATCCCACAGATGACTGAGACTATTCTGTGTCTATCTCTCTTCCTCTGTTTTATTTCACTCAGCATAATAGTTTAGTTTCCATGTCCATCCATGTATAGGAAAATTTAATGATTTCATTTTTTCTGACAGCTGCATAGTATTCCATTGTGTATATGTACCAGATTCTTTAGCCACTCATTTGTTTTTGGGCCTCTGGGTTGTTTCCAAAGTCTAACTTTTGTAAATAGTGCTATAATATAGGTGTGAGGAAAGGATTTTTGGATTGTTTTTGTGTTCCTAGGATATATCCTTAGGAGTGATATAGCTGGATCATATGGGAGCTCAATTTTCAGTTTTTTGAGAAATCTCCATATTGTTTTCCATAAAGGCTCGACTAGATGGCATTCCAACCAGTAGTGAATGAGAGTTCCTTTTTCCCCACATCACCACCAGCACTGATTGTTCTTGTTCTTTGTTATATGTGACAGTGCATGAGATGGTACCTCATTGTTGTTGATTTGCATCTTCCTAATGATTACTGATGTGGAGCATTTTTTTCATGTGTATTTTGGCATTTGTATTTCTTTTTTGAAGAAACTGTTTTTTTTTAAATAAACAAGACAAACTGCTGGCAAGACTCACACAAAAAGAGATAAAATAAACTCAAGTAAATAGGATAAGAAATGAAAGGGCAAAGATTACAACAGAACCCCAAGAAATCCAAGACATCAAGTGAGTTATTTTGAAAAATTATACTCAAACTAGAGAACCCAAAAGAAATGGATAGATTTCTGGAAAAAAATCATCTTCCAGTACTGAATAAGGAGGAAGTAGACAGCCTATATAGGAAAATAATATGTAAGGAAATTGAAACAGTAATTAAGAAACTTGAATAGTTAGAACAAACTTAGACTCAAAATCAAAGGCTAGAGGAAAATCATCGAAACAAACAGTACCCCCCAAAAAAATTGGAGTGGCCATACTAATATCAGATGACACAAACTTTAGACTCAGAAAAGTTGTAAGGGACAAAGATGGACATTTTATACTAATCGAGGGATATTGTACAACAGAAAGAAATCACACTCAAACATATAAGCACCCAATGAGGGACCAGAAAAATATTCAATACAATTGTTGACAAATGTGAAAGAAGATATCAATAGCAACACAATAATTGTGGGAGAGCTCAACACTGCCCTGTCACCCCTTGATAGGTCAACCAGACTGAAACCCAACCAAAAAATATACTAGCTGTGAAAAGATAAATGGAATAAAGTAGACTAGTAGATAGTATATAGGGCACTCCATCCCCAGAAACCTGGATACACATTCTATTCCAATGCACATGGTTCATTCTCCAGGATAGATCACATGCTGGCCCATAACACATAAACCCATAAAATCAAGAGGATAGGAATCGTGCAAACTACCTTTGCTGAACACAAGACACTGAAGTTAGATGTGAACTACAAAGGGACACAGAATAAAAACGTTAACACCTGGAAATTAAACAACTTACTACTGCACAACCAATGGGTCAGAGATGAAATCAAAGAGGAAATCGAAATATTCCTAGAAACAAATGACAATAAAAACACAAATTATCAGAAATTATGGGACACAGCAAAATAAGTACTGAGAGGAAAATTATAGCTTTGCAAGCACACACCAGGAAGGAAGAAGGAGCCTACGTGAACAGCTTAATGACACAGCTTATAAAATTAAAAAATGATCAACAAAGGGAATCAAAAATAGGTAGGCAGAAGAAAATAACAAAGCTTAGAGCAGAAATCAATGAAGTGAAAATTCAAATAACAATCCAAAAGATCAATAAAAACAAAAGTTGATTCTTTGATAAACCACTGGCAAAACTCACAAAGAAAGAGAGAGGAACGTAATAAACTAGATTAGAAATGAAAGGGAGGAGATAACTACAGATATTGAAGAGATTGAACGGGTAATCAGAGACTACTTTGGGAAACTCTATGCCATGAAATATGAGAACCTTTGAGAAATGATAAATTCTTGGACTCGTATAACTTTCCGTGGTTGAATAAGGATGAGTAGCATATCTAAAAAGCCCCACTACTGTTGAGCAAATTAAAATGGTAATCAAAAGTCTTCCAAAAAATAAAGCCAGGCCCAGCTGCATTCACTAATGAACTCTTTTAAATATTTCAAGAGGAACTACTACCAATCCTTTTTAGGGTCTTTCATAAAATTGAAGAAACAAGAACACTTCCAAGATTGAGACTAAAGGCATCTTCAAGGAGGAAATAGCACTCTCCAAACAAAAGGAAGCAGAGATCAACAGATGGGACTATATTAAGTTGAGAGGCTTCTGCACTTCAAAGGAAATAGTGCCTAGCATACAAAAGCCACCCACAAAATGGGAGAAACTATTCACCCAATACCTATCAGTAAGGGGGTAATATCGAAAATATACAAAGTACTGACAGAACTTCACAAGAAAAATATCTAACACCATCAAAATATGGTGAGAAAAAAATGGATACTTCCTCAAAAAAGAAATACAAATGGCCAAAAGACACATGAAAAAATGCTCCACATCACTAAACATCAGGTAGATGCAAATCAAAACAACAATGAGGTACTATCTCACACCACAGAGACTAGCATACATCACAAAGAACAAGAAAAATCAGTGCTGGCATGGATATGGAGAGAAAGGAATTCTCATTCATTGCTGGTGGAAATGCCATCTAGACCAGCCTTTATAGAAAACAATATGGAGATTCTTCAAAAAACTGGAAATGGAGCTCCCCTATGATCCAGTTATACCATCCTAAGGATACACCCTAGGAACACAAAAATACAATTCAAAAATCTCTTCCTCACACCTATATTTATTGCAGCGCTATCTACAATAGCCAGACTCTGGAAACAACCAAGATGCCCTTCATCAGATGAGTGGCTAAAGAAACTGTGGTCCATATTCACAATGGAATATTACGCAGTCATCAGGAGAGATGAAGTCATGAAATTTTCCTATATGTAGATGTACATGGAATATAGTATGCTGAGTGAAATAAGTCAGAGAGAGATAGGCACAGAAGAGTCTCACTTATCTATGTGTTTTAAGATAAATTAAGGACATTATTTTTTATAAAATATTTATTTAAGCACCATAATTACAAGCATGATTGTAGTTGGGTTTCAGTCATAAACAGAATACCCCCTTCACCAATGCAACATTCCCACCACCAATGCCCTTCTCCCACCTCCCCCATCCCTGCCTGTATTTATTTGTTTGTTTGTTTATTTTTGGTTTGGGGGCACAGCCGGCAGTGCTCAGGGGTTACTGCTGGCTGTCTGCTCAGAAATAGCTCCTGGAAGGCACGAGAGACCATATGGGACACCAGGATTCAAACCAACCACCTTTGGTCCTGGATCGGCTGCTTGCAAGGCAAACGCTGCTGTGCTATCTCTCTGGGCCCTGTATTTATTAACATTGTCATGCTAGTTGTTACTGTAGTTATTTTAAGAACATTATTGTAATAATTCCCAGAGACAATAGAGATGAGAGCTGGAAGGACAGGCTCACAATATGAATCTTACCACAAAGAGTAGTGGTGCAGTTAGGGAAATAACTACACTAACAACTATCATGACAATCTTAATGAGTGAGAGAAATAGAATGCCTGTCTCAAATACAGGCAAGAATGTGAAGGAGGGAAGGGGGCATTGGTGGTGGCAATGTTGCACTGGTGCAGAGAGGTGTTATGTGTATGACTGAAACCAAACTATAATCATGCTTGTAATCGTGGTGCTTAAATAAAGACTATATATATATATATATAAATTAAAATAAAATTTAAATTAAAAAATAAAATAGTTTCTAAAACTATGACCTTGAGATCAGACCCAAAGACATAAAGTTTACTGAGAAAAACATATGTAGAACACTCCAAATCTTAGACCTCAAAGAAGTCTTTGATGATAGGATGCCAATGGAAAGAGCTATAGCATCAAACCTAAATAAATAGAACTATATCTAAAAAGTTTCTGTATAGCAAATGAAACACGGACTAAAACTAGAAGAAAGCTAACTGATTGAGAAAAAAATCTTGCACTCGGCACATCAGATAAAGGTTTGATATCTAAGTTATACAAAGTACACACAAAGGTTAGCTTCACAAAAACCTAAAAAAAATCCAAAAATAATGAGAAGAGGAAATGAACAGATGCTTCTTTGAGGAAGACCAATAGATGGCCAACAGACACATGAAAAAATTTTCATCACGTATCATTAGGGAAACATAAATCAAGACAATAATGAGATATCATCTTACACCAGTCAGGATGGCACATATCAAAAATAATGGGACAATGCTGTTCAGTCTAGTCTTTTTGGAAAATTATAGAGATTCCTCAAAAACTGGAAATTGAGCTCCCTTATGATCCAGCTATACCACTCCTAGGGATATACTGTAAGAACACAGAAACAAAATACAAAAAATGCCCTCCCTATGCCCATGTCACTTTTGCTCTATTTACAGTAGCCAGAATTTGGCAACAACCCAGAGCCCCGACAACAGATGAGTGGCTAAAGAAGCTGTGATACATCTACACAATGGAATACTATGCAGCTGTTGGGAAAAATGAAGTCATGAAATTCTCCTATACATGGATGGACTTAGAAACTATTATGCTGAATGAAATAAGTCAGAGGGGGAGAGATAGTCACATAATAGTCTCAGTCATCAATCGCAACTGAACGGGTCTTCTGGAAACATCGAAAGCCTCTATCCCAGGAGCAGCATAATGACCAAGACCACCAACTACAGAAGATGGATTAAAATGATACTGAAGAAGCAGAACTGCTATAACCACAAAGAAAGACTTCAACATAAGCTCCATTCCTAGAGCTATACAGACACCAAGATCTCTAGATACAGAAGTCTGATTTTACCATCCATGACAAAGCAGAAGTCCTCCATACACCATGAAAGCACCGAGGGGAGAGTAAATGATCATGCAAGGAGTCTATAGTTAATCCCATGACAGTATACTTCAGGGGTGGAGAAACCCTGTATCTCCTAGGCCAAGGGAATTCCCTCTATAATATCCCCAATAGTTACTGTGCCTATGCAGGGGAAGGAAAAAAAAGCACAAAATAATCATTTTATCCACATATATATTTATTGATTGATTTTTTGACTTCTTTATTTTGGTATAGATATTGAAGTTGAGGTCTCCAATTTTATTTTATTTTATTTTGTTTTATTTTATTTTATTTTATTTTACCTTTATCTTTCTTTTTGCACTCCAGCATGGTTTGATTTCAGAACGAGACTATTGTGTGGTGCTTGTCTTTATTGCTGTAGTGCTCACTGTATATTTTATTTGATATTTCTTTCTGTATTGTTGTGGTGTTTCAATTACCTTTTTTTTTGGTTTTTGGGCCACACCCGGCAGTGCTCAGGGGTGACTCCTGGCTGTCTGCTCAGAAATAGCCCCTGGCAGGCACGGGGGACCATATGGGACACCGGGATTCGAACCAACCACCTTTGGTCCTGGATTGGCTGCTTGCAAGGCAAACGCCACAGTGCTATCTCTCCGGGCCCTCAATTACCTTTTTCATGCCCTCTCTCAAACTGAGGTTGAAAGCTTCTAGAAGGACTCCACCCATTTTCAGATTATTTGATTTTTTAAATTTTATTTAATTATTTATTTATTTATTTTACCCCATTCTATTGTTTTTCTTTTCTTTAAACAAAACCACATAACTCGAATTATCTAGCTCTGCCTCTCAAATAGAGGGGGAAACAAGGGAGGGTACCAGGACCAAACAGATAACAGATAGATGATCACTAATAGTAAGCTAGACAAAGAGGGGACCACCTACTCTAGCAGCCCAGGGGGGTGATAGTGGGGGATATGGATTGCAGGAAGGGAATGGGGATGGGGGAAGGACAAATTTGGCGATGGGAATTCTCCTGATTCAATGTTAATATGTACCTAAAATACTACTGTGAAAGATATGTAAGCCAATATGATCAAAATAAAAATTTAAAAAAATAGTCTCCGTCATTTGTGGGATTTAAGAAAAATAAATAACAGTATGGTAATAATACCCAGTGACAACATAGATGAGGGCTGGAAGGAGTAGCCCACTAAATGAAGCTTACCACAAAGAGTGGTGAGTGCAGTTAGAGAAGTAACTACATAATCAACTATCATGACAATGGTAGTGAGTAATAGGAAGTGTCTCAAAGACAGGCAGGGGATAGGGGAAGAGGGAGATGGGAGCCATTGCTGGTGGAAAGGTTGCACTGTTGAAGGGGCTGTATTTTTTATGACTGAAACACAACTACAAACATGCTTATAATCATGATGCTTAAATAAAGATATTTATAAACAAAAAATAATAATAAAATTAAAGAAAAGAAACAGCAACAACTTGCTTTTAGGGCAGTTTCCCTGCTTCGCCACCTAGCAGCGAGATGAAATCAGAAGATGCTCTGTGACACCAGCTTTGACATAGGATCTGTGCAAAAACCAGGATCTCTAATTACAGAAATCTGACTGTGACAACTGCGATGATCTCTAATTACAGAAATCTGACTGTGACAACTGCGATTGAATACGACTTTTCCTGGGACCACAAAGAAAGACCTTGGGGTTGGACAATTAGTATGCCCAGAGCCTGTAGTCAGTCTTATGACAAGATGCTTTATGAGTAGCCACCCTGTTTTTTTAGGCCAAGGGTATTTTCTTTTAAATTTCCCCAATGTTTGCTGCATCTATGAAAAAAACCCTGCTACCCCCTTTTTTTTAAATTTTACTTGTATCTTCTATATAGGGGCTCCCAGCTTTTTCATAGAACCTTGGGGCATGAATTACTTTGTTTTAAACTCATATTTCTGCATCTTTCTACAAATTGAGAAAAGGGGGTAAAGTGAGCATGGCGCCCAAGAGCCAAATGATTTCAGGTACATTGGTGGAGGAAAAGAAGGTCAGAACTAAATACCCAAGCCAACCAAAGTCAACGACACTAGAATTAAGAGAACCAAACTATAACAATCTAAACTTAAAACTGACCGGTTACACTGGAAGTAGAGGAGGCTAAGGGTGGAGGTATGGGGTGCACACTTGGAACTTTGGTGGAGGGAGGTCAACAATGGTGGTGGGAATGGCCCTGACTCACTGTCACTGTATGCCTGAAATCCAACTATGAAGAACTTGTTATTCACAATGGTCTCAATAAAAATTAAAAAAATATATATATCATCTCACACCAATGGGAATGCCATATATCAAAAAGACTGAAAAAACTGCTCTTGGTGGAGATATTATATAAAGGAACCTTTATTTCACTGTTGACAGGAAAGTGGTATTGTTCAGTCATTGTAGAAAATAGTATGGAGGGGCCAGAGAGATAGCATGGAGGTAAAGCGTTTGCCTTACATGCAGAAGGTACGTGGTTCAAAACCCGGCATCCCATATTGTCCCCTGAGCCTGCCAGGAGTGATTTCTGAGAAGCCAGGAGTAATCCCTGAGCACTGCCGGGTGTGACCCAAGGACCAAAAAAAGAAAAGAAAAGAAAATAGTATGGAGACCTCAGTATTGTAAAATACAAAAATCACAATCAGTTAAAAATAAAGTAATTATGGGAGCTATTTTGTGGGGGGTGCTAGAACTGGAAGCGCTCAGGGGTTACTAATCACTTAGTGTTCAGACATTGCTCCTGGCTCTGGGGACCTATGGGATGGCAGGGATCAAATTCGTGTTCTTCCTGGGTCAGCCACATACAGGGCAAATGCCCTACTGCTATGTTACCACTCTGGCCCCAATGGGAGGGTTTTTTTTTTAATTTGTTTGTTTGTTTGGGTTTTTTTTCTTTTTTATTTTTGGTCCACACCCGGTGACGCTCAGGGGTTACACCTGGCTATGTGCTCAGAAGTCGCTCCTCGCTTGGGGGACCACATGGGATGCAAGGGGATCAAACCGCAGTCTATTCTAGGTTAGCACGTGCAAGGCAAACACCCTACCACTTGCGCCATTGCTCTGGCCCCATTGGGAGCTATTTTAATAGCTGGCAAGGATAACTAAAATATTTCAAGTACATTACTCTGATGGTCCGTTTTACATAACCACTTGGCTAGGTTATAGTTAATATGATCGATTGACTGAAATCTATTGACTTTAATCAAAATCAACTGTTCTTGAAGGCCTGGATTGTCTTATTTGGTCATCTGAAAATCTTTGACAGCAGAACAAATTCTTTGAACTCTGTCTCCATGACTTTATTTATGTCAAGGGTTTGTATGTGCATGTATATACACACATTCAGCTACAGGCTGTGGTTCTCTGGGAGAATCTTTACTGAGAGGCAGAGCTTTTGAAACTGACCTACACCCAGCCTACCTGGAAAATTAATCTACCTTTGCTGCCTTTCGTTGCTACAACACTAGCCTCATATCCTTGTGACCCTGTGACTTGTGACAATTCCTCTTTTTGAATCCATTATACCCAGGGTCTGCTTCCTACCCTGTATTCAACTTTATGATGAATATTTATTTCTTCAAACACATCTTCCTGGATCACTGTTTAAACTCTCAAATAGGGGTCAGAGAGATAGAACAGCGCTAGGGCCTTGCATGCGTCCAACCCGGAACGACCTGGGTTCAATCCACGGCATCCCATATGGTACCCTGAGCCTGCCCAGAGTGATTTCTGAGTGCAGAACCAGAAGTAATCCCTAGGTGTGGCCCCAAAATAAAAATAAACAAATAAAACTCTCAAACACTCCATCTATTTATTACTTTGCATGAACAGAGAGATCAAGGATCACATTTTAGGGACCAGGAATGTGAATAAAGTAGCAGAGTACTTGTATGTATGTGGCTTTAAACTATATCCCTAGCACAGCAGGATCACTCCCAGTTGCCCAGGATCGAGTCCCACAACTAACAGCAACAACAGAAGACAACTTTGTAAAATGCCATTTCTTACAATACAACTGTGAGAATAATGAAATCACTCAAATCACTGCAACTTGGATTGAACTGGAGCATTTCATCAGTGAGTCAGAAACATATATCAGATGACCATGCTTATATACTGTATATAGAATAATGGGACAAGGGAATATCAGGTATCAAAGGTGAAAAATCCTTGACCCTAAATTATAGAAGCAAAAAGATCAAGAAAGAAATAATGTACAGAGAGAGAATGCAGATGGGAGGTAATAGAACCCGGGTCAATGGCCTTGGATTCATTAATGGGGTGGAGGTGTAGTGTATATTTAGATTTTATATAGATATTTATTATATAGATATTTTAACCCCCAAAGCTATCAATACTGTAAGACTAGGCCCCAAGCTACAATAATTAACCTTTAAAATCTATATATCTGAACTAGGGAGCTTAATCATGAGATCCAAACTACAATACTTAAAATTAAATATGTGCCTGTCAAGGAGACAGGCTGGGGGGGGGGGGGAATTGGGGACATTGGTTGTGGGATGTTGATATTAGTGTTATGAAACATGTTAGAACATTGTAATCTTAAAACTTAACTATGAATAACCATGTAAATTATGGTGCCTTAATATTTCAAAAGAAAATTAGTTTTCTGGACCTGAAATATAGTACAGCAGGTAGGGTGTTTGCCTTGCAATTGGCTAACCTGGGTTAAATACTCAGCATCCTATGTGGTCTCCTATGCACTGCCAAGAGTTATCCTGGGGTACAGAACCAGGAGGAAGCCTGAGCATTATCAGGTGTGGTTCTGAAACAAAACCAAAATTTAATAGATGATTTTTCATATTCCTATTAAGGAGGCAGGTACTGGGGGTGAGTGGGAAGGAAACTGGTGACATTGATGAAGGGAAGTTGACTCCAATGGATGGAACTGGTGTTGGAACATTGTATACCTGAAAATCTAGTATGGACATAGACTGAAATCATAGTGTCAAAATAAAAACTTTATTTTCAAGAATAAATATAGGGGCCACAGCGATAGCACAGCAAGAAGAGCATTTTCCTCACATGCGGCTAATCCAGGTTTGATCTCTGGCATCCCATCTGGTCCCCCAAGTTTGACAGGAATAATTTCTGAGTGTAGAGCCAAGAGTAATTCCTGAACTCCTCTGCGTGTGGCCCAAAGAACAAAATAAAATAATAAATTTAAAAATTCCACTTCTGGAGCCAGAGAGATAATTAAGGGATTATGACACTGTCCTTGCATGCAGATGACCCAAGGTCCTTTCTGCAGTACCACATATGGTTCCCCCATCACCACTAGGAATGACCCCTGAGCACAGAGCCAGCACCATTGGATATAGCATACCTCAACCCCCAATAAATAAAAATTCCATTTGGGGGCTGGAAATGTTCCTGGTAGAGCCATGTATGTGATAGACCTGGGTTTGATCCCAGACACTGCCAACAAAGAATTTTGTTATTTATTTTTCTATTTATTAGTTTATAATCTAACTTCCTTCCCTAGCACAGATGTTGCTGGATTGGGACATGGTTGTGTCTGGTTCACAGCAGTATATAATACCACCTGACCCTTTGATATCAGAAAGGTGAAAGAGGATATAGATGGCTAAGTCAAACACAAAAGCCAATGAAGTGACAGAGAATTTCAGAAACAAAAAGATTTAAAGATAGCAGTGAGTGACTGAGGAGGCAGTTCAGAGGGCTATAAGTGAAGGGCCAAGTTCAGTTCATGGTCCTCCAAATATCTTGGGGTGTTGTCCTGATGAAGCACTGTTAGGATAGCCATGGTGGCCCCCAGTCCCTCTAGGCCCTAGAAGCACAGCATCAGTGACCAAATCACTGAGCTCACTTGGCTTCTTGCCCACTGAACACTGCTTTGAAGGCCTTTCCAAGGCAACAAAAGGCAACTCTGACTATTAAAAGATGAAATTTTGCTGTCTCATTCATTGAACCCAGGCCTCACACAGGCAAGGCATGTACTTTACCAGAGTGACTTCCCCCAATGCTAATTGTTTAGACACCAGAATATAGGAGTCATTGGTAATTCATAAGCAATGCTATGGAAAAGGAATAATCAGAGACCAAGAAAGGTCTTGGAGTTGCATGTGATTTGCAAAGTGTTTTACAATCCATAGGAGACCTGGCAAATAATTCCAAGATCTAGAGCACAATGCTTTGCACGCTCAATCCTCAGCATTCCATGGTTCCCTAGTATGCCTTGTTCAGGCCCTAAGCAACACAATGGTGCTGCTCCTCCAGTTCCAAAGGTGTCCCATTTTTTTTAGCTACCACAGTGCTGTCTCTGCAAACTGAGTTGGGAAGATAAAAGCAGAACCCTTTGAGATGTGCCAGTACCCCCACTACCTGTGGCAAGTAGGTTAGTTGCTGAAATTGTGATGTGCCTTTTAAATGTCTTTTTGGGAATGCAGGATTTATCCTCCCTAACATTGCAAATGCTGTCAGGTAAGTCTTCGGTTGTCAGCCCCCTGATGAATTGCCTAAGCTGGAAGAAGGACCCCACCTAACTGTGTTCACTTGGGCAATACACACTAAAATTAGAATTATATAGATATTATCATGGTCCCTAGACAGGGATGACTTGCAAATTCATGAAGGATCCCATATTTTAACAACTGAGCAAAATCCATGGTGTGAATCTAGGAATGCCTTTTCAACAGATAGTGTTGAGAAAAAGTTGTCTTATGAAAAAAGAACCCTTCCTAACACTATGCTCAAAAGTCAAATCAAAATAGGTTAAAACAGGTGGTAGTGAGATTTGCATGTGGCCGGTCCAGATTAGATCTCTGGTACCTCATATGATTCTTTGAGCCTGCAAGGAATAATCCCTAACTACTGAACCAAGAATAACCCCTGAACATTACCAGGTGTAACCCCAAAAGTAAAAAATCCATGAATAAAAGACCTTTATATCAAGCCATAAAAATAGATAGCACAGTAAATAAGGCACTTTCTTTTCAGCACATCTAAACCAGAATTGATCCTCAGCACCCCATAGAATTCCTGTACCCATCAGGAGTAATCCTTGTGTGCAGTCAGGAGTAAGTTGAGTGTGGCCCAAAAGCCAAACAAGTTAAATAAAAATGTAAAATTAATATCCTGGTATCATATTAAAACCCATAAACTTTATTGGAAAAAACATAAGTAGAGCATTTGATTAAATTGATTCTACAGGTATTTTCAGAGTTTTTTTGTTTGTTTGGGGACCACATTCAATGACACTCAAGTGTCACTGGTGGTGCACAGGGGACCATATGGGATGCTGGGGTTAGAACTTGGGTCAGTTATGTGCAAGGCATATGTCCTTCCCATTGTGCTATCTCTCTGACTTAATTTGATTCAGTGACTTCAGTCAAATAAATGGAAGCAAAGATATGCAAAGAGGACTACATCAAACTAGAAGCTACTGCAATGCTAAAGAAACTAGCAGATGGTACAAAAACCTGCAAGAAAAGTCTCGCCTGGGATAAAAGCTCAGGTCAAAACCAGGGCACAGAGATTGTGCAGACTATCATTCTTACTCCCAAATCCACCAGCAATATAATATGTCACCATATCCTTTTGCATAGTCACTCTAAATATGGGAAATGTTATGCACAGAAACGAGCTTTTATCTATTAGGGATAAGAACCCATACTTTTTATAGTACAGGGACGCCTTCCACCCTGAACATGTGTCATGTGGACTCAACTTAGATTCCATGTGATTGGACAGCGACTGTCCAACCCAGAACCCCAGATCCCAGATGTGGAAACGACACAGGTCCTAGCAACAGCACCAGGAACCAAACTCCTCCAGGGGAAACTCTGAATACTGTCCTGGCACCAACTTGCACCAGTTTTAACATGACATCCTGACATGAGGAAACAGGAACAACTTGAGCTAAGAGAGGGCTGCCCTATCTCATCACCTAATGGTATGATGCAATCAGGAGACATGTCATCTTTGCCCTAAGCAAAATCCAAAATCGCTACCTACAGAAGACTGACTTTGACATAGACTGGACAGAACTTATCGAGGGACCAATGAGGACATTCCTAGCCTAGGCCTTAGCCTAGGATTCGTACAAAAACTAAGATCTCTACTTCTAGAGGTCTGACATTGACAACTGTGACTGAGTAGAACTTCTGAAACCATGCCGCAAGAGTATATTCTAGTCTCTGTCCTAGGATCTGAGCAAAAACCAAGACCACTAATTACAGAAGACTGATAACAACAGTGATGGAACAGAACACCTAGAACCATAAAGAAAAACTTTCTCCTAACCTTCACCCTATGACCTATGCAAATAACAAGATTTCCAGCTACAGAGGCAGGTTGTCATCACCCTAATCTGTGTGGAAATTTTCCTGGCACCATAAAATACCTTGGGGTGTGTAAATGGGTGAGTATGGAGCCTGTCGTTGTTCCCATGGCAGCATGCTTCAAAGGCGGAGAAACCCTGTATCTCTTAGGCCAAGGGAATTCCCGTTCTAATTTCCCCAATATTTACCAAGCCTATGTAAGAAGAAGAAGAAGAGAAGAACCATTTTTAAGAGGTTGCTGGCTTGTATTTTTGTTTTTTGTTTTTTTTTGTTTTTTTTTGGTTGTTTCTTTGTACTTGATGGTTTTGGTTTTTGATTTAATTTTTTAAATTCTTTTTGTACTTTTGTTGTTACTCCCTTATTGTTTTCTGTTTTTGTTTTATTTTGTTACCTTTGTACTCCTCTTTTTCCCTTTCTTCTTCTAAATGGATATTTATAACACCTAGACAGACTCCTCATAATTTTTCTCTTTTTTGTTTGCCTTTTTTCTTTTCTTCTCCCAGATCTTTTCTTATATCTTCAGTAGGACCACATTACTGGAATTACCTTTATCAGCTTCATAATTTGAGGGGAGAAATGGATGGTACCAAGAATAGACAGTAGTATGTCTATTTGATGGAAATAAAAAATGATCAGAGTTGAATATCAAGTCCAAAATCAATGTCAATGACAAAAGAATCAATACCCAATTTAGAACAATCTGTACAAGTGGGGAACAGTTGCACTAGCATTACAGGAGGTAAAGGAGGGAGATGTGGAATGCATACTGGGAACAGCAGTGGCGAGAGGACAGCACTGGTGGTGGGAATGCCCCTCATTCATTGTTACTCTGTGCCTTAAGTATTACTGTGAACGATTTGTAATTCACTTTGAGAACAATAAAAACATTTTTTTAAAGTTTAAAGCAAAAAAAAAAGAATAAATAGAAACCCCACTGATGGCAAAAATATTTTCTCACCACTCCTATCTAAGCACTGGTAGAATTTTACAAGAATATAACCAACAGGGGGCAGAGCAATAATATAGCAAGTAAGACTTGCACCTGACTGACCTGGGTTCAAGCCCCCACATTCTTATGGCCCCCTAAATCCTTCCATGGGTAATCTGAATACAGTGCAGGTGTTAAGTACCAAGAATTACCAGGTGTGACCCAAAAAATAAAAAACAACCCCATCAAAAATTGGGGAGGGGCTGGGGCCGGTGAGGTTGCTCTAGAAGAGGTAAGGTGTCTGCCTTGCAAGCGCTAGCCAAGGAAGGACCGCGGACCACAGTTCAATCCCCTGGCATCCCATATGGTCCCCCAAAGCCAGGGGCAATTTCTGAGCACTTATCCAGGAGTAACCCCTGAGCACCAAACGGGTGTGGCCCCCAAAACAAAAAAAAATAAAATAAATAAAAATAAAAAAATGGGGAGGGGGCCGGAAATATAGCATGGAGGTAGGGCATTTGCCTTGCATACAGAAGGATGGTGGTTTGAATCCCGGCATCCCATATGGTCCCACGAGCCTGCCAGGGGCGATTTCTGAGCACAGAGCCATGAGTAACCCCTGAGTGCTGCCAGGTGTGACCCCCCCCCAAAAAAAAAAAAAAACGAAAAACTCTCCTGAATACTTTCCCATGTACTGTCAGACTTACATCCAGCCAGCTTCTCCCACCTTTCTTGACCCCAGTTTTCCAGTATCTATGGAACATGTTTTGAAATAAGTTATAGGAGTTCCAGTACAGTACCTGGAGAGGTTTTTTATAACTACTTGCCCCATAAACCTCAAATCACACAACCACACAGCAGTCACATAACAACTACACTCCAATAGCACCATTAAATGTAGGATCCAAGTATACCATCTGTGAGAGCAAAGGTTCAAGGATTTTTCACACAACTTCTCACTCCCAGTACCAACCCTACGAAAACCATCTGGACATAAAAAAAATCAGATACAGGACAGGAGTCAAGGGGTCTCAGGTGCATTAGTAATGTTAAGAAAAGATAGAAAGACTGCTTGCAAAGCTATACATGTTTCCTCTTACTACTGCTTTGCTGTGTCCCACAATTTCTAATTTGTGTCCGTTCACATGTGTTTCCTGGAAGCTTTTAAAATTATCTTTGATTTCAACTCTGACTCACTGGCTGTTCAGTAGTGAGATGTTTAACTTCCAGGAGTTCAAGTTTTTCCTCTGTGTCCTCTTTGCAGTTTATTTCTAATTTCAGCGCATTGTGATCTGAGAAGGTAGTCTGTACAATTTCTATCCTCTTGATAATATGGAAGTATGCTGTATGGGCCAGCATGTGATCTATGCTGGAAAATGACCCATGTGCATTGGAGAAGAATGTGTATCCAGTTTTCAGAAGGTGGAGTGCCCTGTATATATTTACTAGGTCACTTTCTTCCACTTCTCCTTTCAGAGCTAGTATATTCTTTTTGTTTGTTTTGTTTGTTTGGGGGCCACATTTGATGATGCTCAGGGTTTACTCCTGGCTATGCACTCAGAAATCTGGCTTGGGGGACCATATGGAACTCTGGGGGATCAAACTGCAGTCCATCCAAGGTCAGCATGTGCAAGGCAAACGCCCTACCGCTTGCACCATTGCTCAGTCCCCTGGAGCTAGTATATTCTTGTTAAGTTTCAGCCTGTTTGACCTACCAAGGAGTGACAGAGCTGAGTTGAGGTCTGCCACTATTATTGTGTTGCTATTGATGTCTTCTTTCAGATTTGTCAACAATTGTTTTAGATATTTTGCTGGTCCCTCATTGGGTGCATATATGTTTAGGAATGTGATTTCTTCCTGTTGTACATATTCCTTTATTATAAAATGTCCGTTTTGTCCCTTATAACTTATCTGAGTCTAGAATTTGTGTCATCTGATATTAATATAGCCCCTCTAGCTTTTTAAGGGAGTTGTTTGCTTGGATGATTGTCCTCCAACCTTTGGTTTTGTGTCTATGTTTGTTTTGACAATTCAGATGTGTTTCTTGTAGGCAGCATAATGTTGGATTCAGTTTTTTGATCCATTTTGCCACTCTGTGTCCCTTTTCTGGTGCTGTTAGTGCATTGATGTTGAAAGAGATAATTGCATGGATTTAGTGTCACATTTATGTAAAACATTGGTGTGACTGTAGGTCCCTTGTGTTAAAGTAGACTCTTCACTTTGTCTTTTAAGGCTGGTTTTGAGTCTATATATTTTTAAGCTGTTGTTTGTCAGTGAAACTAGTACACTTCCTTAAAACCTGAATGTGAGTCCAGCTGGTTGCAGTATTCTAGGTGATTTCATTGAGTTTTGTCATTATATCCCACCACAGCTTTCAGGACTTGAGGGTTTCTTGCGACAGGTCTGCTGTAAACATTAAAGATGCTATTTTGAATGTAATTTCTCTTTTTGATCTTGCTGCTTTCAATATCCCTATCTATGGGATATTTTATTGTGACTAGGATGTGACTTGGGGTGTTTGGATCTCTTGTGGATAGTACCTACAGGCACATAGGATTTCGTTGATTGCACTCCTTTGCTCTGGAAGTTTCTCTGAAATGATGGCCTTGACTATTCTTCATGGAAATTTTCTCCCTGGGTCTCTGGGACTCCAATGATTCTTATGTTGCTTCTGTTGAGTTTATCGCAAACTTCTATGTTAGTTTGTTCACATATTTTGAGGATTTTTTCCATTGTCTAATAGTTTGTTTTAAGGATCTTCCAATCTTGTATGTGCAAGGAGTTGTTATGCATCTCATATTTCGGCTCACTGATTCTGTCCTCTGTGCTGTTACTCTGTTGGAGAGACTTTCCATTGAGGGTTTCATTTTGCCTATCAAGTTTTCAGTCCTGTTTTTTCAGTTTGGCGTTTTCTCATTTATATTGTTATATTCTCTTGATTCTTACTTGTGTTTTTTTTTTCAGTTCATTCCATGCTTTTTTTGAGTTCTATTCGTATCCTTCATATTTAATCTCTAAAGTACTTATCTGAGAGGTTAGCAAAGTGGTTGGCATTTTTCAGGTCATCAAACTTGTCACCTGCATTCTCTATACATCCTGAAGGCCTGCAGTATTTCCACATTATCATACTTGTTATGCAGTGTTTTCTACGTGTTTTGCTGGGTTCATTGACTAGGAGTGTGTGGGGCCACAGAGTGGAGCAGCCGAGCACATCTGACTCCACCCTTTGTGGGTGGGGTCATTACACCTCCATTGATGTGCATTCTATGGGTTCTACATAGGTCAGGGTGGGTTCTGGCACCAGTGGCGATACTCCCGACAGCATTAACAGATTTAATGCAATCCTCCTAACAATACCCATGAATTCTTCAAAGAAGTGGATCAAACACTGCTGACATTCATTTAAAACAATAAATGCTCATAAATAGCTAAAGCAACTCAAAGGAAAAAAGAAGATGAGAAGAATCACTTTCCCCAATTTTAAATTGTATTACAAAGCAATAGTCATTAAAACAGCACAGTACTGGGCCCGGAGAGATAGCACAGCGGTGTTTGCCTCGCAAGCAGCAGATCCAGGACCAAAGGTGGTTGGTTTGAATCCCGGTGTCCCATATGGTCCCCCGTGCCTGCCAGGAGCTATTTCTGAGCAGACAGCCAGGAGTAACCCCTGAGCACTGCCAGGTGTGACCCAAAAACCAAAAAAAAAAAAAAAAAAAAAAAAAAAAAGCACAGTACTGAAATAAAGACAGACCTTCCGATCAATGGAATAGACTTGAGTATTCAGAGAATGTTCCTCAGAAATTCAATCAATTATTCTTTGATAAAGGGGAAAAAATGAAGCAAGGAAAGCCTCTTCAACAAGTGTGTTGGGACAACTGGTCAGCCACACGCAAAAAAGCGAACTAAGTCCTCCATCTAACACCATACACAAAGGTCAAATCCAAATGGATTACAGACCTTGATATCAGACCAGAAACTATAGGTATATAGAAGAAAGCATAGGTAAAACACTCCATGACATTGTAACTAAAGTCATCTTCAAGGAGAAAATACCACTCTCCAAACAAGTGGAAGTAGAGATAAACAAATGGGACTACATTAAACTGAAAAGCTTCTGCTCCTCAAAGTAAATAGTGGCTCGGACACATAGCCCTCTCCCAGAATGGGAGAAACTATTCACCTAATATCCATTAGTTAAGGAGCTAACATCTAAGATATACAACGTACTGACAGAACTTAACAAGAAAAAAATCTAACCCCATCAAAAAATAGAGAGAAGAAATCAACAGACATTTCTTCAAAGAGGGGCCGGGCGGTGGCGCTAAAGGTAAGGTGCCTGCCTTGCCTGCACTAGCCTTGGACGGACCGCGGTTCGATCCCCCGGTGTCCCATATGGTCCCCCAAGCCAGGAGCAACTTCTGAGCACATAGCCAGGAGTAACCCCTGAGCGTTACCGGGTGTGGCCCAAAAACCAAAAAAAAAAATACATTTCTTCAAAGAATAAATGCAGACAGCCAAAAGGCACATAAAAAGTGCTCTACATCACTAATCATCAGGGAGATCAAATCAAAACAGCAATGAGGTATCATTTCATAGCACAGAGAACTGGCACATATCACAAAGAACAAGAACAATCAGTGTTGGCAGGTATGTGGGGAAAAAAGTAACTCTTATTCACTGTTGGTGGGAATGCTATTAATTTAGTCTTTCTGGAAAACAATATGGAGATTCCTCAAAAAACTGGAAATACTTCTAGAAATATACCCTAGGAACACAAAATCACTATAAAATGCCCTCTGCATACTTATGTTTATTGTAGTATTATATTTTCAATAGCCATAATCTGGAAACAACCCAGAAGCCTGAAAAACAGATGAGTGGCTAAAGAAACTGTGGTACATATATGCAATGAAATTCTATGCAGCTGTTAGAAAAAATGAAGTCATGAAATTTTCCTATACATGGATGGACATAGAAACTATTTGCTTAGTGAAATAAGTCAGAGGGAGAGAGGTAGCCAAAGAATAGTCTCACTCATCTATAGAATTTAATAAAAAAGACAGTATGGGTAATAATACCAAGAGACAATAGAGATGAAGTTCGGAAGGACCATCCCTTGATATAAAACTTACCACAAGGTGGTGAGTGCAGTTAGAGAAATAACTACACTAACAACTATCACAACAATGATAGTGAGTTATAGACATAGAATGTCTGTATCAAAGGTAGGTAGGGGAGGGGAGGAGGTAAGTGGGGGGCTTTGGTTACAGGAAGATTGCATTGGTGAAGGGGGGTACTTTTTCTGACTAAAACCTTACTACAAACATATTTGTAACCATGGTGCTTAAATATATTATTAAAAAAAGAAAAAACAGAACTAAATATTCAAGCCAGAGTCAACAACAATGTAATCATCAGACTCAATCTTTAATAATCCAAACTTAAAATTGGTCCGTTATGCTGGTAGGCTGGGGGTCAGTGGGTGGTGGTACCCAATGCACTCTGGGAACATTGGTGGAGAGAGGTCAACACTGGTGGTGGGATTGATCTTGAAACATTGTATGTATAAAATCAAACTATGAAAAACTTAGTAAATCACAATGGTTGCAATAATTTTTTTTCAAACAAAGCACCATAAACAACACCAATCCAGTTTAACCCTTGTTAATAGTGAATGTAGCATACAAAATAGTGGGAAAATCAAAGAACAAAAATATACCAACAGAGGACAGAAAAACCAAGGAGGATTGCCAATGACACCACTTTTCTGTAATCTTCCTGAAAAAGGCTTTTGGACAACAATCATGATAATGCTCAGAAATCTGAATATGACAGTAAAACAATCTTTAGGAAACAATATGTATATTTCTCCAAAAAAGCTAGAAATTGAACTTCCAAGACTCATTATTCCATTTCTTAGCATCTAACCCAAGGGTCCAAAAATATATTCAGAAAAGAAATTTGCATGCCATGTTTATTGCAGCATATTCACTATAGCCCTAAATTGTAAACCACCAAGTTTCCACGAAAAGATGACTTCATAAATAAACTACAGCACATTTACACAATAGAATAGTACTTGAATGATAAGAAAGGATGAAGTCATGCAACTTACTGCTACATCAATAGATCTGGAGAGTACTATGCTAAGTGAAAGTCAGAAAGACAGCGACAGACAGAATGATCTTTCTCATTTGTCATATATAAGTAAACATAGTGAAATGATAAATACCCAATGTGAACAGAAACTAGAACTTGTCTTCAGTAGGAAGCTTTCTACTGAAGGAGATGGCTACTTTGAAAGAGCACTGAGATAGTGGTGAAGGGAAGCGGACACTCTGGTGGAGGCATGGGTGCTGGAAAGTTTTATATATAAAACCCTAACCTACAAATAATAGTGCCTAAAATAAAATGCTAAAACAAAAGAACCCCTAACTCAAGGTCATGTACCCTGCCAATCATAACCTATATCCAATGACTACAACATGGAGTCTCAAGTTTCTGCTGCCTGGTCCCCGTTGACACCATTTTCAAAACTTCCTCCAGGATTGGATGAGGTTTCTGTCCAGAACACTTTGACTTCTTCCTTTGCCCAGTCCATCTTCCTCTTCCCTATTCATCCATAGGTGTTAATTTTACTATTACACCTTAACAATGCTTTATCAATGGGAGAAATAGATCCAAGGCCTAGAGCATATGCTCTGCTTGAAGAATTTTTAGGTGCCACCCCCAGCACTACAGGAGAGATCTCCACCTCAAGTACTGAGCTGAAAGTAGCTTCAAAGCACCTGAAAATAAGCAAAGAAACTTCCCATTTTAATTTTCTTCTGAAGTCATTAATTCAAGTCATGAGATGGGAATGAGGAGGAAAAGAATGGGCAAATGAACTTTGAAGAAAGAAGAGCTGGTGAAACAGACTTTTAAATGAAGACGATTAGGGTTCTAGGAAAGGACCATAAAAACTCCCAGGAATGAGAGAAAAAAGACTTTGGGAGTCATTTCAGGAGGCCCCATTATGAGATTGTTTTAAAAAAGTAAAATTAAGGGGCCAGAAGATAACATGGAGATAGGGCGTTGGCCTTCCATGCAGAAGGATGGTGGTTTAAATCCCGGCATCCCAAATGGTCCCCTGAGCCTGCCAGGAACAATTTATGAGCATAGAGCCAGGAGTAACCCCTGAGCGCTGCTGGGTGTGACCCAAAACCAAAAAAAAAAAGGTAAAATTAAAATACATTCTTGGACACCATGGATATGAAAAAGAACCTAGAAGAAAAATACCAAATTCCTTACCAATGAAACAAAATTTCAATAGAACTTGAGTTAGGGTGGGGTCAGAGAGCTAGTACAGCTGATAGGTGCTGGATTTGGATGCATCCAACCTGAGTTTGATCCCTAACACCCCACATGGTTCCCCAAGCCCTACCAAAAGTGATCCTTGAGTGATGAGACAGGAATAAGCCCTGATCACTCATCACTTCCAGATGTGGCTGCAAAACAAAGGGAAATGGCTCTTAAGCTCTAGAATACTCTACTGGACACACATAGTGGAAAGAACTTTCCCCTTTTAAAAGCTCCAATTCAGTGTCCAAATTTGCAAAGACACCTTTCATCAGTGCAAAGTGGCAAGGTAATGTGAGTCCCTGTCAATTTGTCAGGACCCCTCTTTGCTGCTCTGTCATGCAGCCCTGTTGACAGACTTAACTCACCAGCTCTGCTACCTTAGTAGTGCAAATCCACTGGGAAGGTCAGAATGCAGTGATGGGAAACTCCTGTCTGTATTCATTAACAGTATTCAGGAGGTGCCAGAGAGTAGAGCAGGTAGCATCAAGTGAAATTCCAAGCAGGGTATTGGTTGCATTCCCTGTGTGGATTGCACATTGATAAGAACTGTTATGTTGTCCATTAGAACAGTGATCCTAAGTATTAGGGTAGTATCACAATGGATAGGGCGCTTGTTTTGCACTTGGCTGACCCAGGTACTATCCTTGGCATCCCATATTATCCTTTGAGCCCACCAGAAGTGATTCTTGAGTAAGGAGCCAGGAGTAACTCCTGAACAACTCCATTGGGGCAAAAAAAAACAACAAATAAATAAATAAATAAATAAATAAATAAATAAATAAATAAAATAAAGGAAAAATGACCCTAGATCCTACATTACTCAACCAGGTGTGATAATAGTTGCAAGAAATTAAGGGGACTGACTATGTTGATTCTATTTTTTACCACAATACCTAGGACTCCCTATTTATGTCCAAATCCATTTTGTCTATCAGTTTGAAGCAAAGAAAGCCTTGCCACCTGATACCCATAGGCTCCTCAGTGGCCCCTCTATGTTGCTTTGCCAAAAGGGACCACAAGGCATCCCAGCTGGCCTCACAGCAGCTGAGCCTCAAATTTAATAAGAAGACTTGGAAGGAAAGTTGTGGCATCAACATGCTTTCAGCAACTCGCATGCAGTGCAGCCTGGAGTTAAAGTAGAATTTGGCAAACAAGTTTATCAACCATGCACTGTACTCATTGAGAGAGGACATTAAGCCCCCTTTATTCTTAGAAGAATAAAGAATAATTCTTAGAATTAATAAGATATTCTTAGAAGAATTCTAAGTATAAAGCCCCTTTACTTCTTAGAAGAGCCAATATGGTTCAAAGTAAATATGTTCAGCTCAAAAGATTCCAAGGACTGAAGTAGAGGCTCAATGAACCTCCCAGCCACAAGATCTTTCTGTATATGTGTGAGTATAGATGTACAAAGTATGAGCATGTATGCATAGAATGTGTGAATATGTGTTCATAGGCAGATACATGTGCATATGTGTGCCTGTGTGTTTAATGTGTCTATTTATTTACTGTTTGTGTATATCTGGGTATTTTAGAGGTTTATTAAAAAATTCCCAGTAGCTGGTGATGTAGCTCAGCACATGCCTTCTGTGTGTGAGGCCCTGTGTTTCATTTCCAGCCTAACAAACCCTCCAAACAATGAAATACTTACGTAGTTCTCATAACCATTGTTATAAGGGTTAGGAAAAGGATCTCTAATGAGTTCATTAACAGAAAGTAGAAAATGGGTTTTTACATGATAACAAAATTAGACTTTTTTGATATACTTTTTGATATACATTTGTGTGTATTTTTGTGTTTTTTTGTGGGGGCAGGCACACCCGGTGATGCTCAGGGGTTACTCCTGACTGCATTCAGAAATCACTTCTGGGATGCCAGGGATCGAACGAAGGTCCATCCTGGATCAGCCACGTGCAAGACAAATGCCCTACTGCTGTGCTATCGCTCCAGCTTCAATATTCTTTTTTGTTTTATTGAAACATCTGAGATCAACGGAATTTTTCATGGTTGAATTTGAAATATACAATGAGTCAGGCCCCTTCACACTACCAGTGTCAACCTCCTTTCATTAATGGCTCCAAAGTGCATCCCATACCACCACCCTTTGCACTATGGCCTGCCAGTATAACAGGCCCATTTAAGTTTAGATTGCTAAAGTTTAGGTCCCTTCCCAGGATCTGTATGACTAAGGGACCCAGGACCTGTGTGACTTTGGGGGCCCATCTTTTTACAGTTCCATTCTCTTATCAATTAGGTGGGTTTGGAGCCAGTCTGACGGTGCTCAGGATTTACACCTGATCTATGCCAAGGGGTCATCCCTTGAGAGACTGGGGGACATTGTTTGGAGCCTGGGTGTGAACCTGGTCCAGCAAAACAAGTGCTTTCACTATGTCTACTGCTGACTCCACCCGCACATGCTCTCTGGGGCCCCGAACTTTCCCCTCACCAGGCTCCTCCCCCTGCTCCCTCTGGGTGTCCCTCCCTCCAGCATGTGAACTTCTCTCTCTCCTTCCACACTATAGCCCTGGGTTCCACATCTTTTCAATCTCAGGGCTCACACCACTTCACCCTTGAGTTCCCTAGCCTCTACTTGGGGCTTCTTCTTCCCCGACCCTCTTCCCTCATTTCTGGGGCATCATACCCCTACCCTCAGGTACCCCCGTCCCCATTCGGGACCAACACTCCTCCCTCATTCACGGGGACCCCATTATTCCTAAATTCAGACACCTTCTCCCTCTAGCCAGGCCCCATTTCCTCTGCCTTCCCACCCTCCTCATCTCTCCTGGGCCCCACCTCTGTGCCCAGAGTTTAGTACCTCTGGGATCCCCTCCATCTGCTTTGAGTCAGTCCCCTCCACTGTAACTCACTGTTTGGTTTTATTCTTGCTGTAGTATAGCGTGTATTCTAGGAAGTTCTAGGATCTGGGCCCAAACTGGGCGGTGTCCTGGAGGACAAACTTGCTCAAAAGAGCTTCCATGCCACTGCCATTTGGCTGGGACTGAATCAGGGGGCACGGTACGTCCCAAGAAACCAGGGTTCTATAGGGGTCCCCATTGTGACGTGGTGAGTAGACCTCAGAATTCTGGGCTCGGGGCTGCCGCGTGCCTGGCACCCTGGAACTTAATAGCGCCCCCACTCGGCATGAGATCTTCTGCACTGGTTTCCTGAGCGACCAGCACTGGGGTCCTGCACCAGCAAACTGAGCCCCAGATTCAGGCATCACCTTGTGCGCCCCAGTTTGCTGCATGCCCTTGATACCATGTTGAGTTTGGTCAGGAGGATGTGAGGCTGTTCTTCCTGGTAGAGAGAAGCCCCAGCTACACACATGCACATTTGGAGTTATTGTGAAACATTTGATTTTGGTTAATGTTTTAATTGAATCACGATGATATGCACAGTTAGTTTCAGTCATACAGTGTCCAACACCCATCCCTGCTCCACTGCACATTTCCTGCTACCAATGTTCCCACGTGTCCCTCCCGCCTTCTCCTTTTTCTTCTTTTTTCTCTTCTTTTTAAAAGATATTATGATTTGCAATATTGTACCTCTGGAAGCTCAATTTCTAGTTCTTTGAGGCATGTCTATATTGTTTTCTCAAAAGTCTGGACCAGTTGATACTCTCCACCTGCAGCAGTGAAGGAGAATCCCTTTCTCCTGGCATCTGTCACAACACTGGCTGTTCTTGTTCTTTTTGATGAGTACCAGTCTCCATGATGTGAAGTGAGCGGTTGCTCCCATTCTGTCGGTGGACTTTGTGTCTTGATCACTTTTTCCTTTGAGGTGCAGGAGCTTCTCACTTTGATGTAATCACATTTGTTTATCTTTGCACCCACTTACTTGGCCAGTGGTGTTTCATCCTTGAAGATGTCTTTACCTTCGGTGTCCTGCAGTGTTCTGCCTACGTTTTCCTCTGTGTACCTTTGGTTTTGAATCTGGTATGGAGGCTTGATTCATTTTGATTTGACCTTTGTACCTGGTGTTGTTAAAGAGAGGTCTTTAGCATTTTTGCATGGAATTGACCAATTATCCCCAGGCTTTTTTTTTTTTTTTTTTTTGAGGAGGCTTTCCTTATTCCACTTTGCATTTCTTGCCTCTTTGTGAAAGATTGTGTCTGGAGATCAGTATCAGAATTCAGGTCTGTTTAATTGATCTAAGGGCCTGTATTTCTTCTAATGCCATGCTGTTTTAATGACTACCATCTTGTGGTACTGTTTGAATTTGGCGAAAGTGATAGTTTTAGCTTCTTCCCAAGGATAGCTTTAGATGTACCTAGAGGGTTGCTGCTCTATTTTAATTTCAGGAATATTTGACATTTTTATTGGAAAAATACCATTTCCTTATAAAATAATAATGCTATTAACTAATTAGTGTAGTATGATTAACTATATAATTATTTATGTTTATATAATTAATTTTAATGAACTATAATGATACATAATTTATTACATTACACAATTCTATGTAAATAATTCATTGAAATTAATAGTAACACATATTATATAATATAAATATATTATGTGTAATTATATAGTTATATATTATTGTAATATATGTATAAAATAAATTGATTGTAATTATGATTATATTTAATATATAGTAAAGTAATATATTATGCTTATATGATTATCTATAATTATTATATAATATGTAAATAACTATGGTTGATTATCATATTAATCATATAATAATTAATTCTTGAGGCCAGAGCGATAGCACAGTGGTAGTGCATTTGCCTTGCACATGGCAGATCCAGGATGGACCTGGTTCAATCCCATAGAGCGTCGCATATGGTCGCCCTAGCCAGGAAGAATTTCTGATCACAGAGCCAAGAGTAAGCCCTGAGCATCACCAGGTGTGGCCTAAAAACCAAAAAAAAAAAAAAAAGAACGAATTCTCATAGGGATTGTATTGAGTCTATACAAATCTCTTTGCAGTGTTGCCAATATTTATTATCGTGGTCCTCTCATTTCAGGAGCAGGAGCATGTTTCTTTTATATCTTTGTGTCCTCTTTTATTGTAGTTTTCTAAGTAGAGGACTTATACCTCTTTAGTTGGGTTGATTCCAGGGCACTTCATTTTCTGGGATACAATTGTGGGTGGGACTTTTAAACATCTCTTTCTCCTCTTTCATTATTTAAATATGGAAAGGCAATGGATTTTTGTGTGTTGATGTTGTAGTCTGCCAGTTTGCTATACAGGTCTATTTATAGAAACCCTTTTGGTATAATCTTTGAGATTTTCTAAGTCTAGTGTAGTGTCATCCACACATAGTGGGGGCTTGACTTCTTCCTTTCCTATTTGGATGCCCTTGATATCTTACTGAGTTAAATGGAAGTGCAAGAGTGGGTGGCCTTTTCTCGTGCCAAATCTTAGAATATAATTTTTGTTTTTATCTCCTTGGAGTTTACTGTTTGCTGAGGGCTTGTAGTCAAAAGCTTTGATTATATTGGAGAGAGTTTTTCTCAATTCCAATAAAATCAAGATTTAATTTTTGATCATGAATGAGTGCTGGATCTTTGAAATTTGTTTTTTTCTGCATCTATCATGTGATCATAAGAATTTTTATTTATTTTAATATAATGCACCATAAAACACAAATAAAAATGGAAACCATATGATCATATCAATAGATGCAGAGAGAGCATTTGATAGGGTCCAACACCCATTTTTTTTATTTTTATTTTGATCATAATGGTTTACATATCTTTCACAGTAGTATTTTAGGTACATAATAACACTGAATCAGGGGAATACCCATCACCAAATTTGTCCTCCCCATCCCAGCTCCCTTTCTGCAATCCATATACCCCACCATCACCCCCCTGGGCTGCTAGAGTAGGTGGTCCCCTCTTTGTCTAGCTTACTATTAGTGATCATATATCTGTTTGGTCCTGGTACCCTCCCTTGTTTCCCCCTCTATTTAAGAGGCAAAGCTAGATAAATCGAGTTATGCGGTTTTGTTTGAAGGAAAGAAAAGCAATAGATTGGGGTACAAAATAAGAAAAAAAAGAAGTCAAATATGCTGAAAATGGGTGAAGTCCTTCTAGAGGCTTTCAACCTCAGTTTGAGAAAGGATGTGAAAAAGGTAATTGAATCCCCACAACAATACAGAAAGAAATATCAAATTAAATATCCAGTGAGCACTACAGCAATAAAAACAAGCACCATACAATAGTCTCCGTTCTGAAATCAAATCATGCTGGAGTGCAAAAAGAAAGAGAAAGATAAGATAAAATATAATAAAATAATATTGGAGACATCAACTTCAATATCTACACCAAAATAACGACGTCAAAGAAAAAACAATCAATCGATAAGCAAATATGTGAAAAATGATTGTTTTGTGCTTTTTTTTCTTTTCTTTTTCCCCCTGCATAGGCACAGTAACTATTGGGGATATTATAGAGGGAATTCTCTTGGCCTAGGAGATACAGGGTTTCTCCACCCCTGAAGTATACTGTCATGGGATTAACTCTAGACTCCTTGCATGATCATTTACTCTCCCCTCGGTGCTTTCGTGGTGTATGGAAGACTTCTGCTTCGTCTTGGATCGTAAAATCAGACCTCTGTATCTAGAGATCTTGGTTACTGTGCAGCTCAAGGAATGGAGCTTATGATGAAGTCTTTCTTTGTGGTTCTAGCAGTTCTGCTTCTTCAGTGTCATTTTAATCCATCTTCTGTAGTTGGTGGTCTTGGTCATTATGTTGCTCCTAGGATGGAGCCTGGGATAAAGTCTTTCATTATGTTTCCGGAAGACCCGTTCAGTTGCATTTGTCTCAGTCAGATCTCTAGAATTGGAGATCTTGTTTGTTGAACAGATCGTAGACCAAAAGCTAGGCTAGAGCTTTTTGTTGCTGCTGCTGTTGTTGTTGTTGTCGGTCCCTGGATGCATACTGTCCAGTCCTGGTTGTAACAACCCATCATCTGTATATAGCGATCTTGGCTTTCTCACAAAGGGTGACATGTTTTCTGTTTTTTTCTTATCGTTGGCTGATGAGGAAGGACAACTTGCTCTTAGATCAAGTTGTTCCCATTTCCTCATTGTCAGGTTATCAATTTAGAACTGACACCTGTTGGCATCAGAGCAGCATTATAAATGCCCTGGAGGGGATTTGGTTCCTGGAGCTGTTGTGGAGCCCTTTGTAGTTTCTATGTCTGAGATCCAGGAGTCAAGGCTGGACAGTCGGTGTGTAGTTCCCTGGAGTCTAAGTTGTTTCCACATGACATACGTTCAGGGTGGGAGATGTCCCTGCAAGAACCATTCTTTTTTTTTTTTTTTGGTTTTTGGGCCACACCCAGCAGTGCTCAGGGGTTACTCCTGGCTATCTGCTCAGAAATAGCTCCTGGCAGGCACGGGGGACTATATGGGACACCGGGATTCGAACCAACCACCTTTGGTCCAGGATTGGCTGCTTGCAAGGCAAACGCCGCTGTGCTATCTCTCCGGGCCCGCAAAAACCATTCTTGATAAAAACATTCCCAATATCAAGATGGGAATACAGGGAACTTTTCTCAATATAGTCAAGGCCATCTACGAAAAGTCAATGGCAAATATTATTCTCAATGGAGACTAACTGAAAGCTTTTCCTCTAGGATCTGGTACTGGGCAAGGCTGCCCTCTCTCACCATTCCCATTCAACATAGTGCTGGAAGTTGTTGCCATAGCAATTAGGCAGGACCAAGATATCGGGGTGTCCAGATGGGAAAGGTGGAGGTAAGGCTCTCACTGCGGATTACATGATACTGTACGTGGAAAGCCTTAGAGAATCTACCAAGAAGCTTCAAAAACAATAGATTCGTGTAGTGGAGTGACAGGCTACAAGACTGACACAAAAAGATCAATGGCCTTCTTACACTAATAATGATAGTGAAGAAATGAACATTGAAAAAACAATCCCATTCACATCCAGCTATACCACTCCTAGTGATATACCCTAGGAACACAAAATCAAATACGAAAATCCCTTCCTTACACCTATATTCATTGCAGCACTATTTCATTGCAGCCAGACTCTGGAAACAACCAAGATGTCCTTCAACAGGTGAATGGCTAAAGAAACCGTGTTAATAAACACAATGAAATATTATGCAACCATCAGGAGATATGAAGTCATGAAATTTTCCTATACATGGATAGACATGGAAACTATTATGCTGAGTGAAATAAATCAGAGGGAGAGAAAGACACAGAATAGTCTCACTTATTTGGGTTTTAAGAAAAATAAAGACATTATTGTAATAATGCTCAGAGATGAGGGCCGGAAGGACCGACTCATGATATGAAGCTCACCTCAAGGCTGATAGAACAGATAGAACACTAACAACTACCAAGACAATGTTAATGAGTGAGAGAAGTAGAATGCAGGGGATGTGGGTGGAGGGGAATGGGGTGCATTAGTGGTGGGAATGTTGCACTGGTGAAGGGGAGTATTCTTTTTTGTGACTAAAATCCAACTACAGTCATATTTGTGATCACAGTGTTTAAATAAAGATTTAAAAAAAAAAAACAAAAACTGGGCCCGGAGAGATAGCACAGTGGCGTTTGCCTTTCAAGCAGCCAATTCAGGACCAAAGGTGGTTGGTTCGAATCCCGGTGTCCCATATGGTCCTCCGTGCCTGCCAGGAGCTATTTCTGAGCAGACAGCCAGGAGTAACCACTGAGCACTGCCGGGTGTGCCCCCCCTCCAAAAAAAAAAACTGTCTCCAAATGTGCATTTTCCTAAGAAGACAGAGTACTTTTCCCAAAGAGAAAGGGAGAGCTACTTTAGAACAACTTGACAGGGGAAATGAGAGCAGAAATCTACAGGTAGCTCCAAGAGTATTAAAAGCTACAATACCCAGCAGATATTCTCAACGGGTAAACCTCTCTCTTTCTCTCTCTCGCTCTCTCTCTCATGCTCTCTCTCATTCTCTCTCTTTCTCTGTCAGACCTTGATAACTGTATACCAATATACACATTGTTGATTCATCAAAAGTCCTCCTTCGTGATGGTCGAGCAATAGTGCAGCAAGTATGGCATTTGCTTTGTATGCACCTAACCAGAGTTCGATACCTGGCATCCTTTATGGTTCCATGAATCGTGCCAGGATTAGGTCTTAATTTAAGAGGAAAGAGTAACCCCTGAACATCGCCAAGTGTTCTGTTGTGCGAAATGGAGTGCAAAGGAAGCAAAAACACTCAACTTCAACTCAGAAATAAGCCAAGAAAAGTCATACTACCAAGAAGAAGATAGTTCTTGTCCTTCAAATCAGGTCATCAAAATTCTGACTGGGAATGGACAGATAGTACAGGCACTAAAGTCTTGCATATGGTAGACCCTAGGAGAGACTAAAGTATTTGGTTGAGGTCCCACCTCCCAGTAAAAAAACATCAAAACAAAAAAGAAACCCATAAAAACCCCTCTTTTTGTAAATACCCAGAAATATTGTTTTGTGGACCATATGTGGTAACACATTCTTCTTTAGAAACCATTTCAAAGCAAGAATGCTTATTGGGTTTTGGCCAGGAGTTATTTTATAACCTCTGATTTTTTAGAAATGATTCAAGACAATTATTTTTACTCCCTCACAACTATCATTTTTTAAATTTTTATTGTGAACAAAGTGAATTATGAATATTTCACAGTAACATTTAAGGTACATAGTGACAATGGTACATAGTACCAGTGATTCAGGGGCATTCCCATCACCAGTGTTGTCTTCCATCCACCCCTGTTCCCAGCATCTATCACATACGTCCCTGCTTTGCCCCCTGGACTGCTAGTGTAACTGGTCCCCTCTGTGTATAGTTTGTTGTAGATTGGGTATTGATTCTGTTGTCGTTGACTTTGGGTTTGGTGTTTAAGTCTGAGCATTTTTATGTGGTTCTGTTTGGAAAAAAGAAAAGAAAAGAAAAGAAAAGAAAAAAGAATAAACTGGGAGGAGTCTGAAGAAAAACGTAACAAAAACAAACAAAATATTTTTAAAGATAACATTTACATCATAATGCCAAGACATTTTTGTCTGGTTTTCTTTCAATTCTGAGTCTAGAATCTAGGGCTTTATACATAGGATGCCTGAACTCTACTATGTAGTTGGCCCCACAAGAAGAATTAATGGTGAAAATAAAATGGCTGGGTTATTGGTGATACTGGTGATATTGCTTCCCTGAGGAATGGTTGGTAGATGTGCCAGCATTTTATTCTATATTAGTTAATTCACTTATTTGGCAGTGCTGGGGATCAAATCTGGGGTCTTACATATAAAAAGTATCTCCTCTACCACTGAGCTACCAGAAATTTAAATATGCCAAGCTTTTGTCCCAAATATTTTCTATTTTTGATTTTATACCAGCAGTTCAGCTGTCAGTGTGCTGATAAAAATTTCTTTTTGTTTATTTGTGTGTTTGAGAGCCACGCCTGGCTTCGCACTACAGGATCACTCCTGGAAGTACTAAGGGGACCCGATGACATGCTGAAATTGGAACTCACACCATTTGGGTTCAAAAAAAACACCTACCCACTGTAGTCTCTCTCTAGCCCAGTGTGATATTTAAGTGGATTACCACGTGGTTCGTAGAGTTCATAGTTCACAGGAATGGGGAGGAGGAAGCTAAGAAGCCACATGTGAAGGAATGGGCTGGACATTACAGCCCACTTCATGAACCTCACCACAGAGAGTGATGAGTTTAGTTAGAGAAATAACTACATTACAAAGTATCCTAACAATGAGAATGTATGAGGGAAATAGAAAGCCTGTCTAGAGTACAGGTGGGGGCGGGGTGGGGAGGAGGGAGATTTGGGACATTGGTGGTGGGAATGTTGCACTGATGATGGGGGCATCCTCTTATATGGCTGAAACACAACCACAATCATGTTTGTAACCAAGGTGTTTAAATAAAAAATATTATTTATAAAAAAAAAGAAAAATCAAGAAATACTACACCAAGATTTCAAAGGTTGCTCTGCATGTGTATTAACACACAAAGGTCTTCACAGCTTTTTTTGGGGGGGGAGGGTAAAAGTCTATATAATGTTTATAAAATGGTTCCATCTATGGGTAGAGATAGAGCATAAGGGACTGAGTACTTTGCCTGCAAGTGGCTTGAGTTCCACCACTGGTACCACATGTTCCTCTTAGCATGGGTATGAGAGAACCCATAATAGTACAGAGCCTGATGTAGTCTCCAAGCATTGCCATGTGTGTTCCTTGAAATGGTTCTATGTATAAAAATTGTGTGAAGAATATGGTGAGTTGCATTGGGGTTGGGAAGTTAAGTGATTTATTTCAATTATTGAATATCAACTATAGTTGGAGTAGGTATGACTATTATAAACAGAAAAATAAAATTATTAAACTCAGAAAATCTCAGGTAGCTAGTGTAAAATTTTGTCAGAAATGATTCTTTTTCCATTGTTCTTAGAAGATGCTAAACAAAATATATTGTTCATTAATTAAATAGATAATAAATATTTATTTTATTAATTAAAATATATTGTTTTAATTTAATTGATTTATGATGAATTAAAATACAATACATTTTGTTTGCTTTTTGGTGTTTTTTGATGTGCTAAACATACAAAATGCCTCATGATCTTGCCATTCTTTTTGTTGTAGTTGTTGTTTTGTGTCACACTGTGACGCTCAGGGGTTACTCCTGGCTATGTGCTCAGAAATTGCTGCGGCTTAGAGATCATATGGGATGCCCGGGGGATAGAACTGCGATCTGTCCTAGGCTAGTGCTGGCAAGGCACACATTTTACCACTTGTGCCACCGCTCTAGCCCTGAACTTGCCATTCTTTTTTTTTTTTTTAATTTTATTTTTATTTAAACACCTTGATTACATACATGATTGTGTTTGGGTTTCAGTCATAAAAGGAACACCACCCATCACCAGTGCAACATTCCCATCACCCAAGTCCCAAATCTCCCTCCTCCCCCCCCAACCCCCGCCTGTACCCTAAACAGGCTCTACATTTCCCTCATACATTCTCAATATTAGGACATTTCAAAATGTAGTTATTTCTCTAACTAAACTCATCACTCTTTGTGGTGAGCTTCCTGAGGTGAGCTGGAACTTCCAGCTCTTTTCTCTTTTGTGTCTGAAAATTATTATTACAAGGGTGTCTTTCATTTTTCTTAAAACCCATAGATGAGTGAGACCATTCTGCGTTTTTCTCTCTCTCTCTGACTTATTTCACTCAGCATAATAGATTCCATGTACATCCATGTATAGGAAAATTTCATGACTTCATCTCTCCTGACAGCTGCATAATATTCCATTGTGTATATGTACCACAGTTTCTTTAGCCATTCGTCTGTTGAAGGGCATCTTGGTTGTTTCCAGAGTCTTGCTATGGTAAATAGAGCTGCAATGAATATAGGTGTAAGGAAGGGGTTTTTGTATTGTATTTTTGTGTTCCTAGGGTATATTCCTAGGAGTGGTATAGCTGGATCGTATGGGAGCTCGATTTCCAGTTTTTGGAGGAATCTCCATATCGCTTTCCATAAAGGTTGAACTAGACAGCATTCCCACCAGCAGTGGATAAGAGTTCCTTTCTCTCCACATCCCCGCCAACACTGTTTATTCTCATTCTTTGTGATGTGTGCCATTCTCTGGGGTGTGAGGTGGTATCTCATCGTTGTTTTGATTTGCATCTCCCTGATGATTAGTGATGTGGAACATTTTTTCATGTGTCTTTTGGCCATGCGTATTTCTTCTTTGTCAAAGTGTCTGTTCATTTCTTCTCCCCATTTTTTGATGGGGTTAGATGTTTTTTTCTTGTAAAGTTCTGTCAGTGCCTTGTATATTTTGGAGATTAGCCCCTTATCTGATGGGTATTGGGTGAATAGTTTCTCCCACTCAGTGGGTGGCTCTTGTATCCTGGGCACTATTTCCTTTGAGGTGCAGAAGCTTCTCAGCTTAATATATTCCCATCTGTTAATCTCTGCTTTCACTTGCTTGGAGAGTGCAGTTTCCTCCTTGAAGATGCCTGTAATGTCCTGGAGTGTTTTGCCTATGTGCTGTTCTATATATCTTATGGTTTTGGGGCTGATATCGAGGTCTTTAATCCATTTGGATTTTACCTTTGTACATGATGTTAGCTGGGGGTCTAAGTTTAATTTTTTGCAAGTGGCTATCCAATTGTGCCAACACCACTTGTTGAAGAGGCTTTCCCTGCTCCATTTAGGATTTCCTGCTCCTTTATCAAAAATTAGATGGTTGTATCTCTGGGGAACATTTTCTGAGTATTCAAGCCTATTCCACTGATCTGAGGACCTATCCTTATTCCAATACCATGCTGTTTTGATAACTGTTGCTTTGTAGTACAGTTTAAAGTTGGGAAAAGTAATTCCTCCCATATTCTTTTTCCCAATGATTGCTTTAGCTATTCGAGGGTGTTTATTGTTCCAAATGGATTTCAAAAGTGTCTGATCCACTTCTTTGAAGAATGTCATGGGTATCTTTAGAGGGATGGCATTAAATCTGTATAATGCCTTGGGGAGTATTGACATTTTGATGATGTTAATCCTGCCAATCCATGAGCAGGGTATGTGTTTCCATTTCCGTGTGTCCTCTCTTATTTCCTGGAGCAGAGTTTTATAGTTTTCTTTGTATAGGTCCTTCACATATTTAGTCAAGTTGATTCCAAGATATTTGAGTTTGTGTGGTACTATTGTGAATGGGGTTGTTTTCTTAATGTCCATTTCATCCTTATTACTATTGGTATATAGAAAGGCCATTGATTTTTGTGTGTTAATTTTGTAGCCTGCCACCTTGCTATATGAGTCTATTGTTTCTAGAAGCTTTTTGATAGAGTCTTTAGGGTTTTCTAAGTAGAGTATCATGTCATCTGCAAACAGTGAGAGCTTGACTTCTTCCTTTCCTATCTGGATTCCCTTGATATCCTTTTCTTGCCTAATCGCTATAGCAAGTACTTCCAGTGCTATGTTGAATAGGAGTGGTGAGAGAGGACAGCCTTGTCTTGTGCCAGAATTTAGAGGGAAGGCTTTCAGTTTTTCTCCGTTGAGGATAATATTTGCCACTGGCTTGTGGTAGATGGCCTTCACTATATTGAGAAAGGTTCCCTCCATTCCCATCTTGCTGAGAGTTTTGATCAAGAATGGGTGTTGGACCTTATCAAATGCTTTCTCTGCATCTATTGATATGATCATGTGGTTTTTATTTTTCTTGTTATTGATGTTGTGTATTATGTTGATAGATTTACGGATGTTAAACCAGCCTTGCATTCCTGGGATGAAACCTACTTGATCGTAGTGGATGATCTTCTTAACGAGGCATTGAATCCTATTTGCCAGGATTTTGTTGAGGATCTTTGCATCTGCATTCATCAGTGATATTGGTCTGTAATTTTCTTTTTTGGTAGCGTCTCTGTCTGGTTTAGGTATCAAGGTGATGTTGGCTTCATAAAAGCTATTTGGAATTGTTTCTGTTTGTTCAATTTCATGAAAGAGTCTTGCCAAGATTGGCAGTAGTTCCTCTTGGAAAGTTTGATAGAATTCATTAGTGAATCCATCTGGACCTGGGCTTTTGTTTTTCGGCAGACATTTGATTACTGTTTTAATTTCATCAATGGTGATGGGGGTGTTTAGATATGCTACATCCTCTTCCTTCAACCGTGGAAGATTATAAGAGTCCAAGAATTTATCCATTTCTTCCAGGTTCTCATTTTTAGTGGCGTAGAGTTTTTCAAAGTAGTTTCTGATTACCCTTTGAATCTCTGTCATATCAGTAGTGATCTCTCCTTTTTCATTCCTGATACGAGTTATCAAGTTTCTCTCTCTCTCTTTCTTTGTTAGGTTTGCCAGTGGTCTATCAATCTTGTTTATTTTTTCAAAGAACCAACTTCTGCTTTCGTTGATCTTTCGGATTGTTTTTTGAGTTTCCACTTCGTTGATTTCTGCTCTCAGCTTTGTTATTTCCTTCTGTCTTCCTATTCTTGGGTCCTTTTGTTGAGCATTTTCTAGTTCTATTAGCTGTGTCATTAAGCTACTCAGGTAAGCTCCTTCTTCCTTCCTGATGTGTGCTTGCAAAGCTATAAATTTTCCTCTCAGTACTGCTTTTGCTGTGTCCCATAGGTTCTGAGAGTTTGTGTCTTTATTGTCATTTGTTTCCAGGAACCTTTTTATTTCCTCCTTGATTTCATCTCGGACCCACTGGTTATTGAGCATGAGGCTGTTTAACTTCCAGGTGTTAAAGTGTTTCTTCTGAGTCCCTTTGGAGTTCACAAATAATTTCAGAGCCTTGTGGTCAGCGAAGGTAGTCTGCAAAATTTCTATCCTCTTGATCTTATGGAGGTATGTTTTATGTGCCAGCATGTAGTCTATCCTGGAGAATGTCCCATGTACATTGGAGAAGAATGTGTATCCAGGTTTCTGGGGATGGAGTGTCCTATATATATCCACTAGGCCTCTTTCTTCCATTTCTCTCCTCAGGTCTAGTATATTCTTGTTGGGTTTCAGTCTGGTTGACCTGTCCAGTGTTGACAAAGCCGTGTTAAGGTCCCCCACAATTATTGTGTTGTTGTTGATATTATTTTTCAGATTTGTCAACAGTTGTATTAAATATTTTGCTGGCCCCTCATTCGGTGCATATATGTTTAGGAGAGTGAATTCTTCCTGCTCTACGTACCCCTTGATTAATATAAAATGTCCGTCTTTGTCCCTTACAACCTTCCTGAGTATAAAGTTTGCATTATCTGATATTAGTATGGCCACTCCAGCTTTTTTATGGGTGTTGTTTGCTTGGATAACTTTTCTCCAGCCTTTTATTTTGAGTCTATGTTTGTTCTGACTATTCAGGTGCGTTTCTTGTAGGCAGCAGAAGGTTGGATTGAGTTTTTTGATCCATTTAGCCACTCTGTGTCTCTTAACTGGTGCATTTAGTCCATTGACGTTGAGAGAAAGAATTGTCCTGGGATTTAACGCCATCTTTATTTCAAAATTTGGTGTGTCTTTTGGGTAGTCTTGTCTTAGATTAGGTCTTTCAGTTTTTCTCTTAAGACTGGTTTTGTGTCTGTGAAGTTTCTGAGCTGTTTTTTGTCTGTGAAACCATGTATTCTTCCATCAAACCGGAAAGTGAGTTTTGCTGGGTATAGTATTCTGGGTGAAGCATTCATTTCATTCAGTCTTGTCACAATATCCCACCACTGCTTTCTGGCATTGAGCGTTTCTGGTGACAGGTCTGCTGTAAATCTCAGGGAAGCTTGCTTGAACATGATTTCCCCTTTTGATCTTGCTGTTTTCAGAATTCTGTCTCTATCTGTGGGATTTGTCATTGTGACTAGGATGTGTCTTGGAGTGGTTTTTTTGGGGTCTCTTTTGGTTGGTACTCTTCGGGCATGCAGGATTTGATCACATATATTCTTTAGCTCTGGAAGTTTCTCTTTAATGATGTTCTTGACCATTGATTCTTCCTGGAAATTTTCTTCCTGGGTCTCTGGGACTCCAATGATTCTTAAGTTGTTTCTGTTGATCTTATCATAGACTTCTATTTTCGTCTGTTCCCATTCTTTGACTAATTTTTCCATTGTCTGCTCATTTGCTTTAAGTTTTTTGTCCAATCTCTCCTGCTGTATGGAATTGTTATGTATCTCATCTTCCACAGCACCAAGTCTATTCTCAGCTTCTGATACCCTGTCCCAGAGCTTATCCATTTTGTCATTCACTTCGTTTACTGACTTTTTCAGTCCTGTTAGTTGACATGTTATTTCAGTTTGGAGTTTTGTCATTTCTGCCTTCATATTTTCTTGGTTCTTATTAGTGTTCTGTTCAACTCGATCCATGGTTTCTTGGAGTCTGTTGAGCACCTTCCATATTGCTAGTCTAAAGTCCTTATCTGAGAGGTTGATTAGTTGTTCAGTCATTATCTGGTCCTCAGAATTGTCATCTTCATTCTCTATGTCTGATGCTGGCCTGCGTTGTTTCCCCATTGTCACACTTGTATTGTGGGTTTTTCTACGTGTTGTAGTGGTATTCATTGTCTATATGATGTAGGCAGCACACTCCTCTGGCTCCTCCCTTTCTGGATGGGCTGACTTGCCTCTAAGGGAGGGGAGTCCTCCGTGGATGAAGCCTCACACTGGGTCAAATCTTAGGCCCGAGCATGCAACAGAGAAGACAGTCCAGAGAGAAATGTTTGCTTCTGTGATATAGCGCCGTTCTTAGTGTGATTTTTCCTTCTTGTTGCAATGGAGTTCTTTCCTTAGAAAGAGTGCACGGCCGCGTAGCGAAGCGGAGCGGCCGTGCTCTGCTGGAGCCTCTTTTTGCCCCACTCGCAAGAGTTTCACGCAAGAGGACAGTAGACAGACATAGACAGGTCACACTCACAGTCTTTCACAGCTGAGCCCCACTGGGCCGGTGTACTTTTGCGGATTTTCCCCGCCTGGTGTCACACACAGGGAGCCAGCTTTTGCAAAGCTGAACTTGCCATTCTTATGAATATTCTTTATGGTTGACAGGATTTTTAATAATTTTATTGTGATCAAAGTAAATTACAAGTCTTTCATAATAATATTTAAGGCAAACAGTGACAACTAATTAGGATCATTCCTACCACCAGTGTTGTCCTCCCTCTACCCCTGTTCCCAGCATTCATCCCATACCTCCAAGCTTTGTCCCATGGACTGCTATAGTAACAGGTCTCCTTTGTTTATAGCTTGTTGTAGATTGGGTGTTGATTCTGGTGTCATTGACTTTGAGTTTGGTGCTTAAGTCTGATTATTCTTTTATTTCCACTCAATGTTCATACAATTGGTTTTTCCTGATACCATCCATTTTCCCCCTCAATTTATGATGGAGAACAAGATGATTCAAGTTACGTGGTTCTGTTGGAGAAAGAAAAGAAAGAAAAAACAAGCAATGACAAAAAACACAACAGCAGCCACAAAAAATCATAACCAAAACAACAATCACCAGAAAGAAAAGGAAAAAGAGGGAAAAAAGAGGGGGAAATGAAGGTCTGGTGTGACAAGGCTTTGTGCTCTTTTTTTATAATAATAATTTTTATTTTGACCAAAGTGGATTACATATCTTTCACACTAATATTTTAAGTACATATTGACATTGAATCAGGGGAATTCCCACCACCAAAGTTGTCCTACCTCCACCCCCATTCCCAGCATGCATCCCATATCACCCTCCTTTACCCCCCAGGGTGCTAGTATAAGTGGTTCCCCTCTGTGTCTAGCTTGTTGAAGATTGGGTATCCATTCTGTTATCATTGACTTTGGATTTGTTGTTTAAGTCCGATCATTTTTTATTACTGAGTGATCATACAACTGTTGAGTCTTGGTACACTCCATTATTTCCCCCTCAATTTGTGAGGCAAGATGGTTCAAGTTATGTGGTTCTGTTTTAAGAAAATAAAAATAAAATGGGGCAGTGCTCTTTTTTTTTTTTTTTTTTTTTTTTGTGCATAGGTACAATAAGTATTGGAGAAGTTAGTAAGGGAATTCCCATGGCCTAGGACAGTAGTCCTCAAACTATGGCCCGCGGGCCACATATTGTATTTTTATCTGTTTTGTTTTTTCATTGCAAAATAAGGTATATACAGTGTGCATAAGAATTCATTCATGGGCCCGGAGAGATAGCACAGCGGTGTTTGCCTTGCAAGCAGCCGATCCAGGACCAAAGGTGGTTGGTTCGAATCCCGGTGTCCCATTTGGTCCCCCGTGCCTGCCAGGAGCTATTTCTGAGCAGACAGGCAGGAGTAACCCCTGAGCACCGCCGGGTGTGGCCCAAAAAAAACAAACAAACAAAAAAAGAATTCATTCATAAGTTTTGTTTTTACTATAGTCAGATCCTCCAATGGTCTGAGGGACAGTGAACTGGCCCCCTGTTTAAAAAGTTTGAAGGCTGGTGGTTCGAATCCTGGCATCTCATATGGTCCCCTGAGCCTGCCAGGAGTGATTTCTGAGCATAGAGCCAGGAGTAACCCTTGAATGCTGCCGGGTGTGATCCAACAATCAAAAACAAAAACAAAAAAAAAAGGAAAAGAAAGAAAATATGCTCTCAGAGCACTGTTCACATTCCCCTGAGTGGCAAAGATGAGTTGAAAAATAAAGATGGTGAAGAGCATCTGAAAAAGCACCAATGTTGGTTCATTTTTTGAAGAGGGGAGAGGCCCTTCAATGTTCAGGGTTCAATCTCATTACTTCTCAGGGGACCATGCAGTGCTGGGGATTGAACCCAGGCCACTTGCATACAAAGCATGTGCTCAGCTCACTGAGCTCTCTCCCCCCCAATCTGCAAATTTCTGCTATGAGAATGACCTGGAACCCAGTGCTAGTGAAATTAGCTACGATGATTATCATTGTAGTCTTGCAGCTTTCAGCGTCTCCAGCATGTCAGCTTGCCACGTTGGAAAAAGGGTTTTATGTAAGCAGAAATATCACAGCCACAGTGCTCTGCACATCACTTTCCAGCATCAAGTTTCAGACAAGTGTATGTCTTTTTTTTTTTTTTTGGTTTTTGGTTTTTGGTTTTTGGGCCACACCCGGTGACACTCAGGGGTTACTCCTGGCTATGCGCTCAGAAGTCACTCCTGGCTTGGGGGACCATATGGGATGCCGGGGGATCGAACCGCGGTCCGTCCTGGGCTAGCGCAGGCAAGACAGGCACCTTACCTCTAGCGCCACCGCCCGGCCCCAAGTGTATGTCTTTTATGTATCAAAAATACAATATATAAGTGTGAAAATATCAAGTTCGTGGATCGAGTTGCAAGAGGACTCCAAAGTAAAATCTAAGAGAGAAGGACCATGCTCCCACTGAGCATTTGGAAACAGCTCAAGCATTACACCTGAGTTCATTGAGAATGACTCACTGATGCATTTCGTTTCTTTTGTCGGCATTTACCTCCTTCCTTCTCATGGTTGTTTTCTTGTAGTGACTCTGGTGCTGTGACACCGACTAGCTGTGGCCCCAGGGATCACAATAATAGTAGGGCTGTCTAGATCACACTTGGAATACGGAATGTGGAGTGATTTGGGGGATTGAATTTGTGACATCATGCCTTTAAAACAGTGTTCTCACACTCTTTCATATCTGCAGACATCCCATTTAGGAGATGGGATTGAGCCACATGCACTGGTGCTCAGGTGCTATTTTCAACTCTATTCTATTCTATAGGGGTGGTGTACACAATGCATTGGAGACCACACAATACTGATATCTAACTGGACTTAGCCCCATGCAAGGCAAGTACACTAATCTCTGTACTATCTCTCTTGTCCCTGAATTTTTTGTTTGGTTTTGGGTCACACCCTGCATCACTCAGAAGTTACTCCTGGTTCTGCACCCAGAACTCACTCCTTTTTTTTTCTTTGGGTCACACCCGGCGGTGCTCAGGGGTTACTCCTGCCTGTCTGCTCAGAAATAGCTCCTGGCAGACACGGGGGACCATATGGGACACCGGGATTCGAACCAACCACCTTTGGTCCTGGATCGGCTGCTTGCAAGGCAAACACCGTTGTGCTATCTCTCCGGGCCCCCAGAACTCACTCCTGGCAGGCTCAGGAGACCATGTGATATGCCGGGATTCAAACTGGGGTCCATCCTGTATTCCGCTATGCTATATATCTGGCCCCACTGTCCCTGAAATTTTTAAATTATGAGAGGACTATGTACTGATTACAAAGATGTACAAAGTATGCAAAAGCATTATAACAAAATTATAAAGCAGGGTTGAAGTGATAGTACAGCAGGGATGGGATCACCTTGCTCGTGGGTGCTTGAGTTCATTCTCTGGCATCCCATATAGTGCCCAAGCCTGGCCCAGTGTCATCTCATCATTAGTAATCTCTGAGCGCTGCTAGGTGTGATCCTCAAACAAAACAAGCCCATAAAGCAAAACCCAGTTCTTGGAAGATCTTATTTTAGGGGGTAGGTAATGCACCTGGCAATGCTCAGGGGCTACTTCCATCTCAGTGTTTAGAGGTCACTCCTAGTGGTCTCGGTGCCAGGAGGTGATTGTACCTGGGACTATTGCATACAAATCAGTACTGACATTATACTCTCTCCGATTCTTTGCAAATTCTTTTTGGTGTGAATACTGCTGGGCATTGAACTCAGAGCCTCATACATGCAAGGCAGGTGCTTTACCATAGAACCCCATCCGCAGCCTTAAATACATCCAACTATAATGGCGACCACAGTTAATATATAACATTTTTCTTCACTGAGCTGGAGCTCATACTGCTTATAATTTTAAATCTTTTTTCAAATTAAAGTGCACTCATTTTCCACTAACAATAGTTTCTTAATAAGTGTGAAGAAAAGCATGTCCAGGCTTTTAATATCAAACTAGAGATGAAAAGAGGTTAACAGATTACATTTGCACAATGTGGGTTTTTTGTACTTCTATCATGAAAGATTCAAATAGGCAAAATTGCCTTTTCAATCAGATGATGATAATCAGAGTGAAAAAAGGCACCATTGAATCCTGAACATTGAATAAGACAATGATTTCGATTCAATGGTCAGATGATTTCTCTAAATCGAAAGGAGGGTTTTGAGGTTGAAGTGTTGGCTATACCATCAGTAAACACAATGACACATTTATTCATGACACTTTTGTGTTTGACAAGAAGTTAAAATTGCTTTTAAAAACTTGTATACATGCCAATTTAAGGCATGGGGGGAAGCAAGATAAAAATAGATTTTAAGGCATGGGGAAAAACGATAAAAATATGCCATTCATCTCTGGTTCTGAAATCATTCAATAGAACATATAATTTAAATGTCATAAGCAGGCTTTTCAAAACCTTCTAGAAATATTGACAAATTGTATGATCATTCCTTGATTGATATTTCTGTCACCAAAAACTATTCTTTCTTCTACAAATACTTAAATATTATCGACATCAGTTTTACATGTGAAACAATTGTCTTGTTCCATGAAATTTCTGAGCAAATTTATATTTAGAGTTTGATCATACATGTTCATCCTTAAAGGTTAGCATTTGTTTTAAATAGCAGAGCCATCTGTCCTAGAATGGCTCACAGGAGACTAATTATTGGAGGGAGATACGTAGAATTTCACCCACAAATACACACCCTGCTGAACAGTTCTGAAAGCATGAGATCTTACTCAGAAACTTACACCATGTTCGATATTATTCAGCAGTCTAAGTTACTAATGCCTGCCTCTTTATACCCTACATTTACTGTGTATCTGCTAGTAATAAATACTTATTGATTCTAGACTGCACTCATTTTTAATAGATGGCCTGAGGTTATGTTTAGTTTAACCAGAAGAGTCTATTCAACATAGGAAGTTTGTGTCATCATGCACTGCAAAATTGTTTGGAGTTTTAATTCTTTCTTTCAATTTTTTTATTTTGGAATCCCACCAACGGTGCTCCGGGGCTACTTGTAGCTCTCAAGGGTTATGAAGTACCATATGTAATGCCAAGAATAGAACCTGGGATGCAAAGTCTGCATTCTAACTAATGGAGCCACTTCTGTGGTCCAAAGAATCTTATTTTTTGGGGGGGGCACACCGGTGATGCTCAGGGGTTACTCCTGGCTATGTGCTCAGAAATCACTCCTGGCAAGGGGGGGGTATTGGTGGTGGGAATGTTGCACTGGTGAAGGCGGGTATTCTGTTTATGACTGAAACCCAACTACAAACATGCTTGTAATCCTGGCACTTAAATAAAGACTATAAAAATGTTATTCTGGGGGGCCAGAGTGATGGCGCAGCAGTAGAGTTTTTTGCCTTGCATGTGGCTGAGCCAGAACAGACCTGGGTTCAATCCCCAGAGTCCCATATGGTTCCCCAAGCCAGGAGCGATTTCTGAGCACATAGCCAGGAGTAACTCCTGAGTATCACCAGTGTGGCCCCAAAATAAAAAAATTACTTGATTAAATAAAAAATAAAAAAAAGAAATAGCAAGAAAAATTGCTCCTGGTTTGGGGGATCATATGGGATGCCAGAGAATTGAACAGCAGCTCATCCTAGGCTAGCACGTTTGTGCCATTTTGCGTCCACAAAGATTCTTATTTTGAATCAATAACTTGAATCAAATGATTGTTTTGTTTTGGGTTTTATGCCTGGGACAAAACTCAGGGCCTCACACACACGAGGGGGGTACATTCTAGCCCTAAAACACAACCCCAACTTCAATCAGATCTTAAGAGGTTTGTGAAACAAATTTGCAGATACCAGAGCTCAGAGGTAGCAAAATTGGTAAACATTATAGACTCAAAATTGAAAAGCTGTCATCTGGCGCTAAGATAGCATGAATGATAGCTGACCATGGTTTTCTTAGTAGGATCCCTGGAACTCTTGCTGTATCACGTAAGTAGGTTCACAAATCTACTGAGTAGCAAGTGGCTCCCAACCATGGCTCTTGTCAGAGCCAGAGAGTACAGCCCATACGGCACTTGCCTTACTTGCAGCTGATCTGGGTTCAGTTACATGCATTCCATATGGTCCCTTGAGTACTTCTAAGAATAATTCCTGAGTGCAGAGCCTGGAGTAACCCTGAGCATGTGTAGGTGTATCCAAAACAAAACAAAACATCTCTTTTCCCTAAACACAGAGTATTATAAGATGTGGCCTCAAAACACAAATATACTTTTGGGCCATAAATGTGACTCATAATAGACACCTATCTTGCAGTTGAAAGGTTCTGAGTGCAACTCTTATCATTATGTGACTTCCAGGACTGGTTATCACCCACATTAAAAGAGGAACCTCGAGATAGTTTACAGATCAAATCACTTGCTTTTCAGAGCATAGACCTTCCAGTTTGATTGCTGGCACCAAATCTGGTGCCCCGAGTATCACCAAAATGAATGGAAATGGCAAACATTATGCTGAGGGAAATGATTCTGAAGGAAAAGGACATAGAATGATCACATTCTTTTGTAGAATATGAATAAACGTAATAGGAGAGGCCAGAGTGTAGCTAGGCAAATGCCACAGAGAATAATCAGGTCCTCTAAGACACTGCCTCCACGGTTGTTTCCCCCACCCATTTCCTCTGCATTCTTCATAAAGGGCCACCTTGGAAGCATGAAAGGTGAAAGAACAGGCAGGCCATTTTATGCTGCTTATATGAATATGGAAAAGAGATAGGGGGTGAATGAAAGAAAACACCCCCCATTAGTAAGGGATAAAATAGTCACATCTTCATACTTGTTTGTGTGACCTATAATAAATAATCTCAGTATTGCTCTAGGCACTATGAACATAGCAGTGTATAAAGCATGAAAAAGGCCCATGTGTTTATTACAAATTTCCTGTACTCTGGTCTCTAGGAGACCTTTCCTACATAGAAATGGAGTAAAGCAATTACCATTCATTTATATGGGAAAATGCAAGGCATTCTGAGGCCTCTCAATAACCTAAATAGTTCATAAATTCTAAAATAAACAGAACAGGTGCTGAAGAGACAGTACAACAGGTAAAGCATTTACCTTGCATACAGTCAACCCAGGTTCAATCCTGCTATCCTTTATGGTTCCTTGAGCGCCACTAAGAGTGATCCCTGAGAGCACTGCTACAAGTAACCCTGTAGCACTTCCAGGTGTAGCCTCCAAATCCAAAACTAAATTAAGGTAACATACAAATAAAATAAGTGAGACATATAATAAAAACAGGGTGGAGTCCTGAGAAAAAATAAATCAAGCCTGTACAAAGTTGCCAGGAAAGAGTTTGGTGGACCAATCTGCCTGCTCCAGGTACTAATGCCTCTGCCAGCTGCTGAGAAACCACTGCTAAAGAGCAATATCACACTGCTTGTTTGTCATCAAAGCATATTGCCTCTGGACTTATTTAGCTTCAAGCAAACAGAAGCCAATATACAAAAAATATTTTTCTCTTGTATAAGTGAACAGGCTTAGCTGGAACTTTTGTCATTTTGAGTCACACTTGATGGTACTTAGGGGCGACTTCCAGAGCAGTCCTTGGTGGCATCCTAATTCTTCAGGGGGTGCTCTAGATTGAACCCAGGATCTCATCTATCTAAGGCTTCACTCTACCACTGAGCCACACCCTCTGCCCCAAGGAAACTTTTTTTTAAATATATTTTTATTTAAGTAACATGATTATATTACAGTCACAAACAGGACACCCGTTCACCAGTGTAACATTCTCTCCTCCCACTGCCCCCTCCCTCCTTCCCATCCCCTGCCTGTATTCGAGACAGGCATTCTACTACAGTTATTTGTTTTTAAGTTCAGTAAATTGTTTTTTTTTCTTAAAGGATAAGGGTTAAAAAAGAATAATAAAGGTGTGACAGTGGCAATTACCGTTGTTTGCATAGGCCCAGAAAAATATGGGGAAAACAGAAAAAAAATACTTGGCCTGATTACAAGAAGACCTCACCCCTGAAGTTTATTGGCATAAGACCAACTCTGGGCTCCAGGCATACCAGTCTGTCCAATCCGAGTCATTCTCTGTGGTCCCGGTGACACTTTTTCACACTTTAGCTGTCGTTGATATTAGATTCCTATATTTAAAGATTCTGGATTCTATGCATTTCTTTCATCGAAGTCAGTCTGATGTGGAGCATGCTTTACTTTCAGTACACCATTAGATGTGGAGCGATCTGTCCTGTAAGCAGGCTGTAGCTGAGTCGTCTGGGTGTTGATGTTGTTTATTTTTTAATTGCTTTATTTAAGCACTGTGGCTACAAAATTGTTTGCTGTTGGATTTCAGTCATACAATGTCCACCATTCATCACTAGTGCGACCTTCTCGCTACCAGTGTCTCCCATTTCTCTCCCATGCTGCCTGTCTTTAGGGCAAGAAATTTGTTTTTCTCTCTCTCTCCTCTTTTTCCTTTTTTGACACAATGGTTTTCGCTATTTTTAATGGAGGGTACCTTGCATGCCACTTTATCCCCTTTTATCACCAAGTTCTTATACAGAGTGATCAGTTCCAACTACCATTGTCCCAGTAGATTCTTCTCTACTCTAACAGCATGCACAGCTCTGTGGTAAGAGAATTTGCAATTTGGAAGCTGGCCCAGAATGAGGTCGTGATAACCACTACTGCATAGAATTCATTCATTTAGAGATTTCATGGCTAAAAAATAAAGGTGCCTTCTCCACCATTAGACGTTTGATTCTTTCAGGCTACCTTTGCTGATCACAAGGCTCTGAAATAAGATGTGAACTACAAAGCCACACAGAAGAAAAACTTTAACAATTGGAAATTAAACACGCTGCTAATGAACAACCAGTGGGTCCGAGATGAAATCAAAAAGAAAATCAAAACTTTCCTGGAAACAAATGATAATGAAGACACAAACTGCCAGAATCTATGGGACACAGCAAAAGCGGTCCTGAGAGGAAAATTTATAGCTCTACATGTACACATCAGGAAGGAAGAAGGGGCATACCTGAATAACTTAATGACGCAGCTCAAAAAATTAGAAAATGACCAACAAAAGGAACCAAAAATAGGGAGACAGAAGGAAATAACAAAGCTGAAAGCAGAACTCAATGAATTGGAAAACCAAAAAACAATCCGAAAGATCAACGAAAGCAGAAGTTGGTTCTTTGAAAAAAAATAAACAAGATTGATAGACCATTGGCAAAACTCACAAAGAAAGAGAGAGAAATCTGATAACCTGTATTAGAAATGAAAAGGGGGGGCGGGCAGTGGCGCTAGAGGTAAGGTGCCTGCCTTGCCTGCGGTAGCCTTGCACGGGCCACGGTTCGATCCCCCGGTGTCCCATATGGCCACCCAAGCCAGGAGAAACTTCTGAGCGCATAGCCAGGAGTAACCCCTGAGCGTTACTGGGTGTGGCCCAAAAACCAAAAAAAAAAATGAAAAGGGGGAGATCATGACAGATACTGTAGAGATCCAAAGGGTAATCAGAGACTACTTTGAGAAACTTTATGCTACTAAACATGAGAACCTAGAAGAAATGGAAAAATTCTTGGACATTTATAACCTTCCACATTTAAGTGAGGAGGATGTAGCATATCTAAACACCCCCATCACTACTGAGGAAATTGAAACTGTAATCAAACATGTGCCCAAAAAGAAAAGACCAGGCCCAGATGGATTTCCTAATGAATTTTTTCAAATCTTTCAAGAGGAGCTACTACCAATCCTAGCAAGGCTCTTCAATAAAATTGAAAAAAAAAAAAAAAAACGGGAACACTCCCAAACAGCTTTTATGAAGCCAACATCACCTTGATACCAAAACCAGACAGAGATGCTGCCAAAAAAGAAAATTACAGACCAATATCCCTGATGAATGCTAATGCAAAGATCTTCAACACAATCCTGGCAAATAGGATCCAATGCATCACCAAGAAGATCATACACTACGACCAAGTAGGTTTCATCCCAGGAATGCAAGGATGGTTTAACATCCATAAATCTATCAACATCATACACAACATCAACAAGAAGAAAAATAAAAATAACATGATCATATCAATAGACGCAGAGAAAGCATTTGATAAGGTCCAACACCCATTCTTGATCAAAACTCTCAGCAAGATGGGAATGGAAGGAACCTTTCTCAATCTAGTTGAAGCCATCTACCACAAGCTAATGGCAAATATTATCCTCAATGGAGAAAAACTAAAAGCCTTTCCTCTAAATTCTGGTACAAGACAAGGCTGTCCGCTCTCACCACTCCTCTTCAACATAGTACTGGAAGTTCTTGCTATAGCGATCAGGCAAGAATAAAATATCAAGGGAATCCAGATAGGAAAGGAAGAAGTCAAGCTCTCACTGTTTGCAGATGACATGATACTCTACTTAGAAAACCCTAAAGTCTCTACCAAAAAGCTTCTAGAAACAATAGATTCATATAGCAAGGTGGCAGTCTACAAAATCAACCTTCAGAAATCAATGGCCTTTTTATACACCAATAATGATAGGGAAGAGATGGAAGTCAGGAAGGTAATCCCATTCACATTAGTGCCACACAAACTCAAATATCTTGGAGTCAACTTGACCAAAGACGTGAAAGACCTATACAAAGAAAAGTATAAAGCCCTGCTCCAAGAAATAAGAGGACACACGGAAATGGAAACACATACACTGCTCATGGATTGGCAGGATTAACATCATTAAAATGCCAATACTCCCCAAAGCATTATACAGATTTAATGTGATCCCTTTAAAAAATACCCATGACATTCTTCAAAGATGTGGATCAAACACTTATGAAGTTCATCTGGAACAATAAACACCTTCAAATAGCTAAAGCACTCCTAGGGAAAAGGAAAATGGGAAGCATTACTTTCCCCAACTTTAAACTGTACTACAAAACAATAGTTATCAAAACAGCATGGTATTGGAATAAAGACAGACCCTCAGGTCAGTGGAATAGGCTTGAGTTCTCAGACATTGTCCCCCAGACATACAATTACCTAATTTTTGACAAAGAAGCAAGAAATCCTAAGTGGAGCAGGGAAAACCTCTTCAACAAGTGGTGCTGGCAGAACTGGTTAGCCACTTGCAAAAACGCAAACATAGACCCCCAGTTAACATCATGTACGAAGGTAAAATCCAAATGTATTAAAGACCTTGATATCAGACCTGATACCATAAGGTATATAGAACAACACATTGGTAAAACACTCCATGACATTGAGACTAAAGGCATCTTCAAGGAGGAAACTGCACTTTCCAAACAAGTGGAAGCAGAGATCAACATATGGGAATACATTAAACTGAGAAGCTCCTGCACCTCAAAATAAATAGTGCCCAGGATACAAGAGTCACCCACCGAGTGGGAAAAACTATTCACCCAACACCCATCAGATAAGGGGCTAATATCAAAAATATACAGGGCACTGACAGAACTTTACAAGAAAAAAACATCTAATCCCATCAAAAATTGGGGAGAAGAAATGAACAGACGCTTTGATAAAAAAAAGAAATACAAATGGCCAAAAGGCATCTGAAAAAATGCTCCTCGTCACAAATCATCAGAGAGATGCAAATCAAAACAATGATGAGATACCACCTCACACCACAGAGATTGGCGCACATCACAAAGAATGAGAACAATCAGTGTGCGGGGATGTGGAGAGAAAGGAACTCTTATCCACTGCTGGAGGGAATGCTGTCTAGTCCAACCTCTATGGAAAGCGATATGGAGATTCCTCCAAAATCCAGAAATTGAGATCCCATTCGACCCAGCTATTCCACTCCTAGGGATAGACCCTACAAACACAAGAATACAATACAAAAACCCCCTCCTCACACCTATATTTATTGCAGCACTATTCACAATAGCCAGGCTCTGGAAACAACCAAAATGCCCTTCAACAGACGAATGGCTAAAGAAACTGTGGTACATATACACAATGGAATATTATGCAGCCATCAGGGGAGATGAAGTCATGAAATTTTCCTATACATGGATGTACATGGAATCTATTATGCTGAGTGAAATAAGTCAGAGGGAGAGAGAGAGACGCAGAATAGTCTCACTCATCTATGGGTTATAAGAAAAGTAAAAGTTATTTTTGCAACAATTCTCAGAGACAATGAGAGGAGGGCTGGAACTTCCAGCTCACTTCATGAAGCTCACCACAAAGAGTGGTGAGTGCAGTTATAGAAATAACTACACAGAGAACTACCACAATCATGTGAATGAATGAGGGAACTGGAAAGCCTGTCTGGAGTACAGGTGGGGGTGGTGTGGGATGGAGGGAGATTTGGGACTTTGGCTGTGGGAATGTTGCACTGGTGAAGGAGTTGTTCTTTACATGACTGAAACCTAATCACAATCATATATGTAATCAAGATGTTGAAATAAAGAGAAAAAAAGAAGTTTGCTTCTAGCCCTACAGAGTTTCCGGGCCACAAAATATACCAGCCTCAATAGGCTGCTCTGAGAAACGTCCTGAGTGGACTGGACCACATGCATAGCAGCTTCTCAGGCCTACAGGTGGATAGTTGGAGGGAGGTGCGAAGGAGCAGAAACCTGCTCCTTGTGCTCCCCAGACAATGGGAATCCCTATTTGATAGGTGAAGGGGGAACATAGCAAAGGAAAATTGATTCCCTTTGCAATCAACATGGCTGACATTAGAGGAAAGTGTGAGACTCATGCTCATTTGTAATATAGGTGAATTTTTTGTAATTTTTTCCTTTTATTTAAATACTGTGCTTACTAAGTTGTTCATGATTGAGTTTGTCTCATAATGCACACCACCCTTCACCTGCAAACATTTCCCAACACCAGTGTTCCAAGTTTTCTTCCCACTCTCCCCACTATCTACCTCTGGGGCAGAAATTTTATTTTTCTCTTTATTCTATTTTTTTCCATTTTAGACACTATTATTAATGAAGGGGTATCATGCATATCACTTAATCTTTGTTCAACACACAGTTCTTTTTGAGAGTGATCATTTCCAACTATCATTGTCATAGTGGTTCCTTCTGTTTTTGGTCCCATTGCTCTTTTTTGGCAAGCTGCCTATTATGGACTGGTGGTCCTGGCTGTTATTTCTATTATCTCTTAATATTGTTGCTATACTATCTTTTTTCTTATATCCCACAAATGAATGAGCTTATTCTATTTATCCCTTATCTTCTGACTCATTTCACTCAGAATAATACCCTCCATATTCATCCATATATAAGCAAATTTCATGACTTCATTTTTAACAACTGCATAATATTTCATTTTGTAGATGTACTAGTTTATTTAAGTACTCATTTCTTGTCAGACAATTGGGTTCTTTTTTTGACAATTGGGTTCTTTCTAGGTTCTGGCTATTGTAAATAGTGCCAATACAAAAATAGGAATGTAGGATTTTTTGCATTGTTTTTGGGTTTAGGTTATATCCCTAGGAATGGCATTACTGGATCATTTGGAAGTTCAATTGCTAGTTTTATGAGGAATATCCATATTTTACAAAAAGGCTGGACTAGTCGTCACTCCCATCAGCAGTACATGAGAAAGGGACTCTCATGTAGGTGAATTTCATTGATCTACATATACTCACAACTTCACTTTTCTCTTTTTAAAAATGCTACTGCTTGGGGGCCCGAATAATAGGGTAGGATAGGGTGAAGCAGGTAATGTAAGGCATTTACCTTGCATGCAGCCAACCAGATTCAATCCCTGGCATCCAATATGGCCACCCAAACCCACCAGAAGTAACCCCTGAGCACTGCCAAGTTTGGCTTCTCGTAATGTTTAAATATACCACTTGTTGTCTTTCACTGAGGCTCCATTAGTTAAGGGCCTTCTATTTCCATAACAATTTATCAACTATATCACAATAAATATATAACAAGTGTGAGTTCTGCTAAATCCCACCACATTGATTGCCGTTGAGTTGGAGATACGAAGGATGGAGTGGACCAAGGGGTCAAAATTAAGGACCTTTCAGTTTCATCTTTATGTTGATCTGGATTCAATAGCAAGTACAATTTGGAATGTATTTTTGGAAAGGGGGTGTCATACCCAGTGGTGCTCATGTGGCCATCCAATGCTTGTAGCTAGACCTCCTACAAGCAAAGCCTGAACTAAGCCGATGGAGCATCAGTCACATTAAATTTGAACCTGGTGGGCCAGAGCAATAGAGCAGCAGGGAGAGCATTTGCCTTGCATGCAGCTGACCCAAGATGGATTCCTAGTATCCTGTATCGTCCCTCAAGCACTATCAGGAGTGATTCCTGAGTGCAGACCTGGGAGTGACCCCCGAATACAACCAGTTGTGGTCCAATAATCAATAAAAAATTGAACTGTAAAAAAAAATTGAACTGTGCCTCATCCTTCCTTGCTCCTCTTATGTACTGGGAAGACCAGCTGGGCATGGTGTGTCCTGCTTTTGGTCGTTATTTCAAACACTGCTAGGCCACTGTGAACTCCTTCTGCCAAATGAGCAAGACATAGGCTCAAGGAACCCCAAGTCCTCTTTGCTTCCCAGCCCAAGTGGTGCTTCTTGCTTTTCTCTAATATAGGGTGCACATTAAAAGTCCCACTCATCATCACCTCTTTATCATTCATTTGCTGGGGTTGGAGGAACCTTCCAGGTGGTAGTCACATATCTCATGGGCACCTGATGTAGATTTTCAGCCAATCAGTGGTGCTCAGGCCTAATTGGGGCCGTGGATAATTGGGTTATACCTAACAGTGCTGGACTGTAAGATGACACTCATCTATTAACCCAAAACAAAGACGCTCCTCCAACTTCCTCCTTTCTTTAAACCAGTGCTTCTCAATTATTTTCTGTTATGCCCCCCCTAGGAAGAAGAAAACATTTTTCGCGTCCCCCACTGCACGACTGTAAATAGTATCTTTATTTAAAAAATAAACCTTTAACCTGCAAAACAAAAATATATGAAATAATTTGAGCTGACTTTTTAATCAGAGGTGATGTCGGGATTAATGGCTACAAAGAGCAGGTTTTGCAATGCATAGCTTTTCGAAGCTGGTTTTGAAGCAGGACACAGCAATTCTCAGCTCTAGAGACATACAGAGACAAACACGGGGGCTTAGCTTGTTAGGGCTGTGTTTGCCGAGGTCAAACGCGGCCCCCTTTAAGGAGCCTCGCGCCATCCCTGGGAGGCACGCCCCATTATTTGAGAAGCACTACTTCAAACCCAACCCTTTCAAATGTAAAAGCCCACGTGAATCTCATTCTACTCTCCCCGACCTGGTGGAATTTGTACTGAGAGAACAAAGAAAAGTCAGCCTGGCTTGGCTGACCAGGAGGGCAAATAGCAAATTGACTCCATGATGCTTTCCTGACTGGCTTGGTTTATTAATTCTTCGTGGCTACCCTGGTTCTTCAGACCTGTTCACCTGAAGGTGAAAATATGGCATGTGGAGTGGTTTCATAACGCGGGGATTGATTTTGCACTAGGCCATGTGGTGCTAGAGTTTGAACCACGGTTGCTCATGTGTATGGCAAGATCCATAACTCCTGCAATAGTTCTTTGGCTCCTATTTGCATTGGGGGCACTACTCAAGTTTTGGTGTTTGAGGACACACCTGATTATGTTAAGGGGACCATATATGGTGACAGGAATCTAACTTATCTTGGTTATGTCCAAGGTAAGCACCATAGTCCCTGTACTGGATCCTCATAGTACCTCTCTAGATCCTGTTTCTCCATTAATTTGTTTTCCTGTGTGGATCTACTTTGTGTGTGTTGGGGAGTGGCATGCTTTTGGTACTTTTGGCTTCAGCTCTATCTTCATTTACATCATTCTCAGCTCATGAAGGTGAACTATCTATCAAAGATAAATGGGCTGCACAGTACTCCATTGCGTATCTATACCATAACTACTTTATCCATTCATCTGTAGTTAGGTATTTGGTTGCTTCCATGTCTTGGCTATTAGCTATGTATTGGCTAAGTGTAGTGATGAGCAAAGATGTGCATACATTCTTTTCAATTAATGTTATTATTTGGATGCCAAGAAGTGATATTACTGGATGTTACGTGTGTTGGATACTTAGGGGAGGGACTACACTGGTGGTGGGGATGGCATTGGGATTATATGCATAGAATCTCAATTAAATTTTATTTTAAAAACAGTGGGAAAGACCCTTCGGAGTTGAACCCAGTTTGAAGAACTTAGCTATTGTTTTGGTCCTGTGAATTCCATAGAAAATTTGGTGTCTGCATAGATGGTCTATGCATGTGCCTCCTTCATCAAGGCTGTGGAATTTGTTGGGCCAAACAATAAAATCCCCTACAGACTTGAATACTCTGATGTGCATTAATTTGACAAGAGGGGGACACAGAGCTTCTCATGTTATCTTACTGACACTTCCCAGTAATGTTTGTGGGATGGACAAATGTTGGGTTACTCCCAGTAGGGCTGCAGGGACCATATGCAGTGTTGGGATCAAACTAGGGTTGGCTGAATGCAAGGCACTGACTGATATCAATATATTTTTACTAAATGATGTATTTGCAGTAACTATCAGATGCCTAACCTGATGTCTCAGTATCAAAATTCAAAGGAAGTGGGCCTGGAGAGATAGCACAGCGGTGTTTGCCTTGCAAGCAGCCTATCCAGGACCTAAGGTGGTTGGTTCGAATCCCGGTGTCCCATATGGTCCCCCGTGCCTGCCAGGAGCTATTTCTGAACAGACAGCCAGGAGTAACCCCTAAGCACCACTGGGTGTGGCCCAAAAAAACCGAAAAAAAATCAAAGGAGGTGGCTGGCATTATCTCAGATGGTAAAATGCCAGGGAAAATTGGAGTGTGGATTCTGAGGCCAACAGCTCGAAGCTTAACCATCAGTATGGCAGTTATGGCATGGTGTGGGTTGTGACTGAATGTTAATGAGCCTTCAGCATGAGGTCTGCAGTAAGCTTTGCTTCTTAATCATTTTAGAATCCAGAAGGACATACTTAAGGGATTCTAGACACACCACACATTGTGATGTAGCAGAATGCATGGGTTGGACCCAAGTTCAATACTGAGGGATAGAAAGCCTATTAACTTAACTGAACCTCAGCCCTTTATCTGCAAGAATCTGGAGTTTAATGAGCTTTACACAGGGCTATTGTGAAGATGGAATGAGGTATGTAAAAGCACTATCAGATGCCAGCTCATCAATTATTTTAGTCTTCTACAACCAACTCAATCTAATGTGTTCTCCCATTATTATTTTTCCACTTCATTGTTTCATTCTTCAAGTTATAATGGGGGTGATGTTTGAGCCACACCTAGCAGTGCTCAGGGATCACTTCTGGTAATGCTGTCTTGTCTCTGGCTCCAAGTTAGAATTCTGAAAGTTTTTTAAAAATAAAATTTTATTTTAGACACTCCGAATACAAGTTTTTTAAAAAAATATTTTATTACCAAGTCATTAATAGTTGTTTTAGGTATTAAATGTTCAAAGACAAATCCCACCACCAATGTGACCTTCTCTTCACCAGTATCCCCAATTTCCCACCCACCATCATTGCATGCCCCCTTGAAGACACACATTTTCTTCCTATTATTTTTTACAACACAAAGGCAAATGGAATGATAAAAATTTAAATCAAGGGTCAATGTGAAATAATTGTTATACCTGCATAGTGTTCCTGAAGTTAGTGTCTAAGTATGTTGATGTCAGTTAAGCATTCTTACTACTTTTTATTTAACTTTCTCATCAGATTTCCTACAATACTGCAGAGCTGACACTATGAAATTTTAAGGTGCTCAGGCTCAATAAATCTGAAACAAATTTGGTGGCTTTCCAGTTGGTATGGTTCAGAATCTGGACCATTTCTGTCGGAAGATGTAGGGTGTGGTGCAGGTCTGCTGTAGTTTATGCAGAAAGGGGAATATGCACCCTTCCTTCCTGAGAATCCTACAGTGGCATCAGCTTAGACCAGACTACCTGGGACGGAGTAGTGACCATTTTCTGAACTACTTACAATATATAAAGAATTCCTATATATTCTTCATTGAGTCTCTCAAATGCCACACTCAAATAAGAGCTCAATTTCAAAACCTGAAAAATATTAGTTTCACCTATATGCTTGTATATAACCTATGTGTTATAATCAAACATCAGCCAGTGATGCCCAATCATATGCTGCTCAGTGAGGTTGTCTTCAATTCCTTTATCTGGCTGTTTTCTCAATCTTGGGTCTTCCATGATCTTTGGGGGCGGGGGAGATGGAGAGTCCAAGGGCCACTCCTGGCTATACTTGGCTGACCAGGAATTCCATGCTCAACTGCCAGTACAGTCCTGGGATTTGAGATCGGGCTTTTGTTCATTCAAGGCATATGCCCTGGCCCTCAACTTTTTCCCTAACCCCACTTTTCCATGAGCTTGACTAGTTTTTATGCTTTTTGTTCTGGTATCTCCTCAGTGACACTGAGGGCTACTAGAACCATGCCAGGTGGTGCTCAGTGGCGATGCAGTGAGAGATGGAACCCAGGAAGCACTGCATGCCAGAACTAAGCTCCAGACTGTTGGGCTAGCTCCTGATGCAAACTTTGATGCTTCTAAGGCAGATAATGCATAGAATATACAGAATATAGAATTTGGCCTTGCTGCTGCATCAGTCCATATCCTGCACTAATGTTGGTGTTACATTAGTAGTGAACCATACCTGAAGGGCACAAACTTGCATCAGAACCACTGACTGCAATCTGCTACAAGACTATGTGACAAAGGCTTGTGACCCAGTTTCACACCCTAATGGACACATGGAAGTATTTGTTATGGCATTGAGGAAACCAGGAAGTGATCGGCTAAAATTAGAGCTCCTGTATGTTGTGCATTTTAGCTCCATCAGTAACCACTCAAATTTTAGAGATTATATTTGTGGGGCACACCTTGTGATGAAAAAAAAAGCAAAGAGATAGGCTTTCCATGTGTGATGCCTGGCACCAGTTGGACCCCCTGAATACTGTAAAAATGTAGTCCCAGTGGCTCCCAGCACTGCGGAACCCAAGCAGTACTGCATCACTGGCTCTGAGATTAGCAAAGACTCCTGGGGCTGTTCAACACAAGATGCTAGGGATTCAAACCAGGGTTGGCCAAATGCTGCCTGTATTCTCTATCTCTCTGGCCCTGTGAGGGTTATAGGGTTGTGGGGATTGTTAAAGCAGTGAGCACATGGGTAGCCATGAGAGATGTTTGGCCAGAGCTCATGAGATCACAGGTGTCAGAACAGAGCTTCAGTGGCTTTGTTAGGCAGAAAATGTGCGTCCTTGTACACTGATGATGAGACGAGGGAGAGAGCAGGTGTTTTGGCTCTGTGCATCCTGTTCTCTCCACTCAAAAAGGCAGGGTCATAACACTTGCCAGCCGCAGAATTTGGGCCTGCCAGGTTGTCGGCAATGTGAGCACTGTCTCTCAGGGCGTAGGTGTCAAGGACACAGCTGAGGTACAACAGATCTTCAGGCTACTTGATTTCAATTCCTGGATCCAAGCCCCCATTGCCTCACATGTTCATTGCTGGAGAGAACGTGTCAGGTGACTAATACATGTGGGGAAAAAAGCCCCGCATCTCAGCCCTGAACCTTCAGACAGGTTAACAGCTTTAGCTGAAGAGGTTCAGGACTCAGGAACTTACACTACTGACTTGGTGAGCACCGATGATGGGATGGAGCAGCCCCCACAAGCGGCTCTTGTGTTTGTGTGTGTTTCTGTGCATGTGTGGGAGGGCACACAGGAGGAGGGAGGGAAGCCTGCACAATGAATTCCAAGAAGATTGACAGAAACTAAGGAAGAGAAAGATTAAAGCTATCACAACAAAACAAGGACACAGAGTTGCTTTCATCTGCGGTGGTCTTGGACACAGTGTTTCAGATCCCTGAATGCTGGGCCCAGTTCTTGCCACTGATTCACAAGTTCAGATGCAAGCAGCAGATTAAAAAATGGTTCAAAGGGGCTACTTAGGTCTCACCTCCTAAGACAGCACCTATTTCCCATTGCACAGAAAAAAGGAATGGAGGGGGCACAGGAGTGACTGGGCCCATGCCTGGCACATAGAAAACCCTAAATGTGGTATCTGGTATAGCACTCCCGCCCCGTACAATGCACCCAAGTGGTCACCAGTGGTCTAGTGACCACCAGGCTGAGCACCACTGGGACTCCCAGTTTTGCTACTACCCCCAAAATAAAGTCGCAAAGAAATAGGCTTTCAATGTGTGAGGCCTCAAGTTTGGGCCCTAGCACCAGCTGCCTCCCCCCAAATTAGTAAAGAGGGAATGTAGTAAATGATAGATTAAAGGCTCCAAAAATGGTGACTGGAGTGTAAAATAGGCCAATAGAGTGGAGTGACATTTGTACAAGCAAACAGAAACTTGATTTTTTGAAACCGGGACTTCAAGCATGAAGGGAACATCTACATTTGCAAAGCCTCATTATTAATTTACTTTTTCTTGGTGATATCAGCGAATGAACAAGGGCCTTGCATAGGCAAATTAAGTCCCTGCTCCAAGCCACACTCAGCATTCTCAGGGGCTATTCCTGGTTCTGTGCTTGGGGATCACCACTAATGGTGCCTTGCTGAGGAGTGAACCCAGTCCTCCTACATGCAAAGTAAGTGTTTTGCCCTTTGAGATATCTGTGTGCCACTCTGACCTAGCTGGAGTTTTGTCTATGCAGTAACAAGAGTCTTACTCAAAACTGTTAGTGATACAGGGCCGGAAAGATAGCATGGAGATAGGACATTTGTCTTGCAGCAGAAGGACAGTGGTTAAAATCCCGGCATCCTATATGGTCCCCCGAGTCTGCCAGGAGCGATTTCTGAGCATAGAGCCAAGAGGAACCCCTGAGCGCTGCTGGATGTGACCCAAAAACCAAAAAAAAAAAAAAAAAAAAAAAGAAAAGAAAAAGAAAAAGAAAAAGAAAACTCTTAGTGATACAAAAACCTCGCCAAATGGGTGTTGCTCATGGGCATGGAGTGAACTCATGTACAAATGCTAGTCTTAGGGCCAGAGCGACAATATAGTGGGGAAGGTGCTTGCCTTTCACACAGCTTAACTGCGTTCCCAACACCCCATATGGTATCTTGAACTCACCTGGAGTGAGAGGTGAAAGAAAAAGAAAAAGAGGGAGGGAGGGATGGAGGGAGGGAGGGAAGAAAAGGTGAGTTTAATCTTTTGTCACTTGTATAGGCAAAGAGGAAATGAGAAATCTATTTTCTATCACCAAATTGCTTCTATATTAATATGTCAAACAAATAGTGTTCAAAAAGAGTCTAAAATATCAATCATATCATACCAAAGTTTATTGATTACATCAAACAAAAATTTCTGTAATGAAAAAGGCAAGTTGCATTCATAAAAGATGGCATTCACATTCATTATAGAAAGCAACGAGATGTAAAAAATTGCTTAAGTGAAAAATGTAATATTGCAGTTCCATTTTAAGCTGAAAAATGATTTGTCAACACTTGCATAAAATCTGCACAATTATATACTGCATGTTATTAAAAAATTCCATCACTAAGTTATTATGAATTTGCAAATTTAGGCTTACATTTACATCGTTGCTGGTGTCTATGTGGTAGATGTGGAACTGATGTTTTCAGTTTGATAGGCAACATCCTCAAACAATGGACAGTATTTGGAGAAATGGTAAGAACGACTTGAAATTTCAAATTATTCAAGTGACAGGCAAATATGATCCCATTATTACACTGACCTCCCTCTGGCATCATCCAAGGAGATTTGACTGTAGTACTAGGAATGGACTTACTTCAATGGCTTACTTCAATTTTTTCCATGTGCCAACCCCACTTTTTTTTATTTGCTCATTCATAAAACATGAAAGTCAAATCTTTCTGAAGGATCTAGGGCTCGATACCACTGCCACTAAGAATCTGAACTGAAGTGGAGTGGATAGCTAAGAAATGGCTCTAAATCTGCTGTACTCATCTGACTTTCTAGCCATGAGGAATTTTACCTGCCACCAGTTAATGTATTTCCACTAGTCTGGATAGTGTGATTATGCCAAAGCGCCAATGATTCTGCAGTAAACAAGTCTATCCCCACCCCTGGCTCTCTCGGTATTCACAGTCCCTGTAGTTTTCACATCGAACAACAATAAAAATAGAGCAACAATCATTAAGAACAATAACGACACACTAGAAAGCTTTCCTGGGTCTGATTTTTGCTTCTGTAGCTCTTTGGACTAGGCAAAGACACTGTTTCTAGCACAATTCCTCCCATACAGGCAAGCAGAACACAGCATACTTCCTTCCGTAAGCTGGGAAGGATTTCTGACAATCCACTCAAAAATAATACTGACACAGGAGGACACACCAACATCCCGGGGAGTCAGTCAGTCAGTCAAGAATGGAATGGTCGCCGACAAGCAAGATCTTGTCACTTCTAGAATGTAAGGAAAATTACAGCTGAACGGTAAACACATAATGTACATGAAGAATCAAATGTGCCATACGGACTATATAAATATACTGGCATAGACTGATTTCAATACTTCCTCAAATCAAAGTACAACAGAAACACTAAAAATAGTACAGGCATGCCAGGAAGACAACCTGACATGGAGAATGAGAGGAAAAGACCATTTCCATCTAGTAGTCAGATGGAGTCATTTAGAGCCACAGATTTTATTTTAACAATGAGGAAACATATTTGGATTTTTTTAAGAAAAAAAACGTGGAAGCCTTTGGAGGTGATGACCTCCTCCTGAACCATACATTGAAGATTTTACCCAAGTGAATCATATGGTTGAAGGGTTTGAGCATCACCCTTAGCCAAGTTTCCTCGGAGAGATAACATTCAAGCTCTACGCCAAGGCCCTGCTCTGGGTTTACCATCTCGGGCCAGAACACAGTCCTTCCCCACCCAGCGGCTGCAGAGTCACAAAGGCTAACTCCATCAAATGGGAGTTTTGCCACTTTTGCCATTAGGCTGCTCCCCGCAACCCAGCCACTTCACCAAACCCCCACAGAGCACTGATGCCCTAAATAGTGTTTGTTTTGGGGAAACTGGTTTCACTCCTCCCCACTCCGCCCTTCATCTCTGATCCCAGTTGAACTTATATTTGCACATATCAGTTATCTCTTCACTATTTGGAAGAGTTATTAATGATTGAAAATAGTTGACTTGTAAATTCCAGAGCCCTCAGTGCTTATAATATGGGATTTAGTTCAGAATAAGAAAAATAAAATACAATTTTTTTTGGGGGGGGGGAAGTCTCACAAAAATATTCTGAATTAATACTTTTCCATGTAAGTGTTCAGGTATTTTTTTATGGCTAGGCTATTCGATCAAGAAAAAAATTAGCTCATGGGTGAACAGAAAGGTTTAACTCTGATGTACTGGTATCTCTGAGTCCTCTTGTATTTTCAAGTATTCCTTTCAGATGTTTGAAAACAAAGAATCTACGATTATCAATCAGCAGGAACAAGAAATGGGATCCAAACAGCCTATTTCTCTGCCAGGCAAAAAAAAGTAGCATGAGCAAAATCTATTCATTCCCATGGCATGACTTCTACTTTATACTACTGTGTTTAAATCCATTCACAGAATTCATGGGTGAAAAAGGCACCCATTTGGTAATTATTTTATTCTATCTAAAGCCAGAAATTCTAAGTATTCTTGCTTTCAACTTTCAGAGTAATTCGTAACTGAGTGCGTGGGCCATGGTGGCAACTGACAATAACTGCAAATGCTAAAGAGTGTCATTTGGTATTTTAATGGACATTTACTGAGATTCCTAGACACAAGAGAGTGGTTTAGTTTGTTGCATATCAAGTATCCTGAGATGAGAACGTTTTGTATCTGTTTCTTCACGCTTTCTTTTTTTTTTTTTTAGCTGTAACCACTGTCAATATGCTTGTAGGACAATAACATAGGCAGCTCGAGATTTGGATTCTGAAAAAATGTAAAAATATACAGAGTTAAAAGATTCATTTTAATAACACAGGAAAAACCCATCTGCTTAGCATTTTTCAAAAATAAATCAAGTAGTAAATTTTGTTATGAGAGTAAAGCAACTGTCTTAACCCAGTGCCAAGTTTTATTCACATGCAGGGAAAACAGTAAAGTGACAAAGGAACCCATTTTGAAGCCCCTCCAGTTTGCCAGCTGAATAGATTCTGACTTGCTTTCTGCTTTTGGACTGCTCCAGGGTTCTTCTCTAAGTATTTTCACTAGAGTTAAGTATCAGCTCACCCGGGCCCCTTCCCTAGGGCTAGGGGTTCCTTGAAAACAGGGTCATTGCATTCATTTCTGTCTCAAGCACCTAACACGGGACCTCGCAGTCAGCATATGCTCAAGGCAACACTAAATAAATGACATGGAATATCTAGCAGGGGCTGTGATCATCTTGATGGTCTACAACTGCATCAGTTTGGAAAAACTGTTAAAGAAGTATTTTACCTTTGCTCTATTTCTTCCCTGTATTCTTGTTTTTCTTTTCTGGTATTTTTTTGAGGGGAGAGATTGGGGCCATACTTAGCTGTGCCCTAAGCTTATTCCTGGCTTCCTGCTCATGAGTCATTCCTGGCCATCCTCAGGGGACCATCTGGAATGCTGGTGATCGAAGCAGGATCAGCCGTGTGGAAGGTAACCAGCCTCCTCTCTGGACTACTTTGAGCCCTCCCTCTCCTTCATCTTGAAGATCCTTTTTCTTTGTGGTAGAGCACATACAAGTCAAAGGAATCTTCTTACTCATCATCATTTGAAAAGAGATTTTGCTTTAAAGAAAAAAAAAAACCCTGTGGCTTCTCTATTGTTGGAGATGTATTTGGTTAGATGTTATCAGGTCATAATCAATAATATAAAAAACTTCTCTATCAACTATAAAATCCAGCCTTTAGAACTTGAGTAGAAGGCCTTAAATAAGCTGATACCCGCTCCTCCTGTTTGACTGCCCCAGTCAGGTCATAGCTGGACTAGAAGCCTCCTAGAGCAGTGGCTAATGAGGTTTTCTGACCTGTGGCCGTACCAAATGCACACCCTGGTCCATGGGCTGGAGATTAGTAGGCACTGGGGAGTCTACTATAGCTATAGGCGTGGTTATGAACCACTGTTAGATGGTTCCCAGCCCTGTCAGGATGCCTGTTGTCCTACAGTTCTTGAGGATGGTGCAGGGCCACAGAAGTGGATGGGGCTACCCTGAGCACCAAGAACTTACAAAAGGAACAGCTGGTACATTCTTCAGTGGGGAAAAAGCCCAGAAGCATAAACAATCAGCCATCTTCTTCCTTAAGAGCTGGAGTGACAGTACAGCGGGCAGGGCCCTTGCAGGGCACATGGCTGGCCTGGTTTGATCTCTGGCATTCCTATGACACCCCTAAGCACAGCTAGGACTGATTCCTGAGTGCAGAGCCAGGACTAAGCCGTGAGGATTGCTGGGTGTGGCCCAGAAACAACAAGAAAGAACTCTTCTTCCTTGGAGAATCAGAATTAACAATCCATCTATCTCCCCTGAAAGTGAAGCAGTGATTTTTAAGACCAATAACCCCTCCACCAGATCTGCATTAGGCTTGGGGTAGAGTGGAGAAACCCTGGAGAGGCCAAATGCAGTAGCAAGATGCACTACCCAGCCTAATCTTCCAAACCCCAAATCAAGCTTGAAAGAGCAATTCAGGGGGATACAAAGTCAACCAGAAACTATTCAGCTGAAATGAAATACACAGCTGAGAACAAGGTTATTGGGGCTGAGTGTCTCAACCATGCTGGTAGCTAGCAGGAAGCTGGTGACTGAGGGCAAATATATGTAGGCCAGACCCCTGGCCATGGGTAGCAAAGGTGCTGACTTGGGCAAAATGACCTGGCTTCCAAAATATAGTGCAGACAGTGATGAGTGACAGGGATGGAAAAAACAAGGATTTAATTCATTAGCTCCATTTGTATTCTTGGTCAGAGGGTGGAGAAGTTGCCAGCTGAAGAAAAGAGGCATACTTCAAATCTTTTACCTCTAAGAGAACTGACCTGCAAAGTCACTGGCCATAAGAACTAACTTTAGTGGGTGCAGGAAAGATGGCCCTGCCCTAAATTGTGGAGTGCCCATTTTCCAAGCAAACACCTAATCTCAGCCAGGACCTGTGGGAAGAGCCCAGAGGGCTTACAGCTCCAGCAGGGTACACAGGAGACTTCCAGAACCTTTGGCAGCAGGTCAATTCCTCCCTAGAGATTTTTGATGGTCAATTCAACAAGGCTACAACAATGAATTCATTTAGCTTTGGGAAAAAATGAATTATGGATCATTCTCATCCATTAAGACAGCATCCCCCTGAATGGCTAGGAAAGATTTCACCTCAGGAAGTTGCATTATTTTGAATAAAACTTGACACACACACAAAAGAAACATGATTAGATTGGTTCATTAATATTACATATCTACAAGGACAATCATTTTTTACCTGCAAACACACAGACACAGCACATGGAGGGACAAACACACCGAATAATTTTCACATAGTTCTACCCACACCAAAAATAAAAAACATGCAATGCTAAACTGATTTGATTGATTATACAGATGCAATTTTGGAATATTTGCAGTTTTTCAAGTGAGCTTTAGTAAATTAAAAATATTTCCTGATCATTATTTAAGAAGCATTTTCATAGGATATCTACCAGGGAAATTTGTCCCTCATAAATTAAATATATTCTGTTACTCTTCTGATCTGGAAGAACCTAAATTTTTATTTGGGGGTGATTAGCAAATGAAGAAATAAAGAGCCAATAATGTGTACATATTTTCCCATATTCCAAGTAATGCATCTTTATATTTTGCAGAGTAGTATAAAGTTCACCACACCAACAGAAGAGAAAATTTAGAGAGTAATATTTTCATTGTTTTCTTTATAATGCTGTTAATCTGTTTCTTTAAAGCCAGCCCGCTTGCTTAACACTAGGTACCTGTTACAATATATTAGATTCGTCTGAGAATGTTCGTAAAAGAAGAGGTCTGACTGAAGGTCTGGTAGATAATGGGTCAGATGCCCTGTTACAGCTCAGATTTCTCTGTAATAGTGAGGTAAAAATACTTAAAGCATTTGAAGATTGTTTGACCTACCTGGTGCTAAAATGTAAATTTCTTATAGACTATTCTGGCCCCATGTACACATGATTTAGACTAGAGTAAATGCATCACAGTTAAATGAATACAATTAAGGATCTAAGATTCTTCACCTTAAATTTTTCTCATGGCAGCAGTAGAACAGACAGCAGAAAGTAGTATGTGGCAAACTTGGATTTTTGAAATGGCACTGGTAGTAACGTTATGTGGGAGATGAGGCAGTATGGTTTCATTAGTAAACCTTACCATCCTGTTGGTGAACACCTCTGAGTTTGTTGAGCTGGTGCTTTGAGTGTGTCAGACTGAGAGACCTTTGTGCCAAACATTCCTTGTCTTGGGGACCAAGCTAGCTGTAATGCGCCAGGATCATCGCCTATGAACCAGAAGTCAAGGGGACTAGGGCCTTACAGTCCAAGTTTGTGAAACTCACTTCCTTTCCGCTGGGACAATTGGGGAAGGTGAACAAAAGGATTTGAGGAAAATGACAAGATACAGTCTTAAGTCTCAACAGGAGAGATAAAAATGAGTCATGAAAAGTAACTTTTCATAAAGCCAGAAAATGGTGTCAAGCAAATGAGAATGCAAGCAAGTCAGTACATTAAGAAAGGAAATCACCTTATTCACTCCAAGAGAAACTGTGATTGCTGGAAGTTTGAGAAAGCATGAAGATAGTAGATGTTCCTGAGGAAGGGAGGCGTTTCGTTACCTTGTTCACAATTGCATAAAAGGTGGAATATTGCAGTAGGAAAGAGAGAAATGCAGAAACCAAAAAAAAAAGTAAATATTCTCTCAAATGTAAGACATTTAAAAAAGAAACATTGAGAATTTGAAGTTGAAATGACATGTTAGTTGGAAGACATTAGCAGAGACAGAAACCTTCTATTCTACGTGCAGTTATTTTTCTAGTTATCGATTCTATTAACGAAAAATTACAAACTCTTATGGCAGTGCTGAGGATCAAACTAAGTTCTCCCACATGCAAGGCATGCACTTCCCACTAAGGTCCAGGACCTCTGCAAATGGACTAGTATGAAAAGGGTATTTTAACACCTGGTTCTCTTTGGAATAGGCTAATCTTTAATCAGTAACTAAACTACGTGAGTTCCAAATCTGTTGTGTATTAAGATGGTCCATCCATCAGAAATCTATCATGAACTATCTTCCCATCCTCCTCAGTCGCACAGACAGACCTCAAAGGGCCTTGGGCAATGGCAGGCAGAAAACCAAATCAAAACTAATTATTGATACAAAGGGAGAAAGTAGCATGAGACCACATCACAATCCCCTTTAACTCTGGACTAATGCTCAGCTTCTTTTGGGGGAAAGCCAAAGAGCCTCAGAGAAGCAAAGTACATGTTCTCCCACTGAGCTACATCCCTGGCTTTCTATAATTTTTATTTGATAGTTTTTAGGCAACACTGTGATCGGGGCTTACTCCTGACTCTGACTTAGAATCACTTCTGTCAGGGCTTGGGGACTTACAGGCAATACCTGAACCAGGGTTGACTGTGTATAAACCAAGAGCCTTACCCATTATATTATCTCTCCAGTCACAGGGCTTATCTTCTTTATTCTAATATAGTTACATTGGTTTCCTTCCCTTTCTTTCAGAACCTATAAGAATGTAGTTCAAAAGGCTATGCTTTTCTTTTTCTTACAAAACTTCAAGAAAAAAACTAGCTTGATAACTTGAGGGTTTAAATCAAGAAAGCTAAGTTTTTCTTTTAAAATTATCTTCATGTTGTGGGTCTAAAGTTCTAAATTAACCCACAGACTTGGTCTCGGCACTGCCCAAGCAGGGGATGATATCAAATCAACTTTGGGGATGAGCTCAAAATTTTTGCTCATCAGGATTACCCATATCATCTTCTTAGTAACTAATGAACATAGGTTTAGGAAAAGAAATAAGCTACTGTAACAAATAGCAATCAGCATCTTATAATCAAACAAAAAGGCAAAGAGTTCTATTTTAACATATCTATATTTTTCCTGTTCATATTTTGCCTTAAATGAAAAAAGTTGGTGACATGCAAATTAGCAATAAAACTGGATAAATCATTGTTTAGATTTTTTAAGAAAAAAATTTTAAGAGCTGTCTTCTAGCCTGTGGGCAAAGTTTTTTTTTTTTACCATATTAACATGATATCAAGCCCCCCGCCCCACGATTTACTATTTAAGCCTATGTGTTGCTGTGACCCTTTTTATTCCTATGGACAGACACTTAGCCAATAGTAGAAAACTCTTGACTTAACCTATTTCAAACTGTTAGTGCAAGCACTTTTTGATGCAGTCAAAACTTGTATCCAACCATCGGTGATAAGAGTCTATGAAACAGATATTTATAAGGGGGCTAATTAGGTAACTTGGTAAAAGAAAAGGAAATATGGAAGTAGAGAAAGCAGGAGAGACAGCATGGTCAGAGTAGTCAAAGCAATCCAAAACAGATATAGCTAGCAATCGCAGGGGGCAGTGTGGAGGTGGAGGTAGGGAGAATGAGCTAGAACAGTACAGCTATGTCACATTCCTTTGCAGTTATCTAGAAAGCTTTGGCACCAGCTCAGTCAGCAGAATGTCAAAGAGGCCAATGCATAAAGGACCATCTCAACAGCCACGACTCAGAGTCCATGTGCCTTTTGTGTGATCCAGGTGTCTATGACATGATCAGAAAACTCACAGCAACCATCACATCACTATGGACAGTGGGGTCCCTTGTCCTCTCCCAGTTGTCCAAAGCATTTTCTCTGGGAATTTGGCTCAGTCCATGGGCCTTCTTCCTTTTCCCCATCTTCCACATTGAGACCACTCCCGAGAGTGATCTGTCTCATTTGTGCAAACATCCCAAGCTAGGCATGAACATCTGGCTGAGGCCACTTCCATTACATTATAATGTTTACAGGTTTTGTATGTGAAGCCAAGTCTCCCTTTAGAACTCACAAAAAATTGGTGGGAATTTCTTATCTGGCCATGGGAAGGGTATTTACTACTTGGTGAGAAGGCCCAGCTTTTTTTTGTTATCAGAGGGTATGTTTTTGTTTGTGTTTTTTTTGTTTGTTTTGGTATTAGGACCACTCAGGGTATACTTCTGGCTATGAACTCAGGACTCCCTCCTGGCAGTGCTTGGGAGATCCTATGAAATCATGGGGATCAAACCCAGGTTGGCTGTGGACAAGGTACATTGTCTACCTGGTGTAATGTGGCTCCAACCTAGGCCTGATATTTTTTAATTGCTTGAGAGAGAGCCTAATATTGGTGGTGAGGAGGGATACAGTTTGTAGAAACCCCAAATCCTCAACATTTAACTATCCTTCATATTCTGTTGCCACACTGCTCAGAGCGCAATGGAATTTTCCTCATGTACTGTTGGCAACATAGCCATGTGGCCTGATAAATTTATGAGCCAGAGAAAAACCCTCAAATCTTGAACTGTACAATTCTAGCTCAAAAATGGAACCTAACTGCTGACTAGATAGCTGAAGAATGTGATCTTATCTACAATTCCTCTGAGCACATTGACTGAGCACAGCTTTCTCTCTAGTTCTCAAGTGAGAACTGTTTTAAAGGCTAAATAAATGAAGCTGGAGCCCCGCTGTGGTTGAGGCTGCCACACCTCATTCTCGCTACTGGCAGCCTCAAGAGATCATGACCCGGATCTGGAAATAGTTCAGCTGAGTGGTGACAAGTCACATCAGCAAGTATATCATTCTGCTTTAATACAGGCTTACTAAAGTGTTGCCATATGAACCCCTTTTCTGAGTGGCTGACAGTGGATGGTCCTCTTGAGGAGCTGGGGCCATACCCGATTCGCCCCCAGAATGGCCAATCCCTAGTACAGTAGGTAGTTGAGCATCAGGCAATATGTGCTGGACTGACTAGTATTCAAGTAGAAGGTGACTGCTGAATGGAAAAGGCTCAACTTCTTTCTCAAATGCCCCTGGGCCTACTTCTCTCCCCACCACTGAGCTCCTTCTCACAGCAGCTGCCACCATATCCTGTTGGTGTACACACAGGATCCAAGATGCTGATAGGTTTAAGTCAATGCTATCTTCCACCGATAGGTCAGAACATGCTTCCCCCCTTAGGAAACCTGCCAGGTATGAGCCCCACCCCAAGTAAAAGGACCATTAGCCTCTTCTCAGAACTGAAGCAATGCATTAGCAAGGGATGTTGAACAATTCAGTCAGCTTGCATAGACTGCTAGCCTCTCGGATGGCCTTTCTGCTGTTATCTGAGAAGCGGCTTCTGGCTCTCTGACATGGCCCAATAGGGTCCTGGAGCACAAATGCAACTTCTTAGAAGAGTCGTAGCTGCCATGTTCCAGTTGGCCTTTATGCATTTGTGAGCACCGCTTTGCTCTTAGCATTTTCTCACGAGACTGGGGGTGTGTGGAAGGTGGGGGGAGAGGCAGCATAGGTGAGTGCCCACAATGTTTGGTCTCCTCTGCAACTCTCAAAATCCCAGAGTCGGAAAAGCCAGGCAGCCTTTCCGGCGTTGGATGGAAAGAGAGATGTTCATCAGTAGGCGGTTCAACATATTCTTATTGGCTCCATGGAGCTTGGGAGAAATGAATGAATGATTGGATGGATGGACATGACTGTGAGAGGTTCTCCTGGCTGAATGAGCACATTAGCATGCCAAGCTACAGCACATACATACTCGTGAATTCTTGCTGCCATGGCTGTCACTCAGAGCACAGGTAGCATGCTAGACCCGTGGCCACCTTCTGGGCTGCCAAACTAAAAGGGCTGCAATCCCAGCACTCGCTGCCTTCAACGGAGGTTCATGATGGGCAGTTTCAGAGAAAGAAAGTGCTCAGCATCTTAAGCAAGGACTGCGCTGTAGTGGCCCATCAGGTAATGGTCATCTGGGTTTGATAAATTCACTTCATCCATTTTCAAAACCATTTAATTGCTATAAAAGTCACCTCCAGCCAGTGTCAAAAAGTTTTTTTTAATGAAAAGGCCTAACAGAGTGATTAGCGATATGTTGGAAGGTTTTGATTTTTGCGGTTTTGATAGCATCATTAGAAGACAAAGCTGGGTGTGAGCCATTATTAAACAGTAGTTGAGGGGCTCAACTACCTCAGTTAAAAAAAAACACTTTAGAGCACCCTCCCCCAAATACACTCCCAAATAAAGAGAGGGAGACAGCATCTTCGAGACCCTTCCCAACAAGTTTTCTGCTACCAAAATATATTTTTCTCTTTTTAATACTGATTCTATTTGGGGGCCACACCTGGTAGTGCAATGGCTGGAGCAGGAGCTACTCTTGGTACAGTGCTCAGGGGATCATGCAGTGCTGGTGATCAAATCTGGGGTTCCTGCAAGCAAAGCATGACCTAGAGTTCTTTGAGCCATCTCCCTGGGCCACAGTGCCATTTAAAAAAAAATTGGGCGTCATGCAAATTGCCATTGAGTCCTGAGCAGAGTCGGCTATATGCATCTGGTTTATTCTTGAGTTCAAGGTATAATCAAATAAAGGTGACTTTTCCATCCTAAGACTGAGAACACTAGGCTGCAAAGAATTCGCTGAAGGTCTCTGGGAAGAATTGAAAAACAGACTAAGGTGGTCTTAGCTAGGATAAGATTACTGTGTCCAGTCCCAGCCCAAAATGCAAGTGGAGGCAGCGAGTTGAAGAGCTTCTGAGCACCTTCTGCCATTTAACGCTGGGGCTCAGGATTAGTGTTGCTTATGCCACTGACCATTGTTTCTTGTGACTTTGTGACTGGGACTGATACCATTTGTATCAGGAAGCACTTTTTAAAAAATAAAAAAAATAACTTTGATCAAAAAAAGTAATGAAAAATAAAACACAACTCAAGAAACAGCTGCACACTGTTCCATTATACTCATTTGAAAAACTCATATCAGTATAAAATCCAACTGCTGGAGTCTATTCCTTCAAAAGATCCAAACAATAACAAAAATAATATACACACACCAAAAAACTCAGGAAAAGCCAGTTTGTGGTTAAACTGACTGGCTAATGTGATCAAATAGTTCAGGTGCATATAGCTTAGACTATTTTCTACCAATATTCCTTTGTAGCGGCTAGAAGGTGAGTTTTAGATGTCTGTCTGCTGAAAACAGGGTTTGCTGGGCAAAACAAGCACTGGCAAGAATGTGACTTATTTCATTCACTTGTTGCTCAAAATTTGCCCCAAGTTTTCATGTTCAGACTACTCCGTCCTTCTTACTTTTCAAGTCTCTTTCAAACCCATTCAAATGCTAGCAGATAATGCGGGCCAAGTTGCTAAGCAGAGAGTAATAACTTCCCATTCCTATGGGAAATTTACCATTGAAGGGGGAAAAAATTCAACACACTCATAAAAACAAACCTAAATTTTTACAAGTGTGTTCAGGAGCTGAGAATGTAGAAAGCACATCTGGGGACTTGTCTTAGGCTCAAATATACTGCCAGACAGACAGGGCTAGAAGCAACACAGAGATTAAGCAGCACTATAATTCAAGGAAGGGGAAAGGCTTGAAAAAAGGCAAATTGGGATAATCAACTAAAAAAATCTGCAAAACCTCCAGAGGGAATTTTCTAAGGTTAGAGCTGGAATGTTGGTGTGGAAATCCCAGTAGAAAAAAGTCTAGGATAAGAAAAAATAGCCATTGTTCCATGTAAAAGTCCATATGGAGCATGTGAAATACTCCATATGGATTGCTAGGCCACAGAGAACACTATTCAGGAATCTACTTACCACCTGCATTGGATAACGAAGTTTTTACTATACTTTTTAGGCAGAAGAGGAAATTAAGTGATGAACCTGTAAGGAGGGGTTTAACATGCTGTAACTGATATAAGTCTCTAAATCAAGAGTTCACGACAGCTATTGAAGCGCCTTCAGGAAATGAGGTTATAATAGAAACTTAGGTCTTACCCTGGCACTTCTTCTTCTTACATTCTTTAGCACTATCAGGAGAATCTCAGGGAAAAGGCTGATAAATATTAGAAGAATTATGGCCAACCACGTGGACACAGATGACAGCATTTGAGCAAACACGAAATACATTCTCTGCTGCTTAAGGAAAGGCCTGGAGAGGAAAGAAAATACACAACAGAAAAAGAAAAAAAAAACACAACAAATCAGGTTCTGTCAATCATAAACCAATGGCATGGAAACTGTCTTTTGTACTTTAAAGGTAATCTCTGCATAGTTATACAAATAATGTTCTTAACAACACAACCCAAAGTAGCAAACGTTGCATTTACCAAATGTTTGGAAAGGTAGGAGAGATCATACATCCAAAGGGAAAAAAAAGATAAGATAAAATAAAATGCAGTTGATTGATTGGGACACCACCAAGCAATCAGCTCTGAAGGCGGCCAACTGGAGAATATTTATTTGCATTAGAAAATGCTGGAGCATCCAAGATATTCAAGAGAAAAGATGGTTCTTTAGGGGCCGGAGAGATAGCATGGAGGTAAGGCGTTTGCCTTTCATGCAGGAGGTCATCGGTTCGAATCCCGGCTTCCCATATGGTCCCATATGGTCCCCTGTGCCTGCCAGGAGCAATTTCTGAGCCTGGAACCAGAAATAACCCCTGAGCACTGCCGGGTGTGACCCAAAAACCACAAAAAAAAAAAAAAAAAAAAAGATGGTTCTTTAATATTCTGAAGAAATTTACTTCCTTGGCTCTCTTATTAAGATCAGGATGGATTTTTGTTCCCTGTACAACAACTGAAGGGGCATTTTCTAAACAAGGTCCCACCCAAACTATAAAATAAAATTTTAAGGGGCTGGAGAGATAGCATGGAGGTAAGGCTTTTTTGGCCTTTCATACAGAAGGTCATTGGTTCGAATCCCGGCATCCCATATGGTCCCGGAGCCTGCCAGGAGCGATTTCTGAGCCTGGAGCCAGGAGTAACCCCTGGGCGCTGCTGGGTGTGACTCAAAAACCAATAAAATAAAATAAAATAAAATTTAAAAAAAGGGACAGTAATGCTTGCTTATGTCTCTCAAATGGGTGGCATTTACCACTTCCATTCACAGCATTTGGGTGTGCCAAGAATGCTGTGACAGGGCAGGGTGCTGTGGATGGGCCCTGCAATCTGGTAGCTCAGGGAAGCCACTGACTTGTCAGGCAGCTGCTGAGAAGTGCAAACCTGCCTCACTTTTATTTGATGGTGATGCTCTGGGGCACCACTCCTGGATCTAGACTCAAGAGTACTCCCTGGCAGTGCTCAGGGGACACTATAAGGCCCCAGGACTGCAGCCTTATTGCTGCAAGTGAGCTCTAAAGACTCCAACATTCTATAGCTAGACTAAGCTCCAATGCTGTTACAAAAAACGGAGGTGCATGGGAGATTCTCTTGGGATTGGGATCCCTTAGGCCAGTCACTGCAGAGAAACTAGTTTTTTAGGCAAGAGGAGATGTTTAGGCTATTTTAATTTTTATTAGGGAGTGCACATCTGGTGGTGCTGGAGCTCCCTTACAACAGCCTGGTTGCAGTGATCAAATCCAGCTTGTGGCTCTGAGCACATAAGGACTAGACCTTTAGGTCTGACTCTCTTGGGTAGTGTTTGCTCGCATTTCTCTACCTTGAGCTTGGCAGAAATAGTGAAAAGAGGCAGATAGATACACGGCTACACTGGGCCTGTGTACTCTGATGCAGCATCTAGCCAGACCAAGAGTTAAGAGCAATGACTCTTTTGTGAGCCTGCAGGCTAGCACTGACCAAAGTTTGAGAATCAATAGTGGGGTCCCTAGCCCTCCAAAAAATGTCTCTGGCAGAGTACTATCCTTCTTCTAGTTCAGAAGTGCAACCTACTTTCCTAGGCTATTATTTGAGCCACACGAAGAGGCCAAAGGCAGCTGATGACTAGCCACAGGTATTTGTGACATAGTCCTATTTGAGAGATTTTTTAACCTCTATGGTAGTTATAGAGAACTTTTAAGAGTAAGAGAGCCCCCCTGAGTACTGCCAAGGGTGCTCCTGAGCCAGGAAGACCCTCTGAGTACCACTGAATATGAAATCTCCCAAATAAATACTACTACTAATAATATAAAAATATGAAAAACATACATGTTTTATTTCCTCCCTTCATGCTGGGTATGTACTGGTGTGTACTCTCGCCACTCAGGAGAAGCCCGTGTTCTCTTGAATACATTATCTTTCCTTCTCTCCCCCCTTTCCTCCCTTTACTTCCCAATAAAAGGGTTACACTGTAAACCACAGTCAAAACCCAAAAATAGCATTGTTCCTAGTCTGGATTTGGGGGAGCTGCCCTGTTACTGCCCACCCCAAAGAGGGGTGTGCCACATGTCCCCAGAGGTCAACCAGAACCGGCATTCAGGAGAAGTTCCAGTAGTTCTTGGTTGCAGCAGGTGGAGGGGTTCCCAGTGCAAGTCTATATGCAGTGAGTAACTCAACTCGGGTTCCTCTGAACTCCCTCAGGCAGCACTGCTGGTGAGGGGGATCCACGCCATCTCCTTGATCCAGCCCCTGCTCTAAGTAGCATGAAGGGTCGGGCCGTTAGAGACTGCCAATGTTCGACCCACTTCAAGGGGGTGAAAATAGAGTCTGGGGAAACAGAACCTTGTTGGCTAGAAATAGTTTATTTCTTGTGCAGAGTTCATGCCATTATTTCAGGTGCTGACAGTGATGGAACTCTGGAGCAGCCCGGTGAGTTCCGTTCAGTTAATCACCTCTGATACATTAGTCAGTCACGAAGGTAAGAGAAGGCCTTCACTTTCATCAGCTAGCTACCTACACCACTGGAACCCAATGTCCCTTGTAATTACACTTCCTAGGGCTGCACCTTTATAATGGGGCCCGGGTTTTTCATTATTGTTATTTCTTTAAGCTCGGAATTAAAAAAAAAGTTTTTCATAAGAAATAACAGTTTCTTTTAATTGAGTCTCCAGGGACAAGGCCTGGCTGGTACTCTCATCTTTGGGATAACCAAAATATGGCCTGAATACATGATTTTTCTCAAATCAGTGAAAAGATGTACTCCCAGAATCTTTCCTTTGATTTCTTCTAGATATGCTAGAGGGTAAGTGGGGGTAGGGGGGGAGAGTAGTGATTGGTTGATGAAAACAACTGTGAGACTAATCTAACACAAATGTAGGCGCCTGGCAGTGGGGAAAGAAGATGGCAAACTGGCCAATCCCAGCTGTCTATTATCTCTCTCAAGCACAGCTTCTGGTGTCAACTTCTGTGCTAATCTTGCTGAAGCAGGTAGCCTATTCAACAGTGTCTCCCAAAGCACAAAATGGATCCTGAATATGTATTAACTGAGTCAATGGAAAAGAAATGAATTTTCAGGCCCAACTGTAGGGTCTGTCTTTACTACCACCACCACAACAGCCCCAAACTGAGGATTTCCACAGATAGATTTCTGAGTATCACTTAATATACACACCCTATGCCTTGAACCCATCTATAGTGACACAGAGGATGATCTACCATAAAGAGAGAACAGGGACCCAACAGCCGACAGTGTATCTATTGTGGAAACATTTCACAGGAGGAACATTTCCATGGGAACTGTGTTTTGTTCCTTGGGAGAAATAAATAAAATTATTCTTTGGGAGGCCATCCTAGAAAGTACTGTATGGCCCTTCAGAGAAAGGATCTTTCTGTACTCTGGAGCTGAGAGGTTTGGACAGGAGTAAATATCTTCGAATGACTTAGAGCTCTACTGGGGGACAGAAATCTTACCTGAAAATGTCTATGTGACTGAGAAGTAAAATCCAGTCCATGAGCACTGGAGGTCTGCCATCTGCACATAATCCTGGCCCTCCAGACTTAACCACATTCGAAGAGACCAGAGATAGAGCCCAAGGCTCATCTGGTTGTTTTTGTACATGTTACTCACACGTGTGTAGCTGCTTACCAAATAATTCCGCCCCAGAAGAAGGAGAAAAATACATAAAAGGCTAAAGAACCCCAGATCACAAAGTGATTGATCCATGTCCAGAATCGGGTATCCAAGGCAAGCTGTGAAGAAAGAACACAAGAGATTCTCATGACGTGGAGCCCTTGACATGATGGGGTAAAGTTGGCTTGTAAGTGGTCTTCAACTATGGGAGGCACCACCTCCCATACACCCAGGGAACAAAAAAATCCAAATTCCAAGAACAAAATCCATCCTTTTAAAGAGGGGAGGTATGGAAAGAAAGACTGGAGCTCTGAGCAGCTGTGGGTAGGCAAGGAGCTAAGAATGAGCTGTAGGGACGTCTGCTAAGGAAGGTCAAGGCATGTGGTGAATGGGCATATCCAGGTGTTGGACTTCCCAGTCTACTGGGCAGGTGTTGGTGAGGACTGATACTTAGTAGCAGCAGCAGGAGGCAGGGGTGCCACGGGAGGGGAGCCACACTGCACAAAAAGTGTGAAGAAAGCTCAGTCATCACAGAGAGGGGCGACAAAACTCAAGGGCAACTGGCTCTCTACTGCTGCCAGCATGCAACAAGGACAGTGAAGTGATGATATTGGGGGGACCTCTTGATTGTCAGATTCTACTCTGGTCTATGTAACAAACACCTCATTTCATAGCCCCATTTTCCTCTGAGCTGCTGCTTTCTGGGACTAGGGTGACTGCATTTTGCAAGCATCATTGGGAACCCATCACGTGTGCTGTGTGTGTGCCTGAAAACTCCTGGGCATCAATGAGCACAGTTGTGGGTGTTTTCTATCTGATAGTGTCTTCGATTTTTTACTTGCTCAGAGAGCAAGATCCACTATTGTTATCTTTCCTCACTCCTTAACAGAAGGTGAACACCACTGCAGAGAATCCCATGGATCTGCTATGGAAAAGATAGTCAGGGAAACAGTGACCACCCCAAGAAGAGTTAGAGTAAGTTTGTGAAGACACAAGTGGAAACTACCGCCTAGAAGGCCCAGTTGAACTGTGATGGGACAGAGAGATAGCAGGAAGGATGGGAGCAGGACACTGAGTCAAGGTGGCTGCCAGTTCAGGGTAGGGAAGGGTGGGACATGATAGGAAAACACAGCAGCTCATCTTCATGGAAATGAACCCAATCTAGGTGCTGAGCCTCATTCTAGTACTTTTCATACTGGGGTGCAAGCGGTAATTCAGCGGGGAGGGCATTTGATTTGCACGCAGCTGGGTCAGGTTTGATTCCTCGCACTATATATGATCCCCCGAATCCTGCAGGAGTAAACCCTGAGCACAAAGTCAGGAGTAAGCCCTAAGCACCACTAGGTGTGCCCCCCCCAACAAAAAAAAACATTTCTGACTTTGCACAAAAGTTCTCATAAGTACAAATTCCTTGTTATTGCTAATTTATTTCCATCTCATAGGAAGGAAACGAAATGAATCCAGCTCAGAATTGGATAATTACAAATGAACTGTAACATTTTCTTTTGAGGCCCTGAAATATTCCAACTAGTAAGGAACAAAGTAAATATATGTGACTTCTCTTTAGTGTGGGTGAGGAAGCATGGTGATTAGATATCCTTTGCCAACTATACCGCTGAACCCTAGTTCTGACCACTGGTTATAGTGGAGTTCAGGTTAAGGTGCTCGTGCTTGGACCCCAAAGTGAGATGTTACTACTGGAAACATCAATTTGATGATGCTTTCATCTATGGCAGATCCTCAACTTAAGCCTCAAGGATAGCTCTTCTGAAAGGCAAAAGGTTACAGGGATACATAATGTCAATGATTTTTGCCCAACTTACTCCAATTGCATGTTATCTCGTATAGAGTCAAGAATGTTGCCACTAAGTGCTGAATATTCTAGGTCAAATCTCATCACTGCTAAACTCTTCTGTACATATATCTCACTTGTGGGATTCAATCCCAATTCCTTGCAAGTGTGGTATTATCATTACTTTTGGGAGGGGGTGACACCAACTATGCTCAGAGCTTACTCTTCTCTGTGCATACACGAATCACTCCTGGTGGGTTCAGGGAACCATATGGGCTGCTGGAGATTGAACCTGAGTCAGCTGTTTGCAAGGCAACTGCCCTCCCAGCTATACTATTGCTCCAGCCCAGATCTAGCATTCTTTCTTTATTTTAATTTTTTAATTTTTTTGCTTTTGGGGCCATACCCTGTGACACTTAGGGGTTACTCCTGGCTATGTGCTCAGAAATCACTCCTGGCTTGGGGGGACCATATGGGATGTGAGGGGATCCAATCGTGGTCTGTCCTAGGTTAGCGCTTGCAAGGCAAACGCCCAACCGCTTGCGCTACCACTCCGGCCACCAGATCTGGCATTCTTAAACAAATATATAATTTTTAAAAATACTCAAGTACTTATTATAGAAACACACACATACTCCCAGCTTGTTTATATAGCACTTATCATAACATCTTGAATATAGCAGGAAAGGAACAGATTTTCAGTATAAGTATGGTACATGAATTAGGAAAAAAAAACCTAAACATTGTAAGAGTATACTGGAGAAAACAGATAACAGATGAAGATAGCATAAAAATGCCCAAATCTTTCCTCTCCTATCAGAATAAACAGTCAGCCTCAAAACCTTCAAATAGTAAAAAGAAGATAGAAGACATTAGCATAAGACCAGAGTGCATTAAAAAATGGTATTAAATATATTTGATAAAATAGTCTTCAAATAGATTTGATACATATCAAATAATTATAATAATAAATACAAACACTAACCTTTAAAGTTACAGTGAATACCAGGACAGTAAAAACAATGGTTCCAAAGGTCCAGTTTCCGTAAACCTGAAAAATATTGAACAATTGCAGGAAGCATTACTATACGCACCTGTTCATGAAAACAAAAAGCAAGTCTAAGCCTGTGTGGAATGGCCAAAAGTATGAACTGCTTAGGGAAATATCTGGCCCAGAAATGCTAGCCATCATAGCGCCCTTAAGTCTTCTTCTGCAACTGGACCTCATTTCCGGAGGGCTGCTGATGTCCACTATTCTGGGCAGCACTGAACAGAGAGCTTGTAGGGGTGATACTGGTGTAATAATGAGATGGGAAAAATGCCAAAAGTAGGGAAATTCAAAGTGCTGCTCATCGAAACAAGCCAGGAATGAGGATTGTCTCCAAAGGGTTTGGGATGGGCTCTTTCCTCAATGTAGGACTCATTCTATCCTCCAGGGACCAAAAGACTGCAGGCCAAAGACTCGTTTGAAAAAGATAGTGCCCCTGAGCGCTGTCAGTATGCACACACACCCCAGCAAAGCCGTTACCTTGGTGAAACCCGAACCGTGAAAATGAATGGCAGCGGCTTACCAAATGCTCTCAGGAGTGCAACACACAAGATTGAAACAGAAAATGAATTCTGAGATGTGGGTTTTGAAAAGTCAAAATCCAAATTTATGGCTAGTAGCAGGAAGAAAAAAAGGCATTGGCCTGAGTCATATATGAGGATTCTATTGGATTGCTGACTGCTCTTAGGTGTGTTGTCAATTAAGCAAACATCTAAAAGGCTGGTATGATGAATAGCAAAGCATGTACAGACTCAGTCTTCAAGCTGAAGGTCCTGGGACTGGCCCTAGGACGCAAAGAAACCAAGTGGGCTTCTTTCTCGCCTTTCCCAAGCATTCCAGGCAGACATTCAAGTGCTCAGCCTTTCTTCCCTCACCAACTACTCAGTGTTTTTCTGGGTTTGTGCCAGAGAGATTTCTTAGTCCAAATTAGAGAGAGTTTTACTGCAGCCCTTTTCAAATTCACATGTGTAGTATTGTTGCTTGTCTAAGATCTAGGTATCTTCTTCACTCAGCACATCCTTTTGTAACTTTAGCTCTGCTGCACATTATGGTCCATCAAGAAGGTCTAACTCTAAGAAGTTGCCCAGGAACAGCAAAAGAGAACACAGTGAAAGCAGCGTGCAAGTTGCCCATTTCCCACTGTTTGGTCCTGAATGCATCACATCATATGGTTGTTTCTTATCCTGAGCACAGCCTGGAGCAAACGTATGGCAACAACAGTGCTGGGTACTCTAGAGGCTGACTGGAAAAGCACCGAAAGCCACCAGGAAGGACAATGGAGGAGAGCCAGGCTGTTTTCCAAGGGGACAAGCTATTTTGCCTCTCAAAAGGGTTAGGGAGTAGGGGGCGCTGGAGTGTGTGAAGATGGTGGAGGAAAGGTGACACTACTGGGACACTGGTGTTGAAATATGATATGCCTAAAGCTCAACTATAACTTTGTAAATCATAGTTCTTTATTTTTTGAAATAAACAAGACAAGTCAAAGTGTGTGAGGGGTCTAAAGTCTCAAGGTGTAAGACCTTTCACCTAATAAAAGATGTTCACCATGTGAGACTTCTGGAAGGTTTCAGAGAAGCTCTTTAGCCCTTTACCCACGAAGGAATTTCTTGCTTTGAAGTTTGTATTATTCTAAAGAAGAAAGAACTAAAATACTGTATTATAAGAAAATACACTTATAAGGTTCAACCCCTGGCAACCCATGTGGTGCCCAGAAACATTCAAGAGTGATTCCTGAGTACAGAGCCAGGAGTAACCCCTGAGCACTACTGAGCATGACCCCAAATCAAAACTAAAGCAAAGGGGAAAAAAACTCATTTAGACTCAGTCCAGAACAGATCAGGGGCCCAGGAGAGTGATAAGTCAGAATAATAACACAAAGAGATGCAATAGCATCTTTGGTTACCTTTGCATTGTCTTCCAAGGACGATGTCTGAAAAAGAAAGTAAGTCCCGAAGAAGAAAACCGTCCCTTCAAAGGCAGCCAGAAACGTCCAATACAAGAAGGGGCCCAGCTGGAGCATGGCGTTGCCAGAGATCTTCCTGTGGATAAGTGGCAGAAAGTGCAGGTAAGTGAGTCATAAGCCAAGTGCATGCCTGTGGTCTGATGTGTGCCCAAGAAGGGGCTTCCCTGCAGGCGTGGGATGGCTCAGGCCAAAGGCCAGTCCACAGCAGGGCTCAGCACCCCGCACTTACTTTCCAAGGCACTGGAGAACCTCATTAGTTTCAGAAAATTTTGCCCACTGGCAAGAGCAGCAGGACCGACAGTAATAATTAGCTCCCGTGTGCCAAGGACTTTCTACAGAAATAGAAGCCTAAGTTGAGAGTTTTGTCTATTCACTGGCTTGATGTCTGTTTACATCAAAACACAAGGTAGAAATTTTGTTTGAAGCGGGCTGGGGTGGGGTTTCTGTGCCTGGAATGTGCTCCACTGGGAATCAGGAACACTTGTCCAACATAGGGATTTGGGTCACTTCTATTTCCACACAACAAGGTGCCCCCAAAGGCTTTAAAGCCTGAGAAGTTCTTGGGGTTCTATGCAGGGGCTGGTCCAGCTGCTCTAGGGCTTAACACTTTTGCCTTGCACAGGGCAGGTGTATGGTCAATCACTTGTGTCACACATGGTGTTCCCAGGCACCAGTATTCCCGGAGTACAGAGCCAGGAGGAGGCCCTGTGCATAGCTGGCTGGGGCTCCCAACAAGAACATGTTTTAAAAAAAATAAATCCAAACACTCATTAAAAGAGATGGGAAGCTATGAGGACTTTCACTCTCAATGAGTCCAATGGCAAAAGGGGAGCTTGGTCATCTTTCTAGATTTAAAGTTTCCCAGGTGAATGGAAGCACAGGAAAGCTTGGGATGGCAGTATTCATCCAGAGCTGGGGATGTGCTCAGGGGTGAGCACATGCCTTGTATGCATGAGGCCAGGGACTAAAGCCCAGGGAAGCAACAACAAAATGAAACACCAAACCCACCTGACAACTCACCAAGGGACAGAACCTATCCACAATCCTCAACTGATTTCAAATCTAGAGACTCTCAGGGGCCGGATCAGGGTGCAAGTGGTAAGGTGTCTGCCTTGCATGTGCTAGCCTACGAAGGACTGAGGTTCAATTCCCCAGCATCCCATATGGTCCCCCAAGCCAGGAGTGATTTCTGAGTGCATAGCCAAGAGTAACCCCTGAGTGTCACCAGGTGTGGGCCAAAAACCAACAAACAAACAATCTAGAGTCTCAAACAAACTAAACTACCATGGTCTTTTAACTGTAATAGTTAACAAAGTACTATTGCCTTTAAATTAAAAAAAAAGGTGGGGGAGGTTTGAGTAACACCAGTGATGCTCAGAGGCCACTCCTGGCTCTGCAATCAGGAATTAATCCTGGTTTTGCTTGGAGTATATGAAATGCCAGGAATCGAACCCAGGTTGGCCATGTGCCACAAAAAGGTCCTGCACTATTACTCTGGCCCTGAGTACTTTTAATTTGTCAGTTTTCATACTTTGTTTGTTGGCTTTTTTTTTTACTAATACCTTGCAACAGGGATTGGTAAGACTCATGTTTAATTGTATATAAAGTCCAATCTATCAAACAGTTCAGACTGGAGCTCAAAATATGGGAGGTAAAAGCCCTCAGGTCTGGTGGGCTTCCTCTGTCACCTTCAGACCTTTATGTTAGCTCCCAGATTCTGAGTGAGAGCATTGCTCAAAAAAAACTTCCTTCTATTTCAATGTCATAACTCCCTTTTCAATAAGAACTCCCAGAGGGACAGTACCCTTCCCACGTCTGCCAATTTTTCCCTGCATAGACTTCCAAGAGGTACCTTCCCCATCCTGAAATTTTCCTGGGAAAAAAGCAGCTCACTGCCTGTTGCCTTGCCCGAACTGTAGCTTCCCACAAACAAGGCAGGTGGCCTGCCTTATTTTCCAGAAATCTCCAGTACTCAGTGTCACCTATCCAAGGGTCAGTGGCATTTCTATTTCCAAGGTCTTTCTCATTTAAAACAGCCGAGTGACCATTCTCGAAGATGAGAAAGGGCAGTAATGGGGTCAGGGTGGAGTGGGGAGCGGGATAGCGACAAATCCAAAGCAAAGACTCAACCACACTGAAAACATAAGATGAAGCTGCAAACTCCAGGGGGCTGGAGTGACTGATTGTGCAACATGAAGGGCGCTTGCCTTGCACCACTCAACTCAGGGTTCAAACCCTGGTACCCCATATGGTCTCCAAGCACTGCTAGGTATGATTCCTGAGTGCAGAGTCAGTAGCCCCTGAGCTTCACTGGGTGTGGCCCAACCTCCCTCAACAAAAAAAACCCCTCAAAACTAAACATAGATGTGCCTGTCAAGGTGGCGGGGATGTGGGAGGGGTTCCTGAACACCAGTGGAGGGAAGATGATGCTGGTGGTGCAGATATTGTGTGTCTAAAATTTAAAAAAAATTAAAAATATTAAAATGAAAGAGTACAAATACTTGAGTCATTCAAGCCCTTTTGATAACTCTAAGAAGCCAGAAAAATTCCAGGTATGAAATTTCAGGTGTGAACCCTTCTTTTAGCAGCACCAGAAACTGGGTGCCTTCACATGCTGACCTGTCCTTAACCTATCCATAACCCTACAATCTCTCTCCAGCAACTAAATGATGATCAGTTTTGTATATCTGGCCTAGTCTGACATTGACTAAATGTGAGTTTTCCGAGTCAGAGCAGTTAAGCAAATTTCTTCGTTTCAAACGAGGAAAACACCCAAATCTCTCTATTGTGCTCGCTGTCCACTGCTCAGCTGTGCTTATAATCTGCTGCAAAAGAACAACTTTCTCCTCCGCTTTGGGGCATTGCTTATTACAAACCCAGCAAATCACAGGTTAAAAGCAAACCGGCTTGTGCCAAGTCTCTCATCCATAGAGAAAACCTTCATTTCCCACAGACACACAATAAATGTAAGGGCTTGAAAAGTGAATTATTTTCTCCAAAAACCAGTATTATTACAATGGGGCTAGAAAGAGCAGCAAACCATGCTCAGGAGCAGTTTGTAAGGACACAGTGATGCCACCCAGAAAGGCAAAAACCAACAGTCAAAGCCAGTGGCTTTCTACCTTGCTCTGCCAGCAGACTGCCAGTTCAAAACCATGGTCTAGCTTTGTGGGGGTCAGGACATTTTTTGCAAGAGAAAGGTTTGGATCACATCAGCTACTCCAAGGCTGAGTCCTGACAGTGCTCAGAGGGCTCTAAGGGATGTAGGAGAATGAAACTGGGTTGGCCATAGGCAAGGTCTGTGCTTTGGCTCCTGTGTGTGTGTGTGTGTGTGTGTGTGTGTGTGTGTGTGTGTGTTTGGCTTTGAGGTACACCTGGTGATGGTCGGGGGTTACTCCTGATCTACACTCAGAAATCACTTCTGGCGGGCTCAGGAGATCATATAGAATGCTGGGGATCGAACATGGGTCAGCCACATGCAAGGCAAGCACCCTCCCTGCTGTACTCTCTCAGGTCTTGTATGTAGTTTTTATCATTTTTCTCTAGTTCTCCAGCTCCTGAAGATCACATTCAAGACCATGGCATTTATACACACTGAGGTGCAAACCCCACAACTCCCAGACCTAAGAAACCCATCGTTTCCCTGTTGAAGGGTCTGGTTTTAGTAGCTCATAGTTCCAAACAGAACATGTGACTCAGGTCCCATATGTACTTGACTTACCACCTTTTCAGAGAGAAAATGCTCAATGCTCTGCCCCAAATAGAGCACCCCAAATAGAAACATGGTCTTTATAGCAGCCCCCCAACTATGGTAAATGCTGATGTTCTGGTTCCTTCTCCTCATGTATGAATGTAAACCCACAATTTCAAAAGCTCCAGGGAGGTTTCTTCCTCCCAGTGCCACCACAAATACAGGGAATTTCCCAGTGACTACACTGAGCATTTTTTGTGTATTTTATCCTAACTAGACTACAGGTGTAACAATATGATCACCCCATTTTCCAGATGAAAAAACCAGCAGTTCTGAAAGGCCAACCCTTGTCTAAACTCCCATGAGCGAGCAGCAACAGAAGTCAATTCTGAACGGGGCTGGGCTTGACCTGAAACGTCATGCTGATAACCCAGGATGACCTGGCAGTCAGCATGTCTTGGCCAGAGGTTTGCCATCTGGTCATTTGGGCAAGACCCACACTGGGTTCCTGACAGAGCCCAGTGCTCAGTCAGATGTCCTTAGTTTCAGGCTTCAGATCCATAGTGGATGGCAGGCTTCAACTTACATATACAATCGGGGGTCTGAGGTCAGTGTGTCAATATTGATGTGTTGCTCCAGGAGGCTGTATGCCAGAATGGGCAAGGATGTGAAGCAGATGTTATACATAGTAAGGTAAGCGGCGTCATAGAGGGGCTGCAAAGACAAACAACAGAAGACACAGCAATGCATGGGTACCCTTGCTGCAAAGGTGTTAGGTTATACCTTATTTTACCTAAAACAAAGATCATCCCTAGTTCCTTTGTATATTTGTTTACAATTTAGATTTACTCCAAAACAGAGATTGCCTTCCTTGTAAATCTAAATGGGACTGGCTCAGGATACTCTGGTGTATCTGTCCTTACTCTGTCCTCACTCCCCCACCAGGGATGTGGTCTCTGTACTAAATAAAAACAGCAGTTTTGGCACTTCATATGAGGTAGAAGACTGCCAGACATACATGTGTTTCACCTTCAGCCCGGTTTGGATTATTTCATGTTCACTTGACTTGTTCACTTGGAGGTTGGAAATAAGACATGTGGGGTGATTTTACTCAAGGGCATCGTCATGCCAGAGAGAAAACGCAAAATTGCATGGGTAATCAAAAGGGAGTTTAGTTTCCCTACCTGTCTATTTTGCTGAGAGCACCAGAGGTTTCATAAATCAAGTCCCCGTTATTGTTCCATGAAACAGGGTAGATCTACTGAGGGAAGATTCCTCCTTCCCCTTTCACAGCTTGTTTGCTGGAGGGGGGCTCTCCTAGCACAGTGTTCAAAGACCCATGTGGTAGTGCTAGGATTGAACTCGGGACTCCTGCATTCAAAGCACAGGCCCTCGCCCTCCAAGTTATATCAGCATCCTTCCAAGGATTGTATTCAGAATGTTTGTGTCAGGAAGTTCTTTTACTAACAAATATTAACCGATTGCTTTCTAAAAATCTGCACAAAGAAAAATTAAGTGTAAGCCAGGATCCCCTTAGGGAAAACTAAATAACTAAATACAGTCTACAGCCAGCTTGCTTTATAAGGTTTTTTGGAGGGTGGTTGTTATTTTTTACATGGTTTTCAATTTTGTATCATGGCCACATTAGACTTAAGCTCCTAAGTGGCATTGTTTTTTGGTTTTCGGGGCCACACCTGGCAGGGCTCAGGGGTTACTCCTGGCTCTGCACTCAGAACATTGCTACTGACAGTCTTGGAGAACTATATGGGATGCCAGAAATCGAACCCGGGCTTGTCCCAGGTCAGCAGTGTACAGGACAAAACGCCCTATGGTTGTGCTATCACTATGGTGCCTAAAATATGTAGTTTTTATTTATTTTTGGTTTGGGGGCTACCCCTGGCAGCACTCAGAGGTTACTCCTGACTTTGCACTCATAAATTACTCCTGGTAGGCTTGGGGGACAACATGGGATGCCAGGTTGGCCATGTGTAAGGCAAATGCCCTACCCACTCTAAGTGGCATTTTCTATGGATTAAATATAGTCAAGAAAAACATGTTTATGAGCTTGACTTTGGACTCTACATCTTTCACCAGCCTTGACCAGCAAAGTTGCAACTTTGTGCTGGCCCTGCCACAGAAACCGGAAGGTTATTTTGTTAACTCTGGCCTAAAGTCTGTTTACTTGGTGACTGATCCTCAATGACCTTAGTCACTCCTTTGGTCACCTGTAGGAGTGGAAGGATTCATTCCCAAACTGCCCTTTATTCCATCAGTCTCCCAGAGGCCGTACTGGAACTTCACCCTCAGTGCTTCCTCCAGTCCAGTGGTTTGTACACCATCCTGATTCACTGCAAATCCCCAAATCTCTTTCTAGATCGGACATGGCAGCCCAACTCCCGACCTACATTTCTCCACTGCCCCTATGACACATCCTTGGAGCATCTAAGTGTTTCTCAGCTCTCCCATGTCCTGAATTTAACTGCTTTCTGGCCTCTGACTCAAAGTGGCTCCACTAGAAATCCTCCCATGTTGGCTAAAGAGGGGGCATATATTATTGACCTTTCTCTTTCTCATAGCCCCTATTCTATTAACAGTGCTTTCTGGCACTAAACTCAATACATTCAAAATCAGATCACTTCCTCGCACTGCCACTATGACCCCTGGTTATCTTCCTTACCGGTCTGTTTCTCCTCAAAACCTACTGTGTCTTCACAAACATAATGAATGATCCATGCTGATGTATAAAAATGTTAAGTCCCATCACCCAAACTTAGACATTCTGGCTTCTACCTGCCTGGTGGCATCACTTCTCTCATCTTCCCTCATTTCTTCCAACAGCAAGATCTCTTTCAATTTGTCATTCAGAGATGCTCTGGTCTTTGCTTAGATGCAAAGGTGGATCCCTTCAAATCTCATCCCAATCAGACTAATTAGTTCTACATCTCTTTGTCTGTCTCTCAAATACATTTTTCTCCTTTGGCCAGCTTCCTGTTTCTCCTGGGCCCCAACACTATTCATCACCTTCTCCTTTATTTCCCTGAGGGCTGTAGCTGCAGGACAAACACAGTGGTCCAAGACTGCCCACTTGGACCATTGATGGAGAATGCTTCTCAACCTGTGGCCATTCTGGCGCTCAAAAGGTAAGATTGAATGCCCAGTCATAAGACTGCCAGCAGCACCCAATCACTCGGAGCCAGAGCTGTGGTGTCAGCAGTAAGGCATCTGCCTTGTGTGTGCTAACCTAGGATGGACCGTGGTTTGATCCCCCAGTGTCCCATATGGTCCCCCAAGCCAGGAGTGATTTCTGAGTGCATAGCCAGGAGTGACCCCTGAGCGTCATCGGCTGTGGCCCAAAAACAAAACAAAAAAGAGCAAGGTCCCAGCCCAAACCCCTCCCCAAATCACCTACATCAAGGCTGAGTCCTAGAATAAGACTATCTTATCCCCACATCCTTTCCGAGCTGTCCTATGGTCCGTCCAGCTGCGTATCTGGCCTCATTGCTCCCCAGAACAAATCTCACTGTAGTAACTGCCAAGTGTGTAAATGGTGGTGCTTGGTGAAAGGGCTCTGGCAGTCTTGCAAATAGGAAACATTCAGTACATACTGGGGAATAAATGAGGAGATACTGGAAGCTAAAATATATCTGAGAAGTATTATCTGCTACTGTAAATGTTTCTCCCTTGGGGAAAAAAGTAAGGACCAAAGAAATACCCCAGGGTTATCATGCATGCAGGTGACTCTGCTTTGATCCTCTGTACCACAGAGACCACCAAACTCCACCAGGAATCATCCCTAAACCCAGCCAAGTGAGGCTCAATCCCTCTTCCTTGTCAAACCCCCCAAATCAAACTAATATGTTCCGTGAACCTCATTTTGATAAAAATGCTGAGCTGTTTTTCTAAACAGAGTATATAGCAGCATACAACAATAACCTGCGTGGTCAGAATAAACAATGTTCCACAGTATGTGTTTTTTAAACATATATTCATGTTTTGAGTGAATAGAATGCATTTTGTGGTGACAAAAAATGAACCTGAAGTACAGAGTCTTGAATACTGACTACTGAAGGTATAGCTGACCATGTCCTTAAGATGGAAACATTTCCTGAGTGTATGCTGAGAAACTGACATTGGGTCAGAGAAGGTTCAGAACCAGTCCACCGACGAGCTCCAAGAGTCCATTGGTATGGAGAAAGCAAGTAGACAAGAGGCTGGGATAGCACAGGACTCTGGTGCACTCAAGGACCACAGCTATGATCTTCAGCAGGCAAAGCAAAGGATAATGCATGCTCTCATTAAAGTTTCAACCAAAGGGTCTGCTGAGGATATGGGTGCCTCCCCCAAAGATAGTGTGTGCTTTCAATGAAGTTTCTAACCAACAAGTCTGCAGAGGGCACAGGATGCCTCCCCCAATGATAATGCACACCCTCAAAACAGTTTCCAACCAACAGATCTACAGAAGATGTGGGGGGCTTTCCCAAAGTGTTATGCTCAAGAAAAACATGCTACTAAATCTAAAAGTAACCCAGTCCGTTCCCCAAAAGTATCATGTTCCTTTTCATTCCAATGGACCATGCTTACTGTTGGCATGCACACTCCATTACAGTGTCATTGTAAATAATTCATTTTCACTAATGAGTAAATTAAAAAAACAAAACTCAGATGGACTGCTATGTAGTAATTTTGTCTTGAATTTCACTTAAACAAAGAAACCGTCAATCAACTTTTGTTCTCCGACAATACTTTGAGGTACATGAAAGAGAATTATAACTCTTGGATGCATAATTAAAAAAGACAGACATGACCTCCAAGCCAACATCAGGTTCTGTTGATGCTAGATTCTTGGTGTTACCAATGATTTCCTGGAGAGAGAGAACATCACTATTGTATCATCACTAAAGGAAGCTATCTTTTTGCTCAAAAACTCTGGATCCTGGCCCTACTTCCCCACTCTCCAGGGTTCATTCTTTTTCAAGTTGCAGGTGAGGGGTGAGCTGAAAAGGATTGCCAAGGCCTGAAAAACAGCTCCAAAGACCCATGCACATGTTCATGGTTCAATCCCAAGCACCACAAACCTCCACCCCAATAACCCATTGGGAGACATCCTTGAGGGCCCAACTGCAAGTATCCCTAATCCACTACTGCACTTACCACCCAGCGGGCAAGGAGGAAGAAAAACATCTGTTGCTACAGGACACTGAGCACCCCTACCCCAGCCCCGAGTCAGAGTGGTCCTTGGCTTTCCCAGGAATGAATCTTTGCTTCGTACAACTTCTCTCAGCAGACATGTTTGACAAGGACAGCAAAGCAATAGAATCTCTTTTTTTTTTTTTTTTGGTTTTTTTTTTTGGTTTTTGGACCACACTTGGTGGTGCTCAGGGGTTACTCCTGGCTGTCTGCTCAGAAATAGCTCCTGGCAGGCAAGGGGGTCCATATGGGACACTGGGATTTGAACCAACCACCTTTGGTCCTGGATCAGCTGCTTGCAAGGCAAACGACACTGTGCTATCTCTCCGGGCCCAGAATCTCGTATTTCAAAAGAGAAAAGAATGGCTTCACCAAATTCAGCTGATTTCTCCACGCACTGGAACACAAATCACTCAAGAAAAGCCCAAGTGCCTTTTGCTTTCTTTGACCACATCCAATGGTGCCAGGGTAGACATGCAGAACTGGGGATGTAGCTGAACCCAGCTCTGGCTGGCACTGGCCAAGCATATGCTTTACCTAGGACAGTTCTCCTTTGCTCCTAAAATGCCCACTGAATACTGGCCTGTTCTCTGGAGATGTGGTAGCAGAAACAACATGATAACTGGGAACCTGAACACTCCAGAGAACTAGATTCATCAGTGTCTTCAACCCTTGGTAACGATTAGTTTTGAATACCAGAAAGCTGACAGCACTCCCTGCAGTGCATAGATGATTAATTCATTGAGCAATCTGCTTAACGGGCACTGTGGGGCCAATGACATGGCATTGGATGTAAGCAATGGCACAGCAAATGGCAAAAAGGCAGGTTCAAAAGAAAGAGAGCAGTCAACTCCTATGGAGAAAAATCACAGTCCCTTTCAAAGACCAAGAAATTAGGGGGAAAAGTCGTGAAACAAGACAAACTGAACTGTAGACACTTGGGTCTCTAATATCTGCGGTGATGGTACCAGCAATTCTGCTCGGTAAAACTGTCTCCACATTAACTATCACCAGGCTGAGCTGCTGAGCTTTAAGGAACCTACATCAAGCTCTACTTGCACTAGAAAAAAGGCAAACTCCATTTCTCAGTTGTTACAACCAGCCTCCACATGCACCTGTCCATGCTCCCTCTTAGGTTTCACATTCATATGTCATTTTGAATGTGGTCTACGATCAGAAAACAGCAGAAGAGCTGAGGGTTAGAGCCCTACAAGTAACCCAAAGCTCTAGCCAGGAATAACAATGAAGTGCCAACATTTTTTAACTGCAGACACTACCAGAGTAAGTTTTGTGGGATAAGATTCTTAGGAAACCCTGTATATATTAAAGAAAAAATCATGGTAGTATTCAGGGGGCTGGAGGCCACTCCTGGTTCCGATTAGGTTCCATGGATGTGGTGCTGGGGACCAACCATACTGCCAGGGAATGGGTGGGTGGGGGGGAGTCCTGTAGCATCTATGATCAAACACAGGTCAGGAATATGACTGGCATGTTTCCTAAACCCTTTATTACCTCCCTGACCCCTAAAACACTCCTTTGAAGAAGTTCTCAACTTCATGTAGCAAGTAACTTTCTCAATGAACACATTACTTGGTTAAAGTTGTACTGCTGCTATACTCATAAACCAATGGTAAATCAACATTGGGTTTAAAGAAAAGCAACTGTATTAGAACAAAGACAGAAATATTGGCTATCATCACAAACCAGGCCCAGGTCAAATGGTAGGTCACTAAAGTTCCTCCCCGCTCTCAGACATATGGCTCTCATCTCCATTATCCGATGCAGAGACGGGCCTTTGTTAACAGCAGAGACATTCTATATTCTAACAAACCTGTTGTGAGAATCCACAGAAGAACTGGTACAAAAATTGAGGCAAAATGAAACAAAGGTTCTGGAAAAGAAAAATGAGACAAGGGTTAGCATTTTCCTGGCATAGTTTTTATGAACATACACCGGAAACTACTTGGAGGAATCTACAGAGAGTTTTCAGTCCTATTATCAGAATGCAACAAATCTATTCCTGAGTTGTCAGGAAACAATTCCAACCCTAATGAGTTGCTCTGACTTGCTCCTTACCTTGCTCTCACTCCTGTTCTATGTAGAAAGAAATGCCCTCACGTAATGTACACCTCTAATGATGCTGTGCCTGACATGACAATTTGACTTGCAAATTCATTCTCAAGTCATCTGACAGCATAGCACAGCCACTAGCTTCTAAAGTCAGCTCACATCAATAAACAGTCAAGGAATCATCATTGTGTTTATGTTAACACTAACTGTATTAAATGACGTTTTACTGTCATTATTTAGGGTTTCAGCAATCACTCGTGATTACTGACCGCAGTGCAAAGACGGCACTGTGAATATTAAAAACAAGCCAGAATTTTATTTTTCTTAAATATTTAGACAGCAGTTAAGACAACAGTACACCTTTGGGAAACTTATTTAATCAGGAAGATACTAAAAGAAAATGCTAAAAAAATAAATCAAACCCAAACTAAAAATTTTATGGCAATAAAAGGCACTAACATGGCAGAACTACTAAGAATGTTATTTTCTTTTTTGGGGTGTGGTGGTGTTGGGCCACACCCAATAGTACTCAGGGTTGATTCCTGCTTCTATGCTTAGGGACCACTCCTGGCGGGGATCAGAGGACATAAGGAGGGCTGTAGGTTTGAACACAGATTGGCCACATGCAAGACAAAAAGAGCCTTAAGGTCAGCACTATGTCTCTGGCCTTAAGACCCTAACTTCTGATGGAGTCCTGCCCTGCACAGGACTCCACCTTACTTCAGACTGCCCCTTGTTCCCACGGCTCTGAATTTCGTTTCCAGCAGTGCCTTCGAGATCAGATATGTGAGCCGTACCACAAACCAGTCTCCTCTGCTCTGAAACCTGCTGTTGCTGAGCTCATTTGCCAGTGGAAGAAATCTGAGACTGTTTTGCAAGCCCTAGTGTCATCACATAGGACAAACATCTGCAATTTGAGCCACTGAGGTGAAGGCCACACAGGCCCTAAAGGATGTACCCAAATTGGGGTATAAATCCACACAGAAAGGAAGTGAGTGTCTGAGCCCCTGAGGTCCTCACTAATGGCAGCACATTGTTCCCTGTGTCTGTGCTGGTTCCATCCAAACCACTGTCAACACCACTTCTAAAGACTCTATAATAGTCTTTATGAAACAACAACAAAAATCATGCTCTGGACCTGGACACTGCAGTGTTGAGTGGCGAGTCTTGGAAGGGGAGGGCTGATGCTCCTGCTGGATTTTTTTGCTCCCTAAGAAGAAAGACTTGTCCTGTTTTACACCTTATTGACTCCTTAGGGCCTAAACCACAGGGTAAACCACCTGAGCTTGTTTGTCACTGGAATAAACAGAGAAGTTCAAATTTACCTAGGTCTTCAAGATAAAGACAGCAGGAAAAAGGCCAGGCCAAGACTCACCCTGGATGAGTGCCTTATCAGCCAGGCTAATCCTGCAGCAATGGAGAGTTAAATAACTGAAGTCACTATCCCAAACATTAGCCTGATTAATGATTCAAGATCAGAGTGAATGGAGACAGCAGTAAAATGGGAAATAGGACTAAAGCAGTGACTGGTGAAAATGTACACAGAGCTCCTGAGGGAGATGAGACAGAGGGCGACAACCATAGGTATAACCCTCTGGTATAAATAGTCATTTCTTTTTCTTTATGATTTTTGGTTTGAGAGCCATACTCAGTGATGCTCAGGGGTTACTCCTGGCTCTGCAGTCAGGATCACACCAGGCCAGGCTCAGGGGACAATATGGGATGGCAGGGATCGAACCTGGGGCAGCTATGAACTAAGCAAACTTCTTATTTGCTCCAGCCCCAAGAGTAGTCATTTTAATTGCTTAAAACTCTGTGAGAAGCCTTGAGTTCAAGCCCCTGTACTCAGCAAACAAAACCACCCCTAAAATAAGCTATCAGTTCCAGAGGAAGGACTCAATTGGAATTGACAAAATAAAAAAAAAAAAAAAACCTAAGCCAAATTTAGTACAAATCAACACTATATAACTACAGTGAATTAGGGTGGGTGGGGGAAATAAGGATAACTTTGGAAACATTATTTTGGTTTTGATTTTGTATGTGATGAATAAAGACAGAAAGAAACAGGGCTGGAGAGATTTCCTGGCCAATATGGGTTCTATTCCCAGCAAACCAGAAATCCTGAGCTCCACTAAGAGTGATCCCTGAGTGCAAAGCCAGAAGTAAGCCCTGAGCACTGCAAGATATGGGCCCTTCACCAAAATAAAATAATACCTTCTCCCAAAAAAGACAAAGAAGATTACATACAAATATAATTATCCATATAGATCTATTTCACCTCAGAGGCCACAGAAACAGATCAAAGTCCATTCTTGTGGGTTTGGATTGGATCTCTCACACCTGCTAACCTCTCAAGCAATAATAGGGGTAGACCTGTTAGCCTCTAGCTACTGGAATGGCCCTAAAACAAAACATACCAACCATAAAAAAGCAGGGTTTCTTTCTGGTGGTAGTAGGAAACAGAAATTCTGACTTTTTTTTGTCAATGCTCTAGCACTGAGCCAGTTAAAAAATAAATGCTTGGAGGAGCCCCAAGTGATAGCATAGCAGAGAGGGCTCTGGCCCTGTATTCAATCCCTGGCATCCCCTATGGTCCCCCCCCAAACCTGTCAGGAGTGACCCACACAACAGGTCAGGTGCTTGGATAGGGCTGACCAGTTTGATCCCCCACATTGTCTATGATCCTCCAAGCCCCACCAAGAGTGGTCCTGAGCATAGTGCATAAGTGAGACCTCAGTACAACTGGGTATGGTCCAAGAAACAAAGACCAATGTGGGAACCAACAGCTGATACCCAATGTGTGAAGCTCAGAAACATGTGAAAGTGAAATAGGCCAGACAAAAACTATTTGTCATACCAAGTTCTAAAATGGGCAATGTGTAGATGCATAATGTAGCTGCATAAACTCCACCTAGAGGTATGTGTTCATACCCCTATGGTACTATCCAGCACAGTCATTTCCAGAAGCCCAGTTCTTCGGGACAGGGGTAGAGGGAGCGATCTCCTCCCTTTCACTGCTGCTATTCTGGTCATTAAGGTCGAACACAGGCTTGGCTGTGGTGCTCCCTCCATTAGCAACAAGGACTTCGATATCTGTGCATCACATAGGGGGGATCACTCTCTAACTGTGTTGCTTGCACACATTCTAGGCAAGTGCTAGTAGGAGTTCACCATGGCATTTGGACACATGCCCACCATATTTCCTGGCCCCGGTGCTCACTTCACTTTCGAGTTCTTTATTTTTGCCAAGACCAGGGATAGAACCTGGGGCCTCATGCATGCAAGGCAAGTGCTCTACTGCTGAGTTACATTTCTGGCCATTGCTCAACGTAACACCTTTGGCTGTGGCAGTGATGGCTGGGACTTGTGCCTTGCACACTCCTGCCTAGGGCACTCCTTGCAGCATTGGGGAATCATGAGAGTAGTGCTGTTAGGATTATAGTTGGTACAAGTTAATTCAAAACCTTACCCTGTGAGGCAGACATTCTAAAGTCACTAAGCTTTTATTTTCAAGGAGCCCTGGATATTTTTAATCCATTTTCAATTGGATAGTAATTACATAGAGACACAGTTGTCAAAACCAAACTATGAACTTTCTATAGTTTGGGGGCTTTGAGTCACACTCAGCAGTACACAGGATGATTCCTGGTTCTGCACCTGGAGGTGCTCTAGAGATGATATGGAGTGCTGGGTTGGCTGCATGCAAGGCAAGAAAAGCCAATGCAAGAGATAACTACTAGACTGCACTACCAGGTGATTGGGGAGATTTTTTGCATCACCAATATCTTGTACTATCTCTCTGGCCCTCAATGGGTATATTTTTATTGTAAACCCTACAGAAATTAATTTAAATTGGTTTCTGATTCAAGACACAAACAAACTCTGTTCTATTGACCAAAAAAAGAAACAAGAATAACAAGGAAGGGAAACAGAATCAAGCGGATCCATTCACAACTATCCAGTCATTAATTAGTTTGGTTGCAAATATTAACCACCGTCTAAGGCCAGTCAGATTAGCACCTATGACCTCCATTCAGCACAGAAAATGAGACAAACAGACACAAAAGGAGACAAACCAACAGACGAGGACTGTCCAAGCTTTAGGGTCTCCTGAGCAGCCCTCAGTGAGGCCACAAAACTTAGTGGGCACAGGAAGAGTAGAAGTGGAGCTCTTACCCACAGCCAATCAGTAAAGTCCTGACAATTCCCTTTTCTATTCTTGCCCATGCCCCTCTCCAAGTAAAAGAACCTAAACAACTCTTTTATTCTCTTTTTTCATTGGATATATTTGTTGGCCCAGTTATCTGTTTTATTCTTCCCTGGGCATATTTTGTTTGCATGCTCAGATCATAGTCTTAAAGACCTACACTATTTTGCCCAGGGCAAATGCCAAACCTCAGCATTTTTGTTAAGGAGATGATTTTTCCACTACATACCTTATAGAAGAAATATTGTACAAGGTGTGCTATTCTCACATAATAGAGGTGTCCATGAGCCAGCAGCAATTTCTTTAGATGTTTAAACTTTGGAACTGAATAATCACTATTCCTCGCTGCCTGGCGACCTTCTTTGCCTTTAATGCCTAAAAAAATAAGAACATTTCTATTCAGTAAGGGTTTAGGCAACGGTGATTTACTTTTCTCATATTTTTAATTTGCTTATAGTTCAATTGCATAGTTTACCTTGGTAGCATTTGTTTTCCCCCAGCAAAATTCTTTGACAGTGATGCTGCTAGTTCACCAATAAAAGGCAAAATTAAGGGCTGGAAAGGCAGCACACCAGCAAAGAATGTGTTTCACATGTAAAAGAGCCTCTGGATTACACTTGCAGCACATTTATTTGTGTTTAATTGGAAATAACCTGTTTATAACACAATATAAATCCCTTTACTCACACCAAAACAAAAGTTACCTGGAGAAACAATTCTCCTCCACCCCCCCCCCACAAGTGACTACCAAACAGCAATAAGATAGGAAGGCCACAATGCCACTCTGAGGCAACATTTCATCTAAGTTCAACACTTAAAGCCCTGTCTACTCATAAACAAGGTCATATGGGAAAGCAGCCAATCAAGGATCATTTTGCCATCCATACAGTTGAGATCCTCAAGAACAAGACTGTCGCCACATAAGCAGGGAAAGAAAAGTCAATGCAAGAGTTAACTGCTGGACTGCACTGCCAGGAGATTGGAGAGAATTTGTATCACCCCACTCTCATCAGGGCCAAAACGTGGGTATGGATCTATCCCATGGGCAGAGGACCTTCTTTGAAACAAGAGTCAACATTCCTGGATTCGAATCCAAAATGAACCATCCAACAGTCCTGCTGGGCTGGAAGGGGGCTCAATGAAAAGGCAGTGAGTGGCCAGACCTTACCGCTGCGTCTCATTCACTTTCCTTACCGATTCCCACATGAGATTCCAAGATCATGCTGACATCATTAGCACCATCCCCTATTGACAAAGTTATGGGACTGCCTTTCAAGTTCTTCACCATTCGGACAATCTAAAGAGTAACACAAAAGAACACAAAAGGTCGAGTGTGAGCTGGTACATGGGCATGGGCGAGCACTCTTCCACAAGTTTGTGAATGGAGGAGTCGCAAGTAGAAAGTGAGTGCGTGCACATGAGTCCAATATCTGAGGAGAACATATTAGATCATATGAGAACAATATGCAGTATTAGAATGGGGCAGATCTCTTTTCGATTACTGTATAGGTCCCTGCAGATTCGGTGTTTAATGTGTGGCACCAAGGACCAGAAGGCTGCTTTGGGGAGTACCATGTAGAGACCAGTGAAAGGAAAGAGGCAAGAAAGTAAAGTAGGAACCATAGCTCGAATGGTCTCCTCTTTGCTCTTCTCTTCCTGCTGAGTCCCACATTCCCTAGGACACTCTCCAACCCCCAGCCTGGTACCCAGGGATTTGGCAGATATTCAGAATTTGTACCTGCCTAGCAGCTAAGTAGATTTCACTTACTACCCAACTGCCCAATCCTGAACATCCAGGAAGCTAGAAAGATTTTACTTGCATTTTGTGGCTGGGGATGGGGTTTCGGATATAGTCTGTGATGCTCAGGGCTTCATCTTGGCTCAGGGACTGAACTGGGGTTGGCTGTTGCAGGGTAAATACCTTTTGCCTATAAATAGTGTGGTCTAATCTTAAACAGATTTAAAATAAAAACAAATGATGTTTGGGACCAGAGCAATAGTACAGAGGTATGGCATTTGCCTTGCACACAGCCAACCCAGGATGGACTCGGGTTCGATTCCCAACATCTCATATGGTCTTCCGAGTCTGCCAGTAGTGATTTCTGAATGCAGAGCCAGGAGTAACCCTTAATGCAGCTGGGTGTGGCCCCAAAAACAAAACAACAACAAAAAATGTTTCTTGTATGCACATGTTTCTTGTCTTATACAGGCATAATGAAAAAAGGGAAAAGGTGTGTATGCCATAGAGGCAGGCTGGGGGAATACAGGGGGAGAGAGAAACTGGGGTTATTGTGCACTGGTGAAGGGTTTTGGACAATGTCTGGCTAAAAACTCCATCATAAACAAGTCTGTAACTGTGTATCTCATGGTGGTTCAATTTTAAAAATTAAAAAGATGCCCAAAGACTGGTTCAAAGCCCATCATTATGCCTCACGTGTCTTGCCCGGATGGGTCTGTGGTATGGCCCACCTCAGTGTGACATTCCTGGAACTGAAGATGATTGAAAAGCTAATCCGTGAACAAAACCATCGCCTGGGAGAATTACTTCTAGGAAGTGCCCTGCGTGAGCAGCTGCCTAACTGCCGGCAGATTCTGAAAAGCTTCTGAAATTCAGAGGCTAAATGATGGCACAGAAAAATTCTTTCTTCACGCATGCCCTCCTCAACATCTAGAACCTTCAACCTGTTCTCAAGAGATCTGATGATTGCAAAACACTCTTCTGAGGTTCTGCTACCCCATGGTTCAACTAAATGCCATGAGATTTCAGTTGTATTAAAGAGCAAACCAAAAATAAATAAATGAACCACCAAAAACTCACCTCCAGGTCCATTTTAACATCAAAACAGTGTTACCAGGAAACACTTGCTCCCCTGAGGCCTTTTTGACTGTTTCTAACATTCTCAGAAACCAAAATGGCCCAGGAGCAAATGAAAGAGGCAGCACTGCGTCAGTGTGCGGCAGATCGAAAAACAGCAGAAGTGCATCAGCTCCACCGTGTGCGGAAGGCAGTTGCCTCAAGAAAATGAAACTGCAGCCAAGAAAGTTCTAGAGCCAGAAAATGAGCAAGGCAGCATATGCGGCATGCAAAATGCAGACTGGGGGGAAAAATGAAAGCTCATCCTGTGTGCTGATGAAGGGGCAGATGGTCATGGACTATATAAACTCAAGGAAGGTGGAGACAGATAAATGTGGCATTTTTACAGAACCTCAGGTCACCTGGTTTAAGAACTTTTCCTTTGTAACTAGGAGGACTTTGTGCAAAAGGAATCGATTGATCAACTGAAAGCCACAGCATGTGAGCATCTGCCCCCAAAGACCTCAGAGGCACAAGGTGGCTTGGTGGAGATCAGGTATAGAGCCAAGAATATAGAGCAGACAGATGAAGGAGATAACCATATGCCCCACCATGTGAGGAGGAACAAAGGGTCTTCTAGGTGCATGGATGAAAGCTGCTGTCATCAGAAGGGGCCAACATTGGATGGCGAAGTCATCAGCAAAGGGTTTACAGGAGGAAGAGTGACTGATACCAACTGAGAGAGACAGACTGGAGGCTGTACATGGCAGCACAGGGGGCTGGAGGAGAATTTTAAGAGAAAGGGGAAGGCATCTTCTTTAGCTTCTTAACTCCTAGCTAACTGATGTGAGGGGTCAGGAAAAATAATGTTTCAATCAATGTCTAGCTTAGCATTGGCAAATGTTTGATTTGATGGATCAGGGGTGAGGTACAATTTTCCCTTTGTACAATAAAGGGTTACTCATGAAAAAAGCTTAAAAAGTCCCATTCTTCCTTCCGGTTGAAGAAAGTCTGAGAAACATTTTGGAAGAAATCCAAAGGGTAGTACCTAACAGGGGCTACAGAAAACAAGAGAGAATGTAGGGACAGGAAGTGGGATGGACTACACATGGCAATACATACAGGACAGACTGGGTGAACCCAAGTTGAGTTGAGGCATCTACGCTTCATGCTAAAGGAGAAGGAAGTAGTGTGAGGAAGGATGCAACTGGAGAGAGGCGGTGCACAGGAGACAGTAGGGCTGAGAAAAAAGAGGTGGGGTGCCCTAAGCCCTGCCAGGAGTAATTACAGAGCAAAGAGTCATGTAAGCCCTGAGCACAGCCGGGTATAGCAGTAAAACCAGAAAAGAGAGGAAAGCAGAAGAGAGGGATGGGGAGAAGCAGAAAGGGGAGGGGCAAGGAAAGAAAAGGCATAAAGGAGGAAGGAGGGGACAGGAAGGAGATGGAAGGGGACAGAGAAAGGAAGGAACTGAGGAGGGGAAGGGAAGTGAGGGGAGGGATGAGAGGTAGGAAAGGGAGATTCCAGAGAGAAGAGGGGAAGGAAAGGGGAGACTGGAGGGAAAGGAAGGGAGAGGAAAGTGAAGGGAAGAGAGAGAGGGAGAGGAGGGGAGGGGAGGGTGAAACAGCAAGGGGAAGAGAGTGGAATGGAGAGGAAAGGGGAGGGAAGCAAAGGGAGGGGGAAGATGGGGTGGAGGTGAGGAGAAAGGGGGTTATGAATAAGAAAGAAAAAAAGAAAGGAGAGGAGAGGAGAGGAGAGGAGAGGAGAGGAAGGGAGGGGAGGAGAGGGAAGGGAGAGGAGGAGGGGAAGTGAGGGGAGGGGAGGGGGGAAGAGAGGAGAGGAGAGGAGAGGAGGGGCAAGTAATTGAAGAAAGAGAAGGGAAGGAAGACTCCAGAAGGAGAAGAGAGGGAAAGGAAAGGAAGATAGGAGGAGGGGAGGGGAGGAGGAAGAGGGAAAAGGAGGGGAGAGAGAAGAGGAGCAGAATAGGGAGGAGAGATCAGTTCAGGAAGATGGAATCAAGACTGCAGGGTGCCAGCACAGAGAATAGTGTGTAGCTAAATTCAGCAACTGGTGAGGACTGTTGTCTAGGCTTGAGGGAAAAAGCTGAAAAAGGCACCATCATAGCTTCAGGGATTTGATCTCAAGGGCAAAGATAGCAAAAGCAAATACACATCATAGAAGAAATGAGTATCTCAACCTAATGATGCCGCCAAACTGGAAGCTAGACCACTAGGACACAGTGATTGTGAGGGAGGGGAAAAGGTCCAAAGTGATCTGGAGACTTGGGGCACAAAGGCAAAAGGTAGCAAAATCCAACAATGATGAAAACAAGGGAGACAATACACCAACCAATGTGCAGGAGAAAACAACACAATCTGTGGAGGACACTATAATTTAAGGTGACAGGGCCAAGTCCATGGGGAGCAGCTGAGCAGGGAGCCATAAATGAGACTGAACATCTAGGGAGAGTCAGGGCCTGAGATTCCCCAAGAGGAACAGCAGGAAGGGATGTGATGATCCTGAGTAAGGTTAGAGAAGACAGCAGCGGGAGACTCCAGGAAAAAAAGATAACCCTGAAACAACTGAAACATGAATCAAAGTTAACAGGCCCTCAGAAACCAAGGATTGTGGGGTGTGGACCACTGAAGCACCCCAGTACCTGAGGCGGGAGGTTGCTCAGATTTGAACCCTGGCACTGCATGGCCCTCTGAGCACCACTGGGAAGAACCTGAACACAGCCCAGGCTGGGGAGAAGGTCAAAGAGAGGGACACAACAGAGAGTGTCCTACACCTACACCTACTCAACCTAGGTTCGATCACCACCATCCCATATGGTCCCCCGAGCCCACAAGGCACTGAATGCAGAGCTGGGCTTAACAAGCCGGGTATAGATTTCATTCAAACTCAGGGTTGGAGTTGGGGGGGGTAGCGGGGGTACCATAAAGCAAGGTGGCGTTACCTGGGCTTTCTGTAACGGCGCCATCCGGCAGCAGAGCACTGCAGTGCACTTCATGCAAATCTGCAGGAAAATTGTTTTGTAGTTGTTGGAGCCAGAGTCTTGACTGGAGTTTAGTATGAGCGACAGTGTGGAGCCGTCAATGATCAGACCATATTCCTGGTGCTCAGTCCATGCTCTGAAGGAGAGAGAATGCTGAGTCTGCTGTGCCCCAATGGCCAGCTACTAGCCCAAAACAAAGGGATTCCCCATCTTCCTCTTGCCCTTACATCTCTCTTTTGATATGTAAAAGCCCATCTGGATTATTCAACCTTCCTGCCCCTGGTGAATGATATTAGTTTAATAAAGAAAGATCAGTTTGGGGCTTGTTATGCTCAGAGACACAACTTGATGCAGACTGACTCTACGGCTCTCTCCTGAGTGGCTTGTTTTATTAATCCTACATATCTATCCTACCTGCTTCAGACCCACCTGCCTGGGGTTGGAGATATGGTATGTGGGATGATCTCACAAACTATGGGGATTTATTTTATACCTAATCACTAGTCCAGATTTTTCTTTCCTCTCACCACAGGCAAGAGGGTGCCAGACAAAAGCCGTCACACATCTGCTTCCTACACCTACACATATTTTGCCTGTTTGTTTTTACTATGAGGGCCATACCCAGCAGTGCTCAGGGTTTAGTCAGAACTGTGCACTCAGGGATCACTCTTGGCAAAGTTGAAAGGGTGAAATTGAACCTATGACGGCCCCATGCAAGACCAACACATTACCTGCTATTCTACCTTCTTCAGCCCCTAAACTGCAAATTAGAAAGAAGCAACCTTTTCTAATCATGACCCAGATTCTCTCCATTACATCTCATCTCCCATATGGATGTCACTTAGCTTTATAAGATATTAAAGAAACAGCTGAGCAGTTGGTCTTCGTATAAGCAACTCAACAAGATGGGGAAGAGAAACACGTGGGTACCTTGCAAACAATGTCCCAGGCCCAAGTTCTAACCCAAACCAACCTAGTTGGGGTAGGGCTGGACTGTAGATATAGGTTACCATTTTGTTTTTCGTGTTGGTTTTAGGGACCCTACTCAGCTGTGTCCTGGCTTTCTCCTCACTCTGTGTTTAGGGGTCAATGCTGGTTGTGCTCAAGGAACCTTTTGTGGTACCAGGGCTAGAACTCAGGTTAGCAGCTTGCAAGGACTAAGGTGCCAGCAAGACAAAAGTAAGAAGTGTCAGAAAAAAAACCCACAAGGAAACGCTGACAAGTAAGAACATTCTGCTAATTAGTAGTGCATTTCTGGCAATGATGGGGACAAAAATAGTGATTATTCAATTTTTCACCCAGAGAATTTTGGGTACCATTTAGGAACCACTGTAGTGGAAGCATTAAACACAGCAGGAGCCCATATTAGAATTCATTTGTCTCATTTTTTATGCTTCTCAAAGTTTAAATGTTTTAAAAGAATCTCATGCAAACTCCCAGGAACCTTGTTTAATCAGTATGTGAATGAGGAGGCTTGGGGTCGGCCAGGAGATACTGCATTTCAAATGAGCATCTGCTGAAAAGGAAGCCACTGTTATTCTGGCCGAATAGCCTACTGTGACTCCATCAGGCAGCCCTGGATCCCCCATTTCTCCCACAGACATTGCTAACTCTACCAGATCTGGAACATATCCATATTTTGCTTCCTCAATTTTGAGAGTAGGAAGTTTGGGGGCCACACTCAGCACAACTCAGGGGCTATTCCTGGCTCTGTGATCAGAACTGAGCTCTGGCAGTGCTCAGTGGATCATATGAGGTCCCAGGAATAGAACCTGGGGTCAGGTGCCTGCAAGGTAAGCATGATCTCTCAGTTCTGTTCCCTAATTTTATGAGCTTGCTGGAATTCACTAATTCGAGATAGGAGCCTCTGAGGCTCAAAGGGCAAGAACTTGGCAAGGGAGTGGTGTTAGTTCAATCCCTGGCATTGGTGGCAGCCCCTTTACCCCCAGCAAACCTGGGTCAGAGCGACCCTCCTCTGATCTGAGATGCATGTGGCTGGGCTGTTTATGGCCCACTGTGGCCCCAGGGCCCCTGAGCACCACTGGGGTCTCGACCTGCCAACATAAGAAACAGCAACTACAGCCACCTTCTTTGCTGTTTTACTCAGAGTTGGCTGCAGAAAAGAGAGGGCCAGTAACCAAAGCAGCAATCTTTGTCAACAAACAAGTCTAAGGTCATCTAGAAGAATGGAAAGAATTGTCTTGGATACTTGAAACCTTAAATGTAACAAAAACAATAGAAAAACATACATTCACACACCCATATCTTGCATGGGATAATAATTTGGACAGCATGCACACCTAGAGTAAGGTTAGTGGGCTCTTGATGAGGGATCCTGAAAATAAACTTGATGGACTATAGAAACAGGGAGGCAAGTTTCAGAATGGGTGGGGGCAGATTCCCTTTTCTGTCTGACACATAGTCTGGTCACATAGTCTGGTCTGAGCTGAAAACTCTGGGCCTTCTCAAATGGGAGGAGATATCCCCCTTTCTGCATAAACCACAACATCCTCCACCCTCCAACAGAAATGGTCTAGCTCCATAACTAAACCTTATCAAATTATCAAGCCACCAAATATTTTCAGATCTATATCCCTGGACAGCTCAAACATGTCATCTACTATGACATTTCACAGTAGTGTCAGCCCAGCAGCATCACAACAAATTTGATGGGAAAGTTCCAAGGAAATCTTCCAAGCTCAGTGAGCCTAAACAGTAATACATAAGGTTTAGATAGCACCAACCACAGCATAGTACATCCTCAGTGACTTTACTAACACCAATGAGAGATAAAACAAGCATTTCAAACTGACCCTTATTGATTGAAATTTTGATAATGCTTTTTGCCTTTGTGTTGTAACAAACAATAGGAAGTACATTTGTGCCTACAAGGGCCCTAGCTAGGGTGGTACATAGTAATAAAGGGACAATTGAGGGAAGATGACACTGGAGTGGGATTGGTGTTGGAACATTTAATGCCTATATTATGAAAAACTTGGTAAATAGGAGTGTTTTAATTTAAAAAAAAGAAGGAAGGAAGGAAGGAAGGAAGGAAGGAAGGAAGGAAGGAAGGAAGGAAGGAAGGAAGGAAGGAAGGAAGGAAGGAAGGAAGGAAGGAAGGAAGGAAGGCAGGAAGGAAGGAAGGAAGGAAGGCAGGAAGGCAGGCAGGCAAGAGAGAGTGTCATTGGTAGACAAGTAAGGATCACCTGAGCTTTGGTCAGGTTTGGTTAATTTCTCAGTAGGGTTGTGACGCAGCCAGTACTTTAGACTTCAGTACTAGACATGCAAAGGTTGGCAGATGGGCATGAGGGGTTCTAGGGTTCTAGCTACAATCTGGCAGGGAATACTACTGATGATCCTGGGAATGTGAATAGAGCTTTGTGAGGCTGGGTCTGAAGGTTTTCTAACAAAGAACCATGGTGCCAGGTCCACGCAGAGAAGGTAGGAAGAAGAGATGGTCCGAGATGGCAAGGCTGAGCCAAGGTTTCCTGAAGGACTGGTTTTGAAAGCAAAGTGCCCCACTATAGCTGAATGGGGCTCTGAGTTGTTTCCTCCAAAGGCTTCGATTGTAACCCTAACCCCAATGTGGAGGTGAGATGTTCAGAAGAGAACTAAGTATAAGTGAGGTCACATGGTTGGCATCATCAGTTAAGAGCATGAGCACTTTCTAAGAGTAGGGAAAATAGATATACCACCTCTCACTATCCACTATCACACAGGAATTCCGAAAGCCACGAGGAGGGCCCTCACTTGAATTGAATCAGTCTGACACCCTAGTCCCAGACATTTGAGCACTGGAAGTGTGAGTAATTAATGTCTGTTGTTTTGGTCGCAATCTATATATTCTGTAATGGTAGCCAAGCAGCGTCAGACAGATGGACAAGTTGAAATAAACCTACTTTAGGACAACTTTTCTTATGTAGCATTTGGTAAATGAAAGGAAACATTTACCACAAGCAATTAATAAAATCCTGTTTACTTTCAGCGGAGTCCACTTTCCAGAAGAACCACAGCTGTCTGAGAACTGGCCTGTGCCTCACGAGTGTGGGCTATTCCTTATTTTCTGCAAGTTTGTAGACAAATGAGCGATGAGAACTCAGATAAAGTCTAGTTGTTAAGGGCAAGAATGTTGGAACTGGATAGATTCGGCCCATCCATTATTAACTAACACATACAAGCCATTTGCTCTCTCTTTAAATCTTAGCTGCTCTTTCTGTAAACAAGGAGAAGAATAAAAGCATCCTAGCAGGGAGTTGTAAATAATGATTGAGAATAATTTTATCAGGTACTGGATAATGTTCCTTGATCATAAATGCCTAAGGCACGAGAAAAACTGCAAAGATAGTATGGGGGCTAAGGGGTCAGACTTGCATGCAGCTGGATTCAGAATGTTCCCCAGAACTACAGGCCTGTCTAAACACCACTGGGTGGAATCTGTAGACCTACAGCTCTGAGTAGCCCTGGAGAACTGCTTTGCTGTGTGTGGCCCCAACCTCCTCACCACCTACCCAAAGAGAAAGGAAGCAGGGGGCTGGGGCACAAGTGGTGGAGCAGATGGTTTGCAAGTACACGGTCCTGGCTTAGATTCCTGGTGCCTACAGGCCTGCCAAGTACCACTGGGTGTGGTGGCACAGCAAATCAGAAGGCAGCAAACAGAAATGAAATGCATCACTATCTCGGGGTCTTGGGATATAGTGCACACCGTCATTCTGGAAGGAAACTGATTTATTTGCTCGTGGACATGGTAAATAAATGCATTCCAGTCATTGGATTAGCAAAGGCAAAGACTTGGCCGACCATAAAAATAGAAAACTCCCATTTCAGAATGAGAAGTCAGCTCAGAACACAGAATCAAAATGGATCAGTGTCCTTCCTGCCGAACCTTGGGCTCCCGAAGTCTGTCCTAAGTAGCTAGTTTCTGAAAGCAAGAGATGAGGTGCACGTGTTAATGAGTATTTGAATTTCTGAGGGAGAAAAACAGATACAGGATTGTTTTACTGTCTCACACACACCCACACACAGCAGTGCTCAGAATATACTCCTGGCTCTGTGCTTAGGGGTCTCTCCTGGCATAACTCAGGGGGACTATGTATGATATTTGTGATCAAACCCAGGATTGTCAGTTGTGTGCCAGGCAAGCGTCTTGCCCACTGCACCATCTCTCCTACCTCTTACATTTTTTCAGTTAAACTAAATTAAGTTTTCATTTTTTCCAAGGGGGCTGGAGCAATAGCACAGTGGGCAGGGTGCTTGCCTTGCACGGGGCCCACTAGGATTTGATCCCTAACATCCATATGATCCCCCAAGCCTGCCAGGAGTAATTTCTGAGCGCAGAGCTAGGAATAATCCCTGAATGGCACCAAGTATGGCCCCAAACCACACATATATTTTTTTCTGATAAATTTTCATTTTTCTCTTTTTTTTTTTTTTTTTGGGGCCACACCCGGTAACGCTCAGGGGTTACTCCTGGCTATGCGCTCAGAAGTCGCTCCTGGCTTGGGGGACCATATGGGACGCCGGGGGATCGAACCTCGGTCCGTCTCCTAGGCTAGTGCAGGTAAGGCAGGCACCTTACCTCCAGCGCCACCGCCCGGCCCCTCATTTTTCTCTTAAAGGAGAGGCTGCAAGTAGCAAGTAGTCACCAATGTGAGAGCCACCAATTCCTCAGGGAAGGTTTCAAGTATGATGGGCGAAACAGCATAGAGAGAGACGGTTGAACCACCGCCAAAGAGGCTGGGCTTGACATTGTGATATACTGAGGCACTGCCTTGTCTTACTTTTTAAGGCTTCTGGTACTTTTAGGAAATTCATGCATCAACTTCTTCCGATATTCGATCAACAGCTCATGCAAGCGATCTTCCTTCCGCTCACTTTCCTCGACGGTTTTGGTCGTCAGTTCCAGGAGGTCAGTGCTGGTCTGGAAGAGACGGCAGGCGTAGCAGGTAGACTTGGCAGTTTCCATCTTGTCCCCTGTGAGGACCCAGACTTTCAGGCCAGCCGCGTGCAGTGCTTCAATGGTCTCTGCTGCTTGATCCTGGAGCCTGTGAGAGGCACAAGGACATCTCGTTAGCCTGGAAACATCCCGCCAGATTCTGTGGGAAGGCTTGTTCAAAGCGGGTCTATACACTGTGCAAGCCTGACACGTGAGCACAGTGGCTTTTCTTCTCATAGCCTCCGCTAATTCCCCCAAATGCTATTTCTGTCATATTTTTTCCTTAGTAAAGGGACCTGCAAACAGTGAGAGTGTAAAAAGCTCAAGCCATCTCGGATGGTAATTGGCACCCAAGGGCAGAATGAAAAATCATCACTTTGAGCAAAACTATTTCAAAACACACCAAATATTCTTAGTCACCATCACTTGGGCATACTTCACGGTAATTATGTATTTTGCACTATGGAAGTACCTAGTATGGTTGAAAACTGGCAGGGCCCAACAACTTCTAATCGAATACTGAGAAAGGTGAATGAATTCCCCAGCTTCCCTGAGCTTCAAGGGTAAGAAAGAACCTTTGTGCACTTCTGAAGGGAAGGACAGGGAAGTGATAGATTTCCTCAGTCGTCTGGCTGGCCAATAGCCATGCAAGCAGATAACCTGGATGCTGGTGAAATGTCAACACATTGCCCAAAGTGGTTGAAGATATATTTGAAGCTTCTTGTTGGATGAAGTATCAAAATCTTCACCAATCATTACTTTAAAATCCCTCTCCCCCCTACCCAAAAGAGGGGCTGGAGCTACAGTAAGCCCAGAGCCAACCTAAGTTTGACCCAGGCACTCCATCTGAGCCCCACTCCCAATCCTGCCAGGACTGACCCTTGAGCTCAGAGCCAGGAGTAAGCACCTGGGCGTGGCCCCAAAATGAAGGAAAAATTATTTAAATCAGCCAAAACTTCTTGTTTCAGCCAGTTCCTGTGTCTGGCCATGACAGGGAGAGATCCACCTATAGAGCTGAAGCGGCTTACACTGAGCAAATGATTTAAACATAAGCTCGGAAACCAGCTTTGGCCAGCTCTCGTGGTGTCTGTACTACGTGGAATTTCCTTTCTGTGCATCCCTGTCTGTCCAAGTGCCATCTGTCCTTCCAGGCATCTCAAAATGCTACAGCTACAAGCCTAAAGCCTGTGTCATCCCGCTCTGTGGAAATATCTGGATGACTAAGTCAACACTCAGAAGACTGCAAAGCTGACAGGTTAACTGCTCGAGGTCCCACATATTTAATTTAAAAACGACTTCTACAAACAAATCAAACCCTGGCACCCAGACAAAGCAAACATCAAGACGTTAAATTAAATCCCACCCAAAATGACCCGGGACTGAAAGAACCAGGGGATCATTTTTCTAATTACTTGTCTTCCACGGCCGTGGCTCCGATTAAATTCATGTTTGTCTCTATATCATCAAAAACCTTTTCCATTCTCTCCTCTCGGTCCTGCAAGGCCATTTTGGCCTCTATGAGCTGTCTGTTAATGGCTTCATACTCATCGGGTCCCAGTTCTTTGAAGGCCACGCACAGGGTCCGATATCCGTCCTTGAAGCAAAGCAGAGGTTCTCTGGTTATCCAAGCGTCAATTTGGGAGAAGCTCTGCCTCTCATTAAATACTTATTTTATTTATTATGTACAGGAGGGAGACTAATGTGGCTTTACTTTTAAAAAGAGAGAATAGAGAGGGGCCCCCCAAGAGATAGGACAGTGGGGAGGGTGGCTGCTTTGCACACAGTCGACCAGGATTTGATCCCTGGCATCCTGTAGGGTCCTCAGAGCACTGAGGAGTGATTTCTGAGTGAAGGGCCTAGAGGAACCCCTGAGCTCTTTCAAATGTGATCCTCACCGCTTTGAAACACACACCAAGAAAAAAATAGAGTTAAGAGATCATAACCACAGTTAACAGTCACATAGGTTTGGCTAACAAAATAATAGTTCTTAAGGTAAAATATAAAAGCAGAATAAAGGACTAGGGAGCCAGTTCAATGAGCTGGGGCTCATGGAGGAATTCAGCTTTGATTCCTGGGGCCAATGAGTCACAAATTAGTGCTGGGAGAGATCCCAGGGCACTGCTGAGCATACCTTCCTACCCCCAGAAAATAAACCACATGAAACAAAAATTACTGAAAAAAATCTCGGAAGTAGAAACTTACTCACAGATAACATTTGTTATTTAAATAAGGAATGTATGGGGCTGGAGCGGTAGCACAGTGGGAAGGGTGTTTGCCTTGCACAGAGTCAACTTGGGTTCAATACCTGGCATCGCATATGGTCCCATGAGCATTGCCTGGAGCTGAATCCTGAGTATAGAACCAGGAGTGACCCTTGAGCATTGCCAGGTGTGGTCCCAAAAGCCAAATAAATAAAATAAGGAACAAACTCTTATCAACCCCACACTGTAACAATAGTGCATAAAAAGAAAGCTAAGACTTTTGGACACAGTGACGGCCCATTAGCCCCTTCCCAACGGTCAGGGTTGAGATCTCTCACCACTGCATTGCGCTCCACGTGGGCTTTAGTTAACTCAATCTCGTGATTCTGCACCCGGGGGAAAATCGCTGAGTCCGCTCCTTTGCAGAAGAGAAGTATATCTCCTAAAAGAAATAAATCAAAGGGCTCCACTGCAAAGCCTAAGACCACTAACAGGGTTTTAATAACAAGACATCGACCATTTTGGGATCTTTAGCACATCATGCAACACTTATCCAAGTGGAGTGATATATCTTGACTTTCACACTATAGGAACAAGCCACTACCTTTGCTTTAAAGGACCAATACGGACATAACAAAACCCTGGCGTTCGTATCATGTCGACCTGCTAAGATCTACTTCCTGGGCACCAGGGACACTAACCTAGCCTGCAGCCAACCTGGGTGCAATTTGTGGCACCAGGTAAGGTCCCTCAACTTCACCAGGAGTGATCCCCAAACAGAGAAACAGGAGTAAACCCTAAGCATTTCCATGTGGTGCTCCAAAACTAAAGGAGACAATACCTGAATTAAGGACTTTGCACTGCACACAGCAAATGCCACTTTAAACTCCAACACCATATATGTTTCTGAGCACTGCCAGGAGAGACCACTGAGCACTCCCAGGTATGGCCCCACCCTTTGCCCCATCAAACGACTCCTCTAGTGCATCAAGGTACATCATGGTGGTTGTATTAAGAAACTGCATCTGTGGGGCCAGAGAGATAGCATGGAGGTAAGGCGTTTACCTTTCATGCAGGAGGTCATCAGTTCAAATCCCAGTGCCCATATGGTCCCCCGTGCCTGCCAGGAGCAATTTCTGAGCCTGGAGCCCCTGAGCACTGCCGGGTGTGACCCAAAAACCAAAAAAAAAAAAAAAAAAGAAACTGCATCTGAAGCTTCTTTACAAATTCTGTCAAGCACAATTCAAAGTGTACCTATAGGGGAAGTGACACAGTACAGTAAGGTGTTGGCCTTGCACATGGCCAACCTGGGTATTCCATGAGCCTGCTAGGAGTGAATCCTGAGTGCAGAGCCAATATAACTCCTGTACATACCTGTGTGTGGCAATAAAAAAGGAAGAAAATAGGGGCCAGAGAGATAGCATGGAGGTGGGGCACTTGCCTTGCATGTAGAAGGCGGTGGTTCAAATCCTGCCATCCCATATGGTCTCCCAAGCCTGCTAGGAGCGATTTCTGAGTGTAGAACCAGGAGTAACCCCTAAGCGCTGCTGGGTGTGACCCAAAAACCAAAATATAGGGGGGGATATAAATGAAACTGTGCACTTACAGATGTCAAGGAGCAAGCTCCCATTCAAACAAGATGGAATCAATTAGAATACATTCTGTAAGAGAGCTTGGGGAACAGAAAACCAACAAGAACAGCTTTGCAGGAAACTAGGACAATCAACTGCAATCATTTCTATTGGACGCTGCACCCAGGACAGTTGTCCCAACTCAACATGCGACACCTCATCCTTAGGAGGCAAAGTGCAGAGTTTGATTGCTTGGCTGTTCTGAAGACAAGGCTTGAATTGTTTCCTACTTCACTCTTGTAGTACAAATGCCCAGCGAGATGCTCAGGAAAGAACAGCCAGTGTCTCAAAGGTTAGGGGTTGTCATACAACTGTAAAATCACTTTTACCTTTTCCCTATCACCTTCTCTAAGTTAATTAGCACAAGTACCCAGGGTTGGCATGAACATGAACACAGCAAATACTGAGACATGCAGGAGGCTGAAAGCAAGCTGCAGGCAGCAACAGTCTATTCCCAGGAAACCAGCCAATCAGCAAGCCCCAGAATTTTCCCCACAGTTAGGTATTGTTATACTCTCTCTCTCTCTCCTCTCTCTCTTTCATTTTCTTTCACACAACGCAGTGGGCTTAAAAGTCACCAAATCTAATGCCACCATCACGTAAAGAAACCCACCAGTGACAGTGCAGTCACACCACAAATGAAGGATCAAGCAGAAAACGATCATGCAATGGTCCTGGTAAACCTTTCCAGTCTTGCACCTAGGAATTTCCAACAGGCTGGCTTCTCAAAGGTAAGTTATCAGGAAAGAACTCAAGCCCAAGAGCAATTATGTCCATAACCTTGCTGAAGGCAATGTGGTAAATAAACTGACACAGGACACAGGCACAGAGACACAGGCAGGTTGATGGGATGTTTTGTAAATAAACTTGAACAGGGAGACTCACATAGACACACATGCACATACACTCCCCTGAGTCCATACATGAAGCAGTATTCCTGTGTAGCTCTGTGACCGTACCACATGCCCAGCACAGCCCCCAGGTCACAGCTGAGCCCCAGAATAACAGTGCTGGTCCACCTGAAGACCCAACACTTTAGTGGATGAATCCAAGTGCTCAGAAAGAAGGGCAAACTGACTGGCCCTTCCCCAGCACCCCTGCTTCCTGGGAGTTAGGACTGGGAGAGAAGATGATTAGGGCAGCCCCTAACCCTCCATGTTCCAGGCTTCCTTCCCTCCTGCCACCTGGCCCCACAACTGAGCCACGATGGGTTCCTCTCCATGGCTGTTCTGGCCATCTGAGGCTGAGCAGTACCTGTCCATAATTTCTGGGCATGCCAGGAGTTTGGTGAATAGATGATGTGTGGCAAAATGAGCACCAGAAGGCACAGAGATCAGGCCTAGGACAGGGTAGGGGGCTTTGGTGAATGGGCCAGAGCTTGCTATGCAGGTGTGAGGCCTTGGGTTTGATTCCCGATGCCATCAGATCTAACTAAGCCAAACTCCTGGCTTCAGTTCATCACCCACCACACAGAGTGTTTCTTCGCTGGGATCCCTGTGCCACATATACAATGAGAAGAGCCAAGATTTCAAGCCAAGCCAGATAGATAGCATGGAGGTAGGGCATTTGCCTTTCATGCAGAAAGACGGTGGTTTGAATCCCAGCATCCCATATGGTCCCCTGAGTCTGCCAGGAGCGATTTCTGAGCATAGAGCCAGGAGTAACCCATGAGCGCTGCCCAGTAGGACCCCCAAAAAACAACAACAACAACAACAACAACAACAACAACAAAAGATTTCAAGCCACATACCTGCTTGGTTCTTCACAATGACACTCATGCGACGACGGACAGAATCAAAGTTCAAAGTGTGAAGCAGCTCGTACCTTCATGAGGAGAGAAAAGATATTGAGACTCATCACACTGGGGTCCGAGAGATAGCACATTTAGTGTTTGCCTTGCACGCAACCGACCCGAGATGTACCCAGATTTGATCCCTGGCATCATATATGGTCCTCTGAGCCTGCCAGGAGCGATTTCCAAGTGCAGAGACAGGTGTGGCCCCAAAACGAAACAAAACAAAAAAGACTATTCACATTAACATGGCCATGTCAGGGAACAGTTGGGTCTCTAAATATGGGCATGTCTACAGTGTCCCCACTGTGGATTATCTGGCCTCCTGACCCCACTTCAGAAAAACTGATTATGCACCCCAGAAACTGCCTGCTTTAAGTAAACCAGCACAATGTAACCTGCCCAACTATACCTGCGGTTATTACCCCCAAAACCTCAGTGCTGCTAGGCACAGGAGCACAGGATAGAGCTGTCAGAGATGCATACAGAAGCTACATGGTCCCACCCAGCCCACTGTCTCAATTCCCCCCATCTCAAGTGCTCACTGGGTATAAGAATCACAGTGCTCAATTGCTAGGTAAACCTGGATCAGCCTGAGTTGGTCTCTCCAAAAGCTCATTTGGGAGGTGGTAGACAATGTGATGTCATGTTTCCTGCAGGACAAGCATGATTCTAAAGGAAGCTGGTGTGTGGGGGTGGGAGGTGTTAGGGCAGAGAAGGAAGAACTCTGAAGGAAGGCTTCCTGGAGGAGAGGGCACCCAAGAGGGTGGCTGTGGGAGACATAATGTATTGGGGCATACACACAGAGCCTATTAGAGGACTTAAAGCAATTCCCTATGTTAGCCATGTAATTGGCAGGGGAACTGCAGGGAAGAGGGGCCAGGAACTGAGAAACTGGGGCCACTGCAGACATGAGGGTTCTGATGCTAAGAGCAGTAGAAGTCCAAGGAAGGGACTAAATGTGTGTGACTGGCAACACAAGATTTACAATAGAAGCCAAATGATTATCCAAAAAATGTGGAAGACAGTATTCTGGAAAACAAAGCTAGGGACAGGTCTTTGACAGAAAAATCTTTTCCTGTCTCCCAAAGTCTCCTGTGGACTGTGGATACTTCACACAGCCATATGCAGCACCAGAAGGGGGCAGTGTTGCACACATGCTAGAATCTACACTGAGCTCTGAGCACTCGGGGCTGCTTCCGGCATCTGAGCCCCTTCACAAGGGCCAATTCTCCCCAAGCACCTCTTCCTGGATTCTAGGTAGTGCGCAGGACACTGAGAAGAGGCTCAGGGCCAGAATGGGAGGCAGAGTGCTGCATTTTAAGCTCAGTGACACAATTCAAATCCATTACAGAGCCTAATAGAACCTTCCAGTGAGCCAAGATGGTTCTTTTCTTTTTTTTTTCTTTTCCTTTTATTTCTTTTTTTTTTTTTTTTTTGGTTTTTGGGCCACACTCGGTAACGCTCAGGGGTTACTCCTGGCTATGCGCTCAGAAGTCGCTCCTGGCTTGGGGGACCATATGGGACGCCGGGGGATCGAACCGCGGTCCGTCTCCTAGGCTAGCGCAGGTAAGGCAGGCACCTTACCTCCAGCGCCACCGCCCGGCCCCTCCTTTTATTTCTTGGCCCACATCCGGTGGGTGCTCAGGAGCTACTCCTAGCTCTGCTCTCAGAAATTACTCCTGGCAGTGCTTGGGGGATCATATGCCAGCGATCAAACCTGGATTAGCCACATGCAAGAAATGCCCTATTGGATGTGCTATCACTCCAGCCCCCAAGGTAGGTCTCTTCATCGAAATATCTTTAGGTGAGGTTGTGGGGGGCATAGGATACCCCAGAGTATTTGCTGACCCTCACTCCTGCATCTCTAGGGTGAGACAAAACCTTTGACACGGAAGCCATCTAAGTGGCCTGGCTTCTGAAGTCACTTGGAGGGGCTGAGGGCCACACAGGGTTGAGTCCCTCCTCTGGCTTCTTACTGTGTGTTAGAGCCATGAAAGGACAGGCCATGCTGAGGGAGTAAGAAAGACTCCAGTCCACCAGGTCAAGTGCTCCCAGCTGTCCCTCTACGAATGCTCAAGGCCCCTCGTGTGTCATAGCCATGCCTCAGAAAACCCCATGAGCAGAGGAGAGTCTGGGGCTTCTGTGTGTGGCGAGGAATTGATTCTGGGTCTCCTAAGTGATACTCGGGAGATCTGGGGACCCTGTCGGGATAATCTGCCAAGCAGGCTGTGGTTCTGTGCAAAGGTCCACAGACTCGGCCCTGCCCAGGTCCTGAATGTTTCCAGAGCCACATCGGGCAGTGTTCTGCGGCCTCCATGGATTGCACCCAGGGATGCCTGGGGGATCACGAGGGCAACAAGGGTAGGACATGGGTCAAGCACATGCTAAGCACTAACCACTAACCATCTTAACCACCGTGCTTGCCCCCAGCCCCCAAGTCCTGTACTTATGGGTGTACCCAGCTTCTTCTGTGGTCCTTTCCAAACCATGTCAATGGGCCATGGAGGTAGGTGGAGAAGTGACAGTCGTTGGGGGAGAGAAGTGACACTCTGCACAGGTATGGCACTACTTACTCTTCGATTTCTTTTCTTTGGTTCTCGACTCTCATTCGGCCATTCCGAATTCCTACAAATGTGAATCCATACCTAGCAAAAGAATGGAGATGGGGAGAGGGGGAAAAAAGACCTTTATGTATCTCGACAAAATGACTAATATCCCCTGGCACTGTGGTGACTTGTTGATGCTTTTCTCCTTCATCCAGTCTCAATCTATAACTCTTCTTCCCTTTATTGGCCGAGATGATAACAGAGCAAGCTGCACAGTGATTCCAAGGACGGGCAATTTGTCATTTCAATTCTGCAGCTAACACACTGGGAGACAATTTAGCCACTTAATCATTTGGAGCTTCATGGGAAAAAAAGGGGGACAATCAGTTACCAAAGAGTACCCAAATTACTGGGAGCACTTTGAAACCAACGCGCTGCAGAAAGCTCAGCCAGTCAGCTGCTCTGCCCAACCTGCTAGCAACATATTGGGACTCCTGGCTTCGAGGACTGGCAACACCATTCCTCTGTTGTCTTAATCAGTTAGCTTTGGCAAATTGTCCACACCTTTTCAGAGAAAGTAGTTTGGCTTTTCTTTATTAAGTGAGGATGCAGGGCATGTGAGGCTATTAAAGTAAATAGACTCAAAACCAAATAACTCCTTTCCTCCGGTGATTTCACTTTCTTCAGAGAAATGCCAGGAGAGCTTTGTTTTCGCTCTCTTGCTCCTGAAGAAGGCTAATATATTCCTCTACAATACATCTCAGGGAGGTGGGTTTTCTGCTACGGCTTTACCGAGGTGGCACTGGTAGACGAAGCAGCACTTCACACAATGCGCCAACAAATGTGTGCGACTGTTTGGAGACATCAAAACACTTGTGATACCACCCACACTATCAACGTAAGAGACCTACTTGCAGCTCTTCATAGGTTCGTGGGTGTGCATGCACATTCTAAGAACACAGTGTGAGAACTAGCCTAAACTTAAACAACAGTCAAAGTGCAAAATATGGTACTGTTCATATAAAAGACAAGGTGCCAGTGGCCCTATCTATCTCTAGAATTGACTCGTCTAGCAGAACGAAAGTGCTTACTTCTTCGCTCCTTTCACCAAAGCGATTTCATCTGGTGAAGAGGAAACATAGGTTAATTCGGGGCGCTGTCCTGTTCCATCGACAGCATCATTTGTTTTGATTTCCACGGTGTGACATAAACACAAGGCACGAAGAAAGAGCTCTTCTCGATTCTGCTGGGCAGGGGCAGAGAAAAACCAAGACTATTATTACTTTCATGGTGGGCACTTGGTAACTCATCAGTGAACAGATAACAGCTATTAATGTGACAGACAGAAGGGCCATAACTGCCAGCAAAACGAATAGCAGAAATCTCTCAGTCCCTCATAGACCAAGAAGCAAAGAACTTCTCTGAGGCCCGAAGAGCATGCCTGGATCTCAGCCCAGTTACCCTAGTGGCCTGGTGAACTTCTCCAGGCTCGGGGGCCATCTAACAAACCCCATGGCAGTGCCTTCCTGTCGGCCTCCAAGAGCTCACTCAGTATCTCAACTACACTCTTGGAATAATTCAGGTGCACAGAGAGCCTGGTTCATTTAATGCCAAGACACTCCCAGGACATGTTAAAGATTACAACGATATCCCATGCTCAGAGCAGCTTGCTGGAGACCGTCACGCACAAAGGTTAGGAGTCTACACACAGGCAGGACAAAATTTCCCCCTATGTGTCATTTCTGACCATTTGCTCTCTTCATACATTCTACTTGCTAACAAATTCCAGAGGTGTCAGTAGCAGCAAAAAAAAAAAAGTGCGGTCCAGGGGCCGGAATGACAGCCTAACAGGGAAGGTACTTGCTTTGCACATGGAAAACCAGGGTTTAATCCCCAGCATCCCATAGTGACCCCCAAACACCAATAGGAGTGGCTCCTGAGTGCAGAGCCTGAAGTAAGCACTGAGCACTGCTGCATGTGACCCTCAAATCCTAAAAAGGTATGGTCAAAAGAACAAACAAGTCAATACTGGAGCCTGGCACATGCTACCTCTTAAGTATTGTAGCAGAGTTAGCAAGCACATGCGTAAACGGATTTCTCAAGGTCCAAAGGTAATATAGGAAATGTCACCTTATCTGCTTTGTCAAAGTACGTTAAGGGCCCATCAGTTTGGGAGAGTCCTTCGGTGTCCTGAGGGACCCCTCTGTACTTGTGGCCATCTATGCAGCATTCAATGAACTCCATGCTATTTTCAGTGAGTGTTCCAGTTTTATCTGTAAATACATAATCCACCTAGAAATAGGGACACAAATAGGCATGTTTATTTTCTTTGGCATGATTAATTTCCACTTAGTTGGAAGTCAGAGCTAGTAGCCTCACCAGAGAAAAATCTCTTTGCCTAACATTTGTCAAAACTCAGGGGATTATTGACGCAATCCTGTCAAATGAAGGAGAGATGCAATCCTATCAAATGAAGGAGAGATGAAACCTTTTAATGAAATGGAAATTGTATCGCATGTCCAATGTAGATCTACTCGAATATGAAAGAGTCTAAGGGCAGCCAGGTTATTTGACCCAACTAAGAAACCCTCCATTTAAGACTTGCCTCTTTTGATCTTAGAATCTACACTAAGAAAAGCCAGTTTTCTAAGAGGAAACAAGAGTCTGTTAATGACTGAGTATGCTATATATGCCCCAAACAAGATTTAATAGGAACTTTAATTTATTGAGCTAGAAAAAGACTTCTTGAAAAGCTACCCTATAAACAAAGAGGACTGAAGGAAAATTCACTGCATTACAGAAAACAAATATGGAAAATAAGCCAAGTTATCTAGTTAGGAGACAGAGTAAGTTAATAGTAATCAAAGTCATTCACTGACATTTCCTTCCACATGCTATGCTATTTTCAGAGACTTTTCAAATTCCCAAGATTGTTTTTTGACTTATGTTTATTTTTCGGACCATTTACGGCTCCTCTGCAAGAGCGCTAGTGCAATATGAACTAATTTGACTGCTGAAGTGACATTCTCAATGAAAATGTACAACCCTTGTCACAGTGGCTAAGCACTAGCAGAACCCGATGTCTAGCTACCTTCTAGAGTCTATCTGACTTCATTCCCCCACATACTCATAACTCGCCAACCACATTGGGCTTCCATTAACTCCCAAACTCATGCTTCCCTCGAATATTTTTGTTTGCTTCTTTTTTTGTCTGATATAGATAGACATATATAATATATATTATTTTTATTGTAATACTACTATTTACCAAGTTGTCCATAATACAGTTGTTTCAAGCATTAAATATGCAAACACCAATCTCCACTGTCAGTGTAACCTTCCCTTCAGTGGTGTCCCTAGTTTTTCACCTACCGCTTTAGTCTATCCCCTTGCAGGCTCAATTGACAACATATTGTTCATTACAACACAAAGGCAAATGAAATTATCAAAACTTAGATCAACACAGGTCAACTTGAAAGGACTGTTCTATCTCTCTATGTTATACAGTCTTTAGCTAAGGATGGACTGGGCTGCGGTTGTTGCTAGTTGAGCCTTCTGTGACACTGAGCTAGGAGGTCAACTTTCCAATCAAATTTGCTGTGAGGCTACAGACCTGACACACCATGAAATACTGGGGTATCATGCAACCATTTGTGGCCATGTGGACCAGGTTCTATAGATCTGGAACATATTTGGTGGCTTTCTGCTTGATATTTCTTTTTGCCTGATATTTCTGAGCCTAATTCTTCATTTACATGATTCTTGATTCACATTATAATCACATTGGATATTTCAAATGAAATAATATGAAAAAAGAGGAAATTTGAAAAAATACAAAAAACATTCTATCAGAGCAAACAGAAAACAATCATAAAATGAAATAATATGAAAAAAGAGGAAATTTGAAAAAATACAAAAAACATTCTATCAGAGCAAACAGAAAACAATCAAAGCAAATGTCAAGCATAGTGGCACAGAAAGCCAACTGTGGTACTTTTAGAATCTTAACCAAAGAAACAAGAGAAAATAAAGTTGGCCACATAAGGACAAATGTCTTTCTTTTTTTGTTTGTTTTGTTTTGTTTTTTGGGCCATACCTGTTTGATGCTCGCGCTCAGAAATTGCCCCTGGTTTGGGGAGACCATATGGGATGCCGGGGGATCAAACCGCAGTCCTTCCTTGGCTAACACTTGCAAGGCAAGTGTAACACCTTACCTCTAGCGCCACCTCACCGGCCCTGACAAATGTATTTCTAACACAAAACTTAACATATCCCAAAGGAGGTCTTGTAGGGTGAAAGAAACTAAGAAATACCTCACAAAGAATTAAGCACAAAGAATTAATGTGGCAGGCTGAATGAAACTCAGCAAGCAAGAAAGTCAATTTTGAAAGCTAGAGAAAAGTTACAGTTCCATGTTCAAAAGTATAAGACTAAGAAGTAGCCAACTGTGTACAACCTACACTTGGTAAGGTTTTGATCAAAACAAAAATCATGTCTTCTAAAAAATAAGTTTCCAAATTATAAAAAAGCAGACTTTATACGAATAGGTCCCAGTCTATTAATAGTAGCAGGCTTTCATAAGTAACGGGGGAAAAAAGCTATGAAATAAATTTTCCATATAAAATACACCACTTTGAGCATTTCCATTTTATCAGTTTTTATCTCTTCTATTTATAACATCTGGCTTTTGGAAACCCACAATTTTATCCTTCTTTCTGGCAATTTATGGTGAAATAGTTAAAATTATGGGCTGACAGGAACAAGCATAAGCACAAGATTAAGGTTTTCATTATGTAAGGCCGATGAGATGAACTCCAGCACTAGATGCTTTCTAATTATTTGTCAAAGCTTTTCACGTGAGCAGCACTGGGCACAAATATAGTATTCCAAGCTTCCTTTTTTTCTGGTAGCTAGCCAAGTTTGAATTCTCTCTTTAAATTAATCCAAGTGGCATTCGTGTAGTGACTAGATTTTCCAAGTCAAATTGGGAAGTCTACTGCTTTTCCTTCTGATTCAAGTAAAACCTTCTCTCTTCTCTTCTCCTCTCCTTCCCCGCCCTCTCTCTCCCTATCTCTCTCCTGGTTCCTGCTCTACTTCTTGCACACAGATGAGCACAAATCCACTCTAGAAATTTAGAAGCTTCCCTGAGGTGAGTGTTTGAAACATGACGTGGGGCCAGAGAGCTAGAACAGCAGTAGGGCAAATTGCCTTGCCTGCAGCCAACCCGGGATGGACCTGGATTCGAAGTCTGGCGTCCCATATGGTCCTCTGAACCTGCCAGGAATGATTTCCGAGCCCAGAGCCAGGAATAACTCCTGAGCACCACCAGGTGTGGCCCCAAAATAAAAGCAAACAGAAAAGAAAGAAACATATGAAGTGAGCCTGTTTGCCTAGACAAGTTGGGTACAAAAATCTCTCTTAGACAAGGCCTTTGCCACTGTGGTAATAATGATCCAGCCAGAATGGGCATTATACCTGCTCAGAGGTTTGGTCACACTCAGATTATTAGGTTCTCTCCCCTCGAACTGAGGGTTCTGTAGCTCTGAGGTGGTGCTTCCCTTTGTTCCTGGGGTACCCAGGACCATGCCACTCTGTGAATAGGCCTGTCCTGAGTGCCCTTGGCTGGGACCCCCAAGGTCTTCTCATACTGTAAGCGGTGATGGAGCCTGCAATCCCAGAACCTAGAAAGTTCTAGGCATAGCACTTCCAATGTGAGAAAGCATTCATGAAACGGAGACTCCCAGATGTAAGGTTAAACACACAAAGCACCTATTGTTTAGATCCAAAATATTTTTTGGGCTGCGAAGATCATACAGGAGCTAGGACCCTGTTTGATCCCCTCCCTCAATGTTGTATAAAGTCTCCTAAGCACTGCCAGGTGTGGACCAAACCCCCACTTACCTCTCCCTCAAAAAATATCCAAATACTTCTATCTAAAGCAGGGTAAGGAACCTGTTTGTACCAAGGACTGTTCAGGTATTTCAAACTGTCTGTGGGCCACCTGATATAGGCAAGGAGCCTGTGTGTGTGTGTGTGTGTGTGTGTGTGTGTCCTCTCACATACCGGGGCCCTGATATGTTCAGGTATTTCAAACTGTCTGTGGGCCACCTAATATAGGCAAGGAGCGTGTGTGTGTGTGTGTGTGTGTGTGTGTGTGTGTGTGTGTGTGTGTGTGTGTCCTCTCACATACCGGGGCCCTGATATCATGGACTGTCTATAGCCGAGGAGACAGATACTCCCTGCCCCTGGTCTAAGCAAAGCTTGGATGGGAATCATGGCTTCCTACTATCTAGAAAACAATCTCCTTCCCTCTCTGAACTTTGCCCACTGACCTTCGGGAATATCCCCAGCACAAGGTTGGGAAGATTGTAAAATAAGAGGCTGGATAAGCTAGAGAGATAGTACAGGAGGCAAGGGTCTTGCCTTGCTTTGCCTTGCCTTGCACAAGGTTGACCCTTGTTCAGTCCCACTAAGACCCACCAACAGTGATCCTTAAGCATAGCAATGAATCCACCCACTGTAAAAAAAAAATCAAAATAAGTGGCTGGAGCACCTGCTTCACATGCGGGAGCCCCAGGTTTGGTTTCGGTTTCTGGCACTACATGGTACCAGAAGCATTCCCTGGAGTGACCCGCTGAGCACTGCATCAGGAGTGTGATCCAAACAAGAACTGTCAACTGTGACCTCAAAGCCAGAAGAATGGAAAATTTGAAGACAGAGACCAGAGAAATAGTACAATGAGAAGGGCATTAGTCTTGCATACAGCCAACCCGGGTTCGATCCCTGGCATCCCATGATCCTCCAAACACTAAGAGGAGTGGTTCCTGAGTACAGAGCCAGGAGAAACCCCTGCACATGGCTGGGTGTGGCCCCCAAACAAAACATCAGCAATAATAAAATTGAAAACAAAGTTTAGTAATCAATATGGTCTGTCAATACTACGGTGTGGTGTTTCCTAGGTATTCGGAGCTGCAGGCCTGGCCCGTATCACAGCATGGTTAGTTTTCTGTTTCCACACTCCCAAACTTGCACTGTGCTCATAGCTACCTTTAGGCCCCACGCATGCATTTCTTCACTTGAAGGCAAAACTACTCGAGGGTTTCTTTCTTGCTTCCCAGTGAGAACCTTAGCACCTAGACCTGAGCCTGGGCACACAGGAGCATCTCCTGGGAGAGTGGACAGATGAAGGAATGGAATCAGACTCTTGGCTGTCTAAAATCCTGATCAGAGGCAGCTCAAAGAGACAGAGCACATGCTGTGTACGCAGGAGGCCGCGGTTCAGTTTCCAGCACCGCAAGGCTCTCTGAGTACTGGCAGTGACCCCTTAACACTGAGCCAGGAATAGCCTGGACATACTCTCAGGTATGGGCCAAAAGTTAATACACAATGGCTGACTCCTGAAAATGAACTATTTGCCACACCCAAGAAAGGTAGGTCCTCTAAGCTGGAGCCACATGTCAGGGCTATCTTCACAGTTCATTTATCCTTTCTAGGGATTGGGGCACCCAAGGGATACTCAGGAGGCCTAGCACCCTTACAGAATATTCCCCGCCAATCAGAATAGTACTAGTACAATGTGAGGACCTGGGGACAGAGTATTTTCAAGGCCTGCAGTGCTGGGGGTGGTCTCCAGCAATAATTCGAGACCATGCAGTATTCAGGACTGAACCATGATCAGCAGCATGTTGAGTACTGTACTGTGTCACTGACCCTCATCTTCTCATGTTTAAAAGAAGACATGGGGCATCCTTTGCCCTAAGCAAAAACCAAAATTGCTATTTACAGAAGACTGACCTTGACAAACATGGACTGGACAGAACCTAGCAAGGGACCAATGAGGAAGTTCCTTGACTAGGACTCAGCTTCAAATTCGTACAAAAGCCACATCTCTAATCCCAGAGGTCTGACTGTGACAACTGCAACTGAGCAGAACATCTGGAACCATGTTGAAAGACTACAGCCTATACTCTGACCTAGGATCTGAGCAAAAACCAAGCTCACTAACCACAGAAGACTGATTACAACAACAGTGATGAAACAGAAGTCCTAGAACCATAAACAATCAAAAAAACAAGCAAAAAAACCACTCTCTCCTAGCTTTCGCCCTATGACCTACGCAAATAGCAAGATCTTCAGCTACAAAGGCGGGATATCATCACCCACATCTGAGCGGAAAAGTCTTCTGGCACAATAAAAAACCTTGGGGTGTGTAAAAGAGTGAGTATGGAGCCTGTAGTTGTTCCCAAGGCAGTAGGCTTCAGGGGCGGAGAAACAATGTATCTCTTAGGCCAAGAGAATTCCCCTTCTAATTTCCCCAATGTTTACTGTGCCTATGCAAAAAAAAAAAAACAAAAAACACACAATCCTTTTTTAAGAAGTTGCTGGGTCTGGTTTTTGTTGTTTTTTTTTTTCTTTTTCTTTTTTCTTGTTTTTGCTTTTGTGTTATTTTTTGTTTGTTTTTCTTGGTCTGTTTCTTCATAGCTGATGGTTTTGGTTTTTAGTTTACTCTTTTTTTCTTAATCCTTGTACTTTTTTTTGCTACTCCCTTATTGGTTTTTTGTTTTGTTTTTGTCTTGTCTTGTTTTATTTTGTTTTGTTACTTTTTTCTTCTTTCCCCTTTCTTCTTCCAAAGGGATACTTAATAGCACCTAGATGAATTCTTCCCATATCCCTTTTTATATCTCCAATAGAGCAACATTGGGAGACTGGATTTCATAAGTGTTCCTGCGGGTAATCCTGCCTGCTTCAGAGCTGCCTGAGACTGGATTTCATCAGTGTTCCTGCTGGTGATCCTGCCTGCTTCAGAGCTGCCTGAGACTGGATTTCATCTGTGCTCCTGCTGGCGATCCTGCCAGCTTCAGAGGTGGGTCAGGACATACACACATTGATTCCTGCTGGTTTCTGCCAGGAGTCAGAAGGGTACAGAAGCCATCTTGGTCATGCTGTTTTCAGGTGCCTGAGACTGGCTTTCATCAGTGTTCCTGCCTGTGATCCTGCCTGCTTCAGAGGTGAATGTCAATTTTCTGGGAGACCCTGGAGACCACAGTGAAGGTTTTAGAGGCTTCAAGCTTTTTCACCTTGTCAGTAAGAGGATGGGAAGCCCCAAACATCTGAGGGGATTACCCATTTCAGACTAGGATTAAAGTTCTAAAGGATTTCTGGGAACTAAAATGCCAGCACACTTATCTACCTGTCTTTGGTGCTGTGCTCCATTTTCGGCCTGATTTCATCCTGTGTGTGGCTCATCTGCGGACGGCTCGCCTTCCCTGGAGACTTCCCTGGAGGTGAGTTTATATGCCCAGAAAGGGGAAGCTGCTGAACTCTGCTGGAACTCAGATTCCAGCACCTATAACGCCTGTCTTCTGTGCTGTGCTGCATTTTCAGACTGATTTCATCCTGTGTGTGGCTCATCTGCGGACTGCTCACCTTCCTGGAGCGTTCCCTAGAGGTGAGTTTACGCACACAGAAAGGGAGGACCCAGAGGAGCACAGCCGCTCCGCTTCGCTTCCTGGCCGTGCACATCATTTAGCCAATGAATACAACCACAACACATAGAAAAACCCACAATATAAGTGAGACAATGGGAAAACAACGCAGGCCAGGGCCAGACATAGAGAATGACGATGGCAACTCTGACAACTTAAACATGACCAACCAACTAGTTAGCCTCTCAGATAAGGAGTTTAGAGTCACAATATGGAAGATGTTCAAAGAACTCAAAGAAAGTATAGAAGAGAACACTAATAAGAATCAAGAGAATATGAAGATAAAAATCAAAAAACTTCAAACTGAAATTTCAGGTCAAATAACAGGTCTGAAAAACTCAGTAGATGAATTGAAGAAAATCATGGTTGAGCTTTCCCACGAGTTAACAGCAGCTGAGGATAGAATTAGAACACTGGAAGATGAGATAAATAACAACTCCATACAGCGGGAGAGATTGGAAAAAAAACTTAAAGCAAATGAACAGACAATGGAAAAATTAGTCGAAGAATATAAACAGATGAAAATAGCAATCTATGATAAGCTCAACAGAAACAACTTAAGAATCATTGGAGTACCAGAGACCCAGGAAGAAAATCTCCAGGAAGTATCAACGGTAAAAAACATCATTAAAGAGAAACTACCAGAGATAATGAATACATGCGATCAAATCCTGCATGCCCGAAGAGTACCAACTAAAAGAGACCCCAGAAAAATCACCCCAAGACACATCCTAGTCATAATGACGAATCTGACAGATAGAGACAGAATTCTGAAAGCAGCAAGATCAAAAAGAGAAATTACATTCAAGGGAACATCCTTGAGATTTACTGCAGACCTGTCACCAGAAACACTCAAGGCCAGAAGGCAGTGGTGGGACATAGTGACAAAACTCAATGAAATAAATGCTTCGCATAGAATACTGCACCCAGAAAACTCACTTTCAGGTTTGAAGGAACAATACATGGTTTCACAGACAAACAACAGCTCAGAAACTTTACAGACTCAAACCATTCTTAAAAGAAAAACTGAATGAACTACTTTAAGACAAGACTGATCAACAGACACACCAAACTTTGATATAAAGATGGCACTACCTCCCAGTGCAATTCTTTCTCTCAATGTCAATGGACTAAATGCACCAGTTAAGAGACACAGAGTGGCTAAATGGATCAAAAAAACTCAATCCAACCTTCTGCTGCCTACAAGAAACGCACCTGAATAGTCAGAACAAACAAAGACTCAAAATCAAAGGCTGGAGGAAAATCATCCAAGCAAAAACACCCATAAAAAGCTGGAGTGGCCATACTAATATCAGATGATGCACACTTTATACTTAGGAAAGTTGTAAGGGACAAAGATGGACATTTTGTATTAATCAAGGGATATGTACAGCAGGAAGAAATTATTCTCCTAAACATATATGCACCGAATGAGGGGCCAGCAAAATATTTAATAAAATTGTTGACAAATATGAAAAATAATATCAATAACAATACAATAATTGTGGGAGACCTCAACATGGCATTGTCAACACTTGACAAGACAACCAGACTGAAACCCAACAAGAATATACTAGACCTGAAAAGAGAAGTGGAAGAAAGAGGCCTAGTAGATATATACAGGACACTACACCCCCAGAAGCCTGGATACACATTCTTCTCTAATGTACATGGGACATTCTCCAGGATAGACTTCATGCTAGAACATAAAACATACCTCCATAATATAGAGAATAGAAATTTTGAAGGCTACCTTCGCTGACCACAAGGCCCTGAAATTATATGTGAACTACAAAGGGACACAGAAGAAAAACTTTAATACCTGGAAGTTAAACAGCCTAATAATGAATAACCAGTGGGTCCGAGATGAAATCAAAAAGGAAATCAAAACCTTTCTGAAAAAAATTAAATGGAGACACAAATTATCAGAACCTATGGGACACAGCAAAAACAGTACTGAGAGGAAAATTTATAGCTTTGCAAGCACACATCAGGAAAGAAGAAGGGGCATACCTGAATAGCTTAATGACTCAGCTCATAGAATTAGAAAGTACTCAACAAAAGGACCCAAAAATAGGGAGACAGAAGGAAATACCAAAGCTGAGAGCAGAAATCAATGAAGTGGAAACCCAAAAAACAATCCAAAACATCAAAAAAAGCAGAAGTTGGTTCTTTGAAAAAATAAACAAGATTGATAGACCACTGGCAAAACTAAGAAAGAAAGAGAAACTTGATAACTCGTATTAGGAATGAAAAAGGAGAGATCATTTCTGATATGGTAGAGATTCAAAGGGTAAGCAAAAAGTACTTTGAGAAACTCTATACCACTACAAATGAAAACCTGGAAGAAATGGATAAATTTTTGGACTCTTATAATATTCCGCAGTTGAATGAAGAGGATGTAGCATATCTAAACACACCCATCACTATTGAGGAAATTAAGACAGTAATCAAATGTCTGCCCAAAAACAAAAGGCCAGGCCCAGATGGATTTACTAATGAATTCTTTCAAACCTTTCAAGAGGAACTACTACCAATCCTGGCAAGACTCTTTCACGAAATTGAAAAAAAGGAACACTTCCAAATAGCTTTTATGAAGTAAACATCACCTTGATACCTAAACCAGACAGAGATGCTACCAAAAAAGAAAATTACAGACCAATATCGCTGATGAATACAGATGCAAAGATCCTCAACAAAATCCTGGCAAATAGGATATAATGCCTCATTAAGAAGATCATCCACGGGCCCAGGAGAGATAGCACAGCAGCGTTTGCCTTGCAAGCAGCCGATCCAGGACCAAAAAGGTGGTTGGTTCGAATCCCGGTGTCCCATATGGTCCCCCGTGCCTGCCAGGAGCTATTTCTGAGCAGACAGCCAGGAGTAATCCCTGAGCACCGCCGGGTGTGGCCCCCCCAAAAAAAAGAAGATCATCCACTGATCAAGTAGGTTTCATCCCAGGAATGCAAGGCTGCTTTAACATCCGTAAATCTATCAACATAATACACAACATCAACAACAAGAAAAATAAAAATCACATGATCATATCAATAGACACAGAGAATGCATTTGATAAGGTCCAACACCCATTCTTGACCAAAACTCACAGCAAGATGGGAGTGGAAGGAACCTTTCTCAGTAAGTTAAGGCCATCTACCACAAGCCAGAGGCAAATATTGTCCTCAGTGGAGAAAAACTGAAAGCCTTTCCTCTAAATTCTGGCACAAGACAAGGCTGTCCTCTCTCACCACTCCTATTCAACATAGCACTGGAAGTACTTGCTATAGCGATTAGGCAAGAAAAAGATATCAAGGGAATCCAGATAGGAAAGGAAGAAGTCAAGCTCTCGCTGTTTGCAGATGACATGATACTCTACTTAGAAAACCCTAAAGTCTCTACCAAAAAGCTTCTAAAAACAATAGACTCATATAATAGCAAGGTGGCAGGCTACAAAATTAACACACAAAAATCAATGGCCTTTCTATATACCAATAGTAATAAGGAAGAAATGGACATTAAGAAAACAACCCCATTCACAATAGTGCCACACAAACTCAAATATCTTGGAATCAACTTGACTAAAAATATGAAGGACCTATACAAAGAAAACTATAAAACTCTGCTCCAAGAAATAAGAAAGGACACGCGGAAACGGAAACACATACCCTGCTCATGGATTAGCAGGATTAACATCATTAAAATGGCAATACTCCCCAAAGCATTGCACAGATTTAATGTGATCCCTCTAAAGATACCCATGACATTCTTCAAAGAAGTGGATCAGGCACTTTTTAAATTCATTTGGAACAATAAACACCCTAGAATAGCTAAAGAAATCATTGGGAAAAAGAATATGGGAGGAATTACTTTCCCCAACTTTAAACTGTACTACAAAGCAATAGTTATCAAAACAGCATGGTATTGGAATAAGGACAGGCCCTCAGATCAGTGGAATAGGTTTGAATACGCAGAGAATGTTCCCCAGACATACAATCACCTAATTTTTGATAAATTTGATAAATTTTGATAAATTTGATAAAGGAGCAAGAAATGGATAAATGGAGCAAAGAAAGCCTCTTCAACAAGTGGTGTTGGCACAACTGGCTAGCCACTTGCAAAAAACTGAACTTAGACCCCCAGCTAACATCATGTACGAAGGTAAAATCCAAATGTATCAAAGACCTCGATATCAGACCCAAAACCATAAGATATATAGAACAACACGTAGTAAAACATTCCAGGACATTGAGACTACAGGCATCTTCAAGGAGGAAAGTGCACTCTCCAAGCAAGTGAAAGCAGATATTAACAGATGGGAATATATTAAACTGAGAAGCTTCTGTACCTCAAAAGAAATAGCGCCCAGGATACAAGAGCCCCCGACAGAGTGAGAGAAACTATTCACCCAATACCCATCCGATAACTGGATAATCTCCAAAATATATAAGGAACTGACAGAAATTTACAAGAAAAAAATCTAATCCCATAAAAAATGGGGAGAAGAAATGGACAGACACTTTGACAAAGAAGAAATACAAATGGCCAAAAGACACATGGAAAAATGCTCCACATCACTAATCATCAGGGAGATGCAAATCAAAACAGCTATGAGGTACCACTTCACACCCCAGATATTGGCACAAAATGAAAGACATTCTTGCAATAATAACTTTCAGACACAAAAGAGAAAAGAGCTGGAAGTCATGAAGTGCACCACAAACAGGGATGTGTTTAGTTAGAGAAAAAAACTACGTTTTGAACTATCTTAATAATGAGAATGTATGAGGGAAATAGAAAGCCTGTCTAGAGTACAGGTGGGGGTTGAGTGGGGAGGAGGGAGATTTGGGACATTAGTGATGGGAATGTTGCACTGGTGATGGGTGGTGTTCTTTACATGACTGAAACCCAAACACAATCATGTATGTAATAAAGTTGTTTAAATAAAAAAATAAAAGTTAAAAAAAGAAAAAAAATAGAGCTACATTACTGGAATCACCTTGATCAGCATTATAATTAGAGGGAGAAAAATAGATGGTACCAAGACCAGACATTTGTATGTCTGTTTGGTGGAAATAAAAAAAATGATCAGTCTTGAATATAAAATCGAAAGTCAATGACGACATAAATAATACCCAATCTAAACATTGTACATGAGGGGAACAGTTGCACTAGTATTAACGGGGATAGAGGAGGGGGAAGTGAGATGCATGCTGGGAACAGGGGTGGAGGGAGGACAACACTGATGATGGGCATGCCCCTCATTCATTACTACTATGTGCCTTAAACATTAATGTGAAAGATTTGTAATTCACTTTGCCCACAATAAAAAAAAAAAAACAATGATATGGGGGCTGGAGAGAGAGCATGGAGGTAGGATGTTTGCCTTGAATGCAGAAGGATGGTGGTTCAAATCCCGGCATCCCATATGGTCCCCCGAGCCTGCCAGGAGCAATTTCTGAGCATAGAGCCAGGAGTAAACCCTGAGTGCTGCCGGGTATGACCCAAAGCACAAAAACAAAACAAAGAAACAGGACACGGGCGGTGTTTAAGTAGAAAAAGCAAGTATTTGCAACAGTGCTCAAAGAAGAGCAGGGATGTAGATGTATGGTACATATAAAGCATACACATTCCACTGAGCCAAGAGGCCCATGTTCCATCCCTGGTGTCACATAGCGTCCTGAGCATTATCAGAAGCACTAGGAGTAGCCTCCAAGTTTGGTGTGGACCCAAATCAAAAATACTCAACCCAACAATAACAAAAAAGCCTTCTAGGAGCTAGAGATGGCTCCTTGCCTTGCATAGGTAAGGCTCTGGCTCCAATCCCCAGCACCACCAGAAGTTACCAAGAATTGTGCCAGGAGTAGCCCTTGAACACTGCCGGGAGTGACCCCCCCCCCCAAAGAATAGCAGAATACCACCCAGATCTTAAGGGACAACACATCAAAGTCAGTGCTGGCCAAACCCAATTTTTCCAGTGGTGGCTTAACAGCCTCAGGCAAGTCTTTCAGTCTCCTGGAATTTTTATTCGTTCGTTTCTTTACAAAGGTGCTATTAACAATGGCAATTCGTTTTGAACAATGTACTGGGTGAATGGAGATCTGGCTGGTTACATGTGAGAAAATGGTGATCACAGCAAGACCATGTAGGGGAATGGCATGGGGAAGAGGCTGGTGAAAGTTGGGGCATCTTTTCGCCCAGCAATTTGTCACCCAAAGATCAAATTGCCTCTCTGCAGCATGCTTGGAGCTGAAGGGAGAGGAACTTAGAATGGTCAGCTTTGCTAAGGGCATAGAGAACCTATCATGGTGCAGATGGGCAGGAGAAATTGTCTCTTATGTGGGGCTTGAGCAATAGCACAGTGGGTAAAGAGTTTGCCTTGAGTATAGAAGACCTGGATTTGATCTCCAGGATCCCCTATGATCCCCTGAGGACCTCCAGGAGTAACTGTTAAGAGCCAGGGGTATCCTCTTAGCAATACCAGGTATGACCCCCCAAAAAAAACAAACAAAAAAGTCTCCTGTGGTGGTGCCTGGGCCTGAATACCCTCTTCAACCTCTCAGAAAGAACCAGTCTCATTCATTCTCCTTTAACTATTTCATTGCAGACAGTCAGGCACTGAATCTACAACACACCATACCCCAACCCCCTACAATGAACTCAGCTGTCAGGAAAAGGCCCACGAGAAATGGGGCATCTGTCTATCATGCAACAATACTGCAGACAAACGTCTTTCATTAGGACTGGCTAGTTTGATACAGACATCCCTGTCCTCAAATAGAAACTGCTGGTCTAACAAGGGCAGCTGAAATTACCCTCTTTGTGACTTTTCTGGGAACAGCATCTATGGAAAAGTGTCAGTGTGCTCACTCGTGACTTGCTCTAGCCTCAGTGACCCAGTACCTCTGTGGAATGTAGGTTCCATACAACTCCTAAAGTCAGGGGTAAATATTCTGCCTGGAGGCCAGCAGGAAGAGCACTTGCCTTGATTGTGGCTAACCCAGGTTCAATCCCCAGCATCCCATATGGTTCCTACCCTGATTACCACCAAGAAAGATTCCTGAGTGCCGAGCCCAGAGTAACCCTTAAGCACTGCCAGATGTGGCACAAAACAAAATATTTTTCAAAAAAAATCATGGCTAGGGAGTTGGAGAGATAAAACAGTGGTAGGGTGTTTGCCTTGCATATGGCCAACGCGGAACAAACCTGGATTAGATTCCTGGTGTCCTATATGGTCCCCTGGGCCCTCCAGGAGAGAATTCGGAGAAAAGAACCAGGAGTCACCCCTGAGCACATCAGTGTGTGGCCCAAACACCCCTAAATCAATCAATTAATTAACTAATTAATTAAAAATAAAATTTCAGGGCGAGAACGATAGCATAGTAGGTTAGTGGGTAGGGCATTTGCCTTGAACATGAAGAACCCAGATTCAATCCCTGGTGTCCCTATGGTCCCTTGAGTCTGCCAAGAATGATTTCTGAAAGCAGACTCAGAAATAATCCCTGAGAATCGCCAAGTGAGGCCAAATACAAAAAAATATATTTTCAAAAGGACCTGAGGCTTTGTCAAAGAGGAACGGCCAGCTCCATTACACGAATCCGCCTCCCAGGCTCAGGAATGACACTGGCACAACGCTGACATTCCAAATACCTGAGGAATGAAAAGCAAAATCCCTAATCCCCTCAGCAGCTGGAGAACCAAATGACACCCAGGAAACTAAGACAAAGGGAACAGCATTCTCAGCACCTGTCAGCAAGACAGAGTCTTACACTGCAGAATGATGAGGATTGCAGCGCAAGGGCCAGTCAATGCTCCTGGGCTTCGAACGAGGCTACAGTCCAGTGTCATCAGTGTCTGAAACATGTGTCTGAGCTCTACTGGCCCTCACATTTTCCCTTCATTGAAATTCTTGCCCTGGAATCCACACCTCTGGCTTGCTCATTCTATATTCCATTTGATCATAAATGTACCAAGAAAATGTCAGTCAGTACTGGATATTTTTCTCGGTGGGGAAATTTTTTTCAAAAAAAATAAAGCTGCACTTACAGAATAGCTGTATTTCCTACCCTGGAGTCTACCTACATGTGGTTATAGATAGTGAGAAACAACATATTTGCTGTTCCCTAGCAAGAGCCCATGATTTAATGATCTTACCCTATTAGCTTTGGAGAGAGTGTCTGGAACCTTCCAATCTAATGCCTCAACTGGGAGCCTCTCAAAAACACCAGCAGAATAACTAATGCTATAGCTGGAAAAACAGTGGCTGTTTCACTGTGGGCATGTACCAAGGAGTTAGTTCTCTTTGGTTTTTGTTTGTTTCGGGGTGGGGGGTGGGGGTGGGGTGGGGCTACACCCAGTAGCACTTAGGCATTATTCCTGGCTCTGCACTCAGAAATCACTCCTGGCAGGCTCAAGGGACCATATGAGATGCCAGAGATGAAATCCAGGACAGCCACATACAAAGCAAATGCCCTAGCTGCTGTGCTAGGATTATAGACCCAAGGTAATTCTCTTTGAATCATACCTAATTAAGAGATGCTCACCAAAGCTAGACAAACAGAGTTCACACCCGGCTTTACCCAAAACAGAATCTTTTGCCCTTCACCAATGTTGGATTACTGGTCCTACTCTAATCAGCATTCATTAGCCACCCTAGGGTGTGAACTGGTGATGGGATTACTGGGTTCATCCCTACTTGGTATTCCTTCTCCACCTTAGGCTGTGGTCTGGTTCTTGCTAATAAAAGCTAGGTTTGAAGGACAGGCTCATTCTTTGGTCTTCCTCCACTAAACTGCTTTCCTTCTTAGGAGCAGGTTTGTGTGGTGGGATTCCTGGCTTGAGTGTTGGAATTCCTGAGCCCATTCATGCATCCGTTCACTGTGTGGATTACTTCCTGCATCAGGAAATATTTGCTTCCAGGCATGCATCTTTCCAGGTCCTAGTTTTGGAGCCTGAGGCTACTCTTAAAACCAATCCCTTTTGAGATGTCAAGACTCATCTCTAGGCTTGATTAACATGAGATAGGTACTTCTGTTAAGTAGGTTTGCCCTTCCTATGTGGACTGAGTCTGTATAATAAAGTTTGGATGAGGAAGGCCGGCACTCAGTCCTCTAGGCTGGAAGCCCCCTGACCCCATGCTTTTCTCCCCTTAAATTTATTTTGTTTTCTTAATTCTTGAAATGCCCTTGCATTGGACCTGTTTAACCGGCATTGGATTACGATAAGTGAAGGCTTTACACTCACACCCATTAGCAATACAGACAACAAGAAATATGCCCCTGTGTTAACTTATTTTTGATTTAAAAAATTCTCACTTGACCAAGTTCCTCGTTGAGGTCTGATGTATTAACCAGGGCGCCTTCATTGATTTCTTCATCGTAGAAGTCCTTATCCCATGAAATGAAGAAGGACCCTAAAAATTTCTGCATTTCCACCGTGACATACATGGAGACAGGAATGATAAAGTTGAACAGAACCATAAAAGACAGGAAATCAGTGAACATCTTCAAAACCTAAACAAAGAAACAGGAAAAAAAAAGTGTGTGCTAATTAGATGTTAAGGTTCATCAGAAAACTGTCATGCCAATGCACACTTTCGTTCTGTCCCTTCATTTCACTGTTGAAAGCCCAACTCTCCTCTAAAAAAGAAGAGAAATCACCATCTTAAAACAACATTTAAAGCAACTCTTAACTATCGCTATCTCTCAGTGTGACATTTGATTAACACTTTTTCACTTTCCCTGCTATTCCCACCCCTGGATATAAATGTGTGAACGGAGTTGATAGGCAGATATCCATTATGCATCAAGTACATAAGTCACAAGCTCACGAAATTCTTAACTAGAGAACAGAAAAGGGGGAAAAGCATAGATGCTGAAAAGAAAAACAATAAACATACTCCAGACCATCTAAAACATGCAATGGCTTGTGAGTGACCATCTAAGAAACAAGCCTAGAAGCTAACAAAAGCGAACATTCTCCAAGCAGCACTTCAAGAAAAGTGTTTGGGGGGCCGAAGAGATAGCATGAAGGTAGTGCATTTGCCTTGCATGCAGAAGGACGGTGGTTCAAATCCCGATGTCCCATATGGTCCCCAGAGCCTGCCAGGAGTAACCCCTGAGTGCTGCCGGGTATGACTCCCCAAAAAGTGTTTGGGTTAAAAAATTACCTTTAAAGTCTCCCTCTCCTTCTGGGTCTTCTGGTTATACCAAGGTTCGTCATTATATGGGGTACTTTGCCAAACATATTTTAGAGTAGTGCAAATGGCAGCTTTGGTCAGTAAGATAAACAAATACACAATCAGGAAGGCATTAATAGACCTGAAGAGATAGGATAAAATGAACTTAGAAAATCATTAAGTTACTTAAGACATCAACCAGGTATACTCTTCTCATTTCTAAGGCCTCTCCTGATATTTAACAATGCCCCCATCCTCTGTACCTGGCTCTGACTTACCAACTTAAAACACTATTTTCATGTAATAATAATGGAAAAGCTAGTCCTCACCTGTCTGTCCAGTGTTCCCCAAAGTACAAGGGTGAGCTAAAATTAATACACGTCCACCTTTAGCATGGTTCCTGCACCTTTATCATGGCAGCACATGTGTGTGCATACACACACACAATCTCTTAGTCCTTTCCTATATGAAAACTAATCTTTCTCCATTTTCTTAATGAAGAGTGGATTCTTCTTATAAGAAAGTCTGGCTCTGGAAAAGCGCCCTGGAACCCTGGGCATCTAAGCCAACAACAGAGAGGACCATGCTAGCACCAACTGCCTAGAAGGCACATGCTGGTATTTGCCAGGAGACTGTTATCTCTGTTGTGGAGCCTCCTTGTATATAATAATCAGAGAATGCCAAACTGTTGTCCAGAAACAACATGGAATTTATTTCTTAAATCTAACTTTTTATGGCTTAAAGACACGGGTTCCAAACTTATTTGGCCTAAAGCCTCTTTTCAGGTAAAGAAGTTACTTGGTACCCTCTGGAAATGTACCTTTTTAAGCAGAGAGCAACTGTACCTCCAATTTACGATAAAAATCCTTATGCCCCAAACACTGACCCCCTGCCTGGCTCCTTTTAACACCTCTAGGAGACTGTAGGTATGACCCACTTTGGAAAACACCCCTTTCTGAGCATAAGTTTAGTCTGTTATCTCTGACACCATACCCTCACTTTCCAGGTGAATTTCTCCACTTTGGGAAGACATTTCTTCCTCGGGGTTGCTGAGAACAAGAAACAAATCAGGCAAAGGAAATAACTGGGCACAATTTCTGCCACAGAAGAAGTGTGTTCAGACCGGTAGCTGCCATGATAATTGATGGTATGTGTGTGTGTGTGTGTGTATTGATGGTGTGTGTGTGTGTTTGTCTTCTATTGGGATATACCGAGAGAAGCCTCAACTGTGACTCAATGACAAATATAGAAAATAGCAGTACACACTAACTTTTCAACAGCAGAACGTTTCTGAGATTTCCCTTGGTAGTTCAAAGCCATTTTAGTTTCCATCCCAGTGTAAACAGCAACTCCTGGGGAAAAAAGAATACAATAAAACTAGGTTACAACCAAGGTGGCCAGCCAAGTCTCCACCGGCTCGGTTCTAAGCCACAGCTCCAGCCCATGGACTTTCGAATGTGAAACCCTCTTCTATTTCCCAGCTGCTAAAGCTTGCATAGCATCATTTCGATTCCATTTAGTGTATAGTTGCCTTTAGTTCTATCCTCTTCTAAAGCCCCCACAGTCCCTCAAAACAGGCTTAGCTCGAGTGGCACTGATCGCCTGCCACGTTCCATTTCTAGCATGCACTGATTAGGCACAGGTTTCCCAAACCTATTTCTGACAGGTGTTCAAAACTTCAAAAGTGTTCACCATATATCTTCTTGGTATTTTTGAGTGTAGCTCCTTTCAGCAACAGATTTTCAGGTCCCAAGGACCTAAATGGAAAACAAATTTAATGCAGCTTATATAGACAGGTCAACCCTCATGGGCTTTGAGGACAGCTTTCTGCTAGTACATAATTATGTCCAAGGGGCTCAGAATGCATCTACTTATAGCACACAGGTATACCCTGGGGTGAGCTCTGAGATTCTGCCCTCTGCAAAGGAAGGCACTTGAAAGTACAAGAGTGATAGAGGCCTGGGTCGAGCATAGATAGAAACACACAGAGGTGGTGAGATGCAGAGATGAAAAGGATTATGAGTCACAGACCACAAGGCAGGAACAAGACAAGGCAGCAGAGAGGAAGGAAGAGACAGAGAAAGCAAACCGCAAGGTGACAAGAGGGCAATTGGACAGGATATTTGTAGAGCATAAAGGCGTATCTTGGGGGGATGGCTGAGTGCCTAGTTCTTACACAAGCAGAGTGGAAAAGTTAAGGCAGTGCACTAGATGTGAAGAAGATAACTTTTTTTTTGGTTTCTGGGTCACACCTGGCACTCAGGGGTTACTCCTGGCTCTACGCTCAGAAATCACTCCTGGAAGTTCGTGGGACCTATGGGATGCCGGGATTCGAACCACCATCCTTCTGCATGTGAGGCAAATTCCCTACCTCCATGGTATCTCTCCGGCCCCAATAACATATTTTTAATATGAAAGAATCATAATGATTGGTCTTTCATTGTATTTAAGTCTCGGTAATGTTCCTGCCAAAGCCCTCAACTAACCCCCAACAATGTTTCCCCTATTGCCAATACTGTCAGTCACTATAGAGAACGAGGAGTGGGGATGCTTGGTGTTCCAAACATTGATATTTGGGGACTCCCTCCCAGCCTCACTACCAGCACCTCACATTCTTAGTCCAGCACATGTAGATTCACCACCCCACCACTAATCACAAAGTTAGTTATAATAGGCCCATTAGTGGGACACTGGACAGGAACTTACGCTTTATTTATCTATCCTTCTAGGGTTTCCTAAGAAAAAACATGGTTGGGTAGTTTACTTGGCTTCCAAGAGAAATAGCCCACCCCAACTCCTCCAAAAGGGGCCCAATGAAAGGAAGGACTCACCTGGCAACAGCCTCAAGACTATTACTATAGATACTAATTCGCCCCACAAACCTGCAAGACAAGAGAACAGAAGTGCCAGATGTGTTGGTCTATATATCCAGGTTTAAAAAAATACTCTATATGCCACAAATACAGAAATAAATCAAAATGCAAAGAATGCAAAAGAAACTACAACAGCCTATTATGTTTCTGAGGGGAATATGCAATGTTGATTATGGTTAACACTAATGATACACTTAGCCACTTAAAATGGGTAAGGTATGAAAATTTTTCATTTGACTAAAATATTATTATACGGCCATAGCGACAGTACAACAAGTAAGGTGCTTGCCTTGCATGCAGCCGACCTGGTTCCATCCCTGGCATCCCATAAGGTTTCCTAAGCACCACCAGGAATGAGGCCTGAGTGCACAGCCAGGAATAACCTCTGAGCATTTTTGGTGTAGACACAAAACAAAACCCAAAAAATATTATTATAGAATAAAAAGATAAACCAAGATTTTCTTTTGCAGGGTGACTGGGCCACACTCAGAGGTGCTCTGGGCTATTGTTGGTTCTGTGAACTGGAATAATCCTTGTCAATGTTCAGGGAACCACATTCCGTGCTGGGGATTAAACCAGGGTTGGCCAGGGTAGCTGTGGGCAAGGCAAAAACCTTTCCTCTAGTCCTCTGTCTCGGCCCTGAGACAAAGATTTTCAATTGATTTCCAAGCTTTCCTTGACACTCCGCATGCTTTCAGCACCAGTCCCCTTTACACCTTATATAAATCATTGATTTCTATTTTAGATTCACATGGTTCAGGTACTAAAAAAGACACAGCTTATAAAATTGTTGGTTTGAGGATTCTTTGAAGAGTATGCGATCAAGATCACTAGTGGGTTTATTTTTTTGGTAGGGGGCATTCCCAAACTCATCATGCCAATGATAATTTGACATTTGTCCCATGAATAATAGTGGCCGTGCCTAGAACAGTTTGTGACAGTCAACACTGATTTAGCCAGCTTAGGAATTTCCCACCTTGAGTTTGCAATTCCAATGCAATTATTGCCACCGAGGTGGGGAGGGTGGGGAGGGTGGGGGTGGCGAAGGAGATGTGTCATATATCATATGACATATAAAGTAATAAATGAAGAACACTCCACCCGGTTCAATTAGGATATTGCCTCTGCCTAAAAATTCTCCTCCTTCTAGGTCCCCTAGAAACCCTGAACATTGGGCTCAAACTCAGGCCACATCAGCCTCTTCTTTTCTGTCATTTCACAGGCCTGGTGCACTTTCCTGTTACTGCACCATGAACTCTGGAGGCAGTGAGTAGGTGTGGGGCTTTACTGTCCCTATGGATTTAGGAGCCAGGAAAGAGGAAAGTCGAAGTAGTGGGGTGGAAGGAGGCAGGCCACTCCATTTGAAGTTGAACGAGTAGTTTTGTTTTGCCACCGCTGGGCCTGGGTGTAAACCACATTTAACCATGAGCTCCCCTGGGCTCACCAGTAGCATTCATTAACAGGATGGCTGGCATGCTTAAGAGATGCCATCTGCAACGGTGGATGAGAATTAAATTAATTGGGCCCCTTGGGGATTTAAAAAATACTGTTATTCTACTCTCCTCTCATTAGCACCATCTTCTCCTTGACCAACCTAATTGGTTTAAAATCAAATGCCCAATTATCGATGGCCCACAATAAGTATTAGTCAAAAACTATTCCAGAAAGCCAAAGGAAATCATAGCATTGCTCTACTCTCTCAACTGTCGACTGTGGGAAAGAAAGAGCCAATTTGGCATCTTCAGGTGATCAAAAGTTGGAAGCCAGGGCATAGAAGATGACTGATGGCGTGGCCTGAGAGCCCCTTCCCCTTAACTTTGCACAACATGGAAGCAGCTTTCTGGTGGTCTGAACAATGGTCCATGCACAGGAGCCTGACAGGCAAGCCTTAACAGGAGTTGAGAATTTGGTGGATGGCGATGTGTACAAATAACAGAAACAAGGCCAGCCACAAGTAATCTGCCTGAACCCACTCCAAGTTGGCTTAGGCTGATAGTGACCAAGGCTGATTTCATTCAGTGCCCAGCCAGAAGGAAGCAATAGGTCATATACACACACGCAGACAGAGACATGCACACGAAATGAGGCTGGGAAAGGTGGGTCATTTGGGGTGGGATGGGGAGTGTGTGTATGTTTGTGTGTAAAACTGGAGGTCAAGAGCAACTGCACTGGGGCCGGAGAGATAGCACAGCAGCGTTTGCCTTGCAAGCAGCCAATCCAGGACCTAAGGTGGTTGGTTCGAATCTCAGCATCCCATATGGTCCCCCGTGCCTGCCAGGAGCTATTTCTGAGCAGATAGCCAGGAGGAACCCCTGAGCACAGCCGGGTGTGGCCCAAAAACAAAAACAAAACAAAAAAAAAAGAGCAACTGCACTGTGGGACAGAGAGGACTGTCAACCAGGTGACTCTTACTTGTACAGGTCAGGCTGAGGCTGCTCACACTCGATGGATGCACGGAGATTCTCTATGGATTCGGCAGTACACAGGGAGATGGTATCACGCACCGCATAATGTGTCTGGTTGAGAGCAGAAGAAAAGCAATGTGAACATTAAACTTAAGGCTCGTGTTCGAAACGCAACACCCACCTGGCTACAGCAATGCCATGTGTCTGAGGTAGAGGCAAAAGAAGACAAATACGGACCAACATTTCTCATGCAGTTGTACAGTATTAGTCTTAAGATAGATTACAAAAAGGGGCCAGAGTGACAGCTCAGTGGTAGGGTATTTGCCTTGCACTCTGCCAACCCAGCATGGACCTGGGTTTGATCACCAGCATCCCATATGATTCCCCAAGTCTGCCAGGAGCAATTTCTGAGTTCAGAACCTGGAGTAACCTCTGAGTGTTGCCAGGTGTACCCTCCCCCCTAAAAATGATAGATTACAAATAATTAGAGATAAGCTTGCTGCCAGGGCATTTTAAGGAAGGTGAACAAAGTTAAAGGGGTTTTATTGAAGGTGTAGGCGAATTTCGCCACACCCGATGGCACTCAGAGTTAAGTCCTAGCTCTGTGCTCAAAAATTGCCCCTGCAGGCTTGGGGGACTATATGGGATACCAGGAGTTGAACAGGAATCCATCTCGGTTGGCCATATGCAAGGCAAAAGCCCTACCACTGTGCTATCTCTCCAGCCCCGAGTCTTCTTATTTTTTTAAAAGACAGGTGGGAGGGTGCTGGCAAGTGGTCAACCTGGGTTTGAACCCTGACCACCCCATATGGCCCACTGAGCCTGCCAGGCAGGAGTGAGCCCTGAGCGCAGAGCCAGGAGCAAGCTCTGAGCATTGCTGGGTGTGTGCTCACACCCCAGTATTTTTGATACTGAAAACAGAGATTTCCATTTACAGCATGTATAGGATCAACAGGAAAAGCATAAAATTTTAATGTGGCTTTTTCCCTTGGATTTCGAGAACTGAGGCCTGGTACCAGTGTACAGTGATGTAAATATACACATAAGAATTGAACATAACCTTTTGGTCATACAAGTACTCACGTTTTGCCTGCAGCAAGAAAAGTAATTATTAAGCGTTCCCTTATAGAGCATAATTACTTATTTGAAAGTGGCTCAGAGTGGCTGCATTTCACAGGGTGGGCAGAGAAATGCCTTGTCCTGCTCGGATCCAACAGCATATTCTATGGTGTATGGTTCATACTCGATTCACCCAGAACTCAAGGCAGGCCCCAGTGACCCCCCCCCCATGTATAAATCATCAAAGAAGTGCTAACATAGACTCAAAGGCAGCATTGCTTACGCAGAAGAGAAAGCTGTTGAAGGTCTTCGGGGGAACATTCTGGAACTGCATGAACTATATTTCTAACTATCTCCTGACTCAGAAAACCTCTGTACTTTGAGCTGCCTTGATCTAATCAATGAGATTAGGGGGAAAAATTCCACTTAAAAATGCCTTCCTCTGGAGCCAGAGAAATAGCATGGAGGTAAGGTGTTTGCCTTTCATGCAGAAGGTCATCAGTTCAAATCCCGGCGTCCCATATGGTCCCCCATGCTTGCCAGGAGCAATTTCTGAGCATGGAGCCAGGAGTAACCCCTGAGCACTGCCGGGTGAGACTCAAAAACCACAAAAAAGGGCCCAGAGAGATAGCACAGCGGGCGTTTGCCTTGCAAGCAGCCGATCCAGGACCAAAGGTGGTTGGTTCGAATCCTGGTGTCCCATATGGTCCCCCGTGTCTGCCAGGGGCTATTTCTTAGCAGACAGCCAGGAGTAACTCCTGAGCATCGCTGGATGTGGCCCAAAAACCAAAAAAAAAAAAAACCCACAAAAAATGCCTTCCTCTCAACAACATTTGCCTCTATTAAGAGAATTGTTCAAATATGTTCAGGATCAGTGTATTTTTCCCACAGAATGTTTCTTGAACAATTTGGATGAGACCAGTGCATCCCCAAGCCCTTGAGATAGAGGCTTTGGAAGTAAGGTGTTGTGCCTTCCTCTTCCTAGTCACATGATGCTGTCCTGGTCCACACCTCCAGATGAAATAAACCGGTGAAAGAAGTTGGCCACTGAGACCAGGGAAGGAGGCTAGTCATACCTTCCTAACAGCAGCAGGGAGAAGACACATCTCTCCACCCTGTGGAGTGCTGGACCATGGCCAAGAACCAAAGGAGCCGAAAGATGCCCAGGAAATAAGTTCTCCTCCAGTTGGAGCAAATTTATTTTAACACAGCAATAATTCTTCCTACTTGCAGAAAAAGCAAACACTTGCCAAATTATACCCTAAGGTATTATTTTTAAAAAGCAATCAAATTAGTCCAGGCTAGATTTTCTATTCGCCAGGAATAAACATTTTTTTCAAGAAATATTCATCTCTTTCTAAAATAAAAATAGATCCATCTGTAAGGCCAGAGTACATGCAGCTATTTTGGTAGTTATATAGTTTCACTCTACAATTGCTCTCATTTTTTTAAAGCCTACATAAAATACTGAATGGATTATGCCAACATTAAATGTACGCAGCGCTATATAAAATGTGGTGGTTTTATTTAGAGTGTGGATTATTTTCTCATCCAACACTCCTTTTCCCCCACCAAACTTGAGTGTATGCTGCAAAGTTCAAGGAAAATTATATGCAAGTTGTCTTCAAAGACAAAATTTACACAAATAGGAACATAAAAAGACCAAAGATCCAGGGGTGGAAGGAAAGACTACTGATGAGTAACTATCCTGAGTTAGCTGATGGGAGTGTGGCTCCTTGGAAGACTGGGAGGTTTTGGGTAAGTAAATTCCTAGTATTAGCCAAATGCACATATGCACACACACAGACACATACAGAAAAAAATGTACTGAACTCTCCTTAGCACCAAGTTTTTGGATAAGGTTTTTTCTGCATTACCTTGCAGTTAGACTCGCCATCCAGACTGGCTGTGGTAACATAACAGGTCCCATCACTAGTGCATGATGAGAGGAGAATAAGGTCACAGGGAAAGGTTTCATCTGCTTGCACCTCCACTACATCACCGACCTAGAGGGGAGAAAAAATGGTTCTCATGAAAACTCTGAACAAAGCGATCACTGTGCCTTGAAATGAAGTCACCTGAGACCAATGTAAGTCTCCAGACTCAGGTGCTCAGGGATGGCACTGTCTGACCAACACCGGGCTAGAGGTGATGCAGACACTGTTCTATGTTTGGAACCACACTGAGTGAGGCCGCAGGAGGTAATATTTTTTCCAAGCACCTGAGGATGAACTTAAATCTCTAAGTCCACAATTTCAACTCCCGGGAAGCCACTCACTCTCTGCAAGACAAAGAAGCACACCAAACACACTACAAAAGGTGTTTGTCTTGGGGCTGGAGTGATAGTCCTCTGTTCCCTCCCAGGAGTAAATCTTGAGTGCAGAGCAGGAGTAGCCTTGAGTGAGCATCACAAGATGTGGTCCCTAGCCCCCACCCCCCGCAAAACAAGTGCATGTTGTGTATAACTGAAACTCAATGATGGATAAATTGGTAACTCATAAATTCATGGTGACTCAAATAATTTTGCGGGGGGGAGGGGTTGGGTCACACTTGGTAGTGCTCAGGGATTACTCTTGGCTCTACGCTCAGAAATCGTCCCTGGCAGGCTCAGGGGACTATATGGGATGCCAGGATTCGAACCACCGTCCTTCTGCATGCAAGGCAAACTCCCTACCTCCATGCTATCTCTCTGGCCCCAAATCAGTTTTTTTTTAATGTGCCTATCAAGGTGCCATCTGGGAGGTGGCCAGGAGCCAGGTGACAACAGTAGAGAAATTGACACTGGTAGTGTGATGAGTGCTGAGACATTGAGTAAAACTCATGCTGGTCCATGCTGATTCCTTTCCTGCTGCTGGCAGGATCTGAATTTACTCTTTGGCCCTCGGTCCTGTGGAATATCCTCCCACCACCACCACACCATTGGCCTTCTAGCAATTCATCTCAGATCTGAAGAGTCTGCTAAGGCAGCAATAAGAAACAATTTTCTACTCTCAGTCTGCACCCAAAGGTCAACTGGAGGAAAAACCCAAATAACAAGTCCTGAATGGTATCTATCTATTGCAGGTGAGTTAATAATGGAGGGAGAAATATCAGGATGGTTAAACGCAGGGCTTTTAGTCCTGACTCTCTCTCTGTCCCCGATTTGCCACTTCACCCTTTTGACCTTGGCTTAGATCAGTGGGTTTGCAACCTTTTTTGGGACCTGTGATCTGTGAAAAAAAATCAGAAAATATCTCACAGACTGGGCAGAAATAAAAAACTGTGATATAATAGTGTTTTGTGTGTTGGCTTTTAAAAAATATAATAGTGGGACAGGAGCGATAGCACAGAGGGCAGGGTGTTTGCCTTACATGCAGCCAACCCAGAACCAACATGGGTGATTCCCCAGCATCCTATGTCCCCCCCCCAGCCTGCCAGGAGCAATTTCTGAGCACAGAGGCTGAAGTAACCCCTGAGCACTGCCAGATATGGCCCAACCCCCCCAAAATAAAAAATTAAAATCTAATATTATACAATAAAACTGAATCCAGGTGTACCCAGTTTTAAACAGCAATGATTTAGTATGGATGGACAGAAAATGTCTATGGAATAACAAACTGTGTGGAGCTGGACAAATAGTCTAGTGGGGAGAGTGCTTGTCTTGCACATGGCCAATACAAGTTCAATCCCGCCATCCCATATTATCCACCGGAGTGTAGACCTAAGAGTAACCCCTGAGCACTGCCAGGTGTGGCCCCCAAATAAGAAAACACATAAAACCAAGAATCTCCGGGAAAGCATTTAAAATCACTGCTTTAGGTGACCCACATACCTCCCAGGATTGGAGCAAGCATGAAGTCAAAATACTGGTCAAGGGTTAATCTAAGGTAGGCCCTGGTACATGGTTGCCACTTGGTGAACAGAATTATTCATCATATTCTGCAACTACTTTACTTCCATTCCAACCTATGCAGCCACATACTGGCTTTATGGAGAAAGAAGTAAAAATTCATAGAGGGGGCTGGAGTGATAGCAAAGCGGTAGGGCATTTTCCTTGTATGTAGCCCATCTGAAATAGACCCAGGTTTGGTTTGATCCCTGGCATCCCATATGGTCCCCCGAGCCTGCCAGGAGCAATTTCTGAGTGCAAAGCCAGGAGTAACTCAAACACTGATGGGTGTGGCCCAAAAACAAAAACAAAAAAATTTATAGGGGCCAGTGTCTCCCAACATTTTCCACACCATGGCAGAGAGAACATGGACAGAAAAATACTTTTGTAGAGAATTGTAGGTTAAGAAAGAGATGGCGAAATGGGGGTGGGGGAGGCCTCTGAGCTATGAGTTGATATTTAGCACCATATCTGTACTGGCTGTGAGATCCTCAACTAATAAATGACACACCCGCCTTCCTTCTGTTTTGCAGACATTTCAAGCCCTACCTGAGGGACAATGTGATCTCCTTTGCCAATAATCAGCAGCTGGGAGCACCAGCACTAATAATTGAAGTCATTTGCAATTAAATGTTGTATCCTGCTGGATCTTTCTTTCCTCACTTACGTAATCACTTACATTACTTCCTACAAACCACAATCTCTGCCGACATATACAGCTGGCCTTTTAAAGCTGACATCTCTGACCCATCAAATGTACTTCCTGCCTACCTACCTATTACATCTGAGAAGAGTTTCTTTTTTTTTCCTCTAAAATTCCAATCGTATTGAAATTTTAAAAGTGGGATGAAAGCCATTTGCTCCAAAGGTCTTTCTGTTCTTTGTCTTTGTTTTAGGCCACTGTGAGCGGGGGTGTTCAGGGGCTATTCCTTGCATGGTGCTGAGGGGATCAGGCAGTGCCAGGAACCCAGCTTCACACAAGTTCAGTGCATATCTCCCCGGCCCTCCTTTTCTTTCCTCCAATTCTCTTCCTTTCCAGGGGAAAAAGGCCACAAGTTGAGCTAGGGTGGGGAGGGTAGGACCTCAAGTACCCAACCTGGTAAAAAAAAATTGGGCCCAAGAAATTGAGTGTTATCGTTGAGCTCAAGAAAGGCACAAAGTGAGAGTTCAGCAGATGTGCCATTTGATCCCTGGCATTCCATATGGTCCCCTGAGCCTGGTCAGAAGTGATTCCTGATTGAAGTCAAAAGTAAGCCCTGAGCATTGCTGGGTGTGGTCCTAACAGCCCAACCCACAAAAAAAAAACAGACCCAAAGACAAGGCCGAAGAGCTAAGAGAGCAGGACATGGTTTAAAGCATTAGCCTAGTATACAGTGGTCAATTCCCAACATGACATGGTCCCTGAGTACGAGGGCATATAACCCTCAACCCCTCCCCCCTAAAATAGATGGGGGGCTTTTGGGCCACATCTGGCAATGCTCAGGGATTACTACTGACTCTAAGCTCAGAAATTGTTCCTGGCAGGATCAGTGGACTATATGAGATGCCAGGGATCAAATCCAGGTTGTTACCAGGTTGGCCTATGCAAGGCAAATGCCCTATCACTGTGCTATCACTCTGGCCTCTAAAAAAAGATTTTTTTCTGATAAAACCAAATGCAATGGCAATTAGTAATCAGAGTTGGTTACTATTTTTTAAAAAAGGCAAAATCAAGATATTTAGTACTTGTGTAAAAATGATAATACAGTGGGTAGGGTGCTTGATTTTCACTCGGTCAATCTGGTTCGATTTCTGGCACCGCCTATGGTCCCCTGAGCACTGCCAGGAGTGTTTCCAGACCTTCCCCTCCTGCCAAAAAATTCATTAGATTCCCTACTTCACTGAGTAGTACCACCCAAGTACCACAAAAATTCATAAAATCTATTGTAAATATAAAAATTATCTGATATGAAGAACCCAAAATATTACTGGCAGGAAAAATTTTAGGAAATAATAAACTGCGATTAATTTAAATCAAACATCACAGAGCTCACGATCATTAAAATTAAAACCTTGTTATAGCAGATGGTACAGCTGCTGTATAAAAGGGTTTGGCAGTTCACAGACACAGAATTACTAGGTATATAGGGAGGGCCAGAGTGATAGCACAGTGGATAAAGTGCTTGTCTTGCAAGCAGCTGTCCTACATTCAGTCCTCAGTATCCAACCTATTCCCCTGAGCACTGCCAGAAGCAATGCCTGAGTGCTGGAGTAAGCCCTATGCACTGCCAAGTGTGGCCCCAAAATGAAACACCAATCAAAAAAAAAAAAGACTCACTAAAGGCGCCAAGTGGTAGCACAGGGGTAGAGTGTTTGCCTTGCAGGCAGCTGACCCAGGACGGATGAAGGCTCGACCCCTGGCAATTTCTAAGCTCAAAGCCAGGAGTAACCCCTGAGTGCCGTCAGGTGTGACCAACAAAAAACAAAACAAACAAAAAAACAAAAGCAAACAAACAAATTTTAAAAACCCACAAACTAAGTGCAAATAAGTAAAGTCCCTTACTTCAATTGCCAGATTCTTACCTTGACAGTATTTTTTATCATCAATCTCATAATGACATGATGTGGAGCAGGGAGTTACTTGAGGCTCTATTTGCAATGTACAGTGTATTTTTCACTTACTGTTTCCAAGAACCTCCCAACATTTAGTGAGCACTTACTGTATAGCCAGAACAACTAAAAAATAGGTATTCAAACAAATGCACACAAATGTTTATAGCAACAATTGTCCTACCAGTCAAAAACCCAAAGACATCAACTGGTAAATGGAAAAGCAAAATGCCTGCTCATATGAAAAAATATTATTCAGACAGAGAAAGGCATGAAAGACTAATATATGGTACATTTTGAGCCAATCTTGAAAACATCATGTGAAGAGGAGTCAGATCAAAGAATAGCCCGGAAGTCTGAATCGTTTACATGGAATATCTAGAGTCTGTAAATCCACAGAAACAGCAAGGGGATTAACGGTTTCCAGGGCTGGAGACCAAAGAAGGCAACCAGCTGCCTTGATGGCAAAAGAGGGATTGACTTTGGGAAGAAATAAAATATTCTGGAAGCACACAATGTTGGTGAATGCACAAGATGATAGATCTACTAAGTGCCAAAGAACTACATATGTTGAAAGTGTCTTGACTACAATAAAAAGAATGAGAACCAAAGAGATGCCAAAGGCCTTGAGCACATGTCTGGCATGTGGGAGCCTTGGGTTCGATCCTGGCATTGTATGGTCCTAGGCACTATCAGGTATCCCACACCACCCAAAACAAAAAACAATAATAAAAACAGAAACAAACATAATACCTTGATTTTTTCACTCTCTTTCCTCACGCGCTTGGCATTTTCAATAATGTAAACAGTGCTCTTGTTGACCTCATTGTCAGCTCTGTGTCGCAGCCAATCTTCATATCCCTAAGAGGATAACAAAATAACTTTGGATATAAAACCCAAGCCAGACAGCAAAATTAAGTTGGAAAGAAAGTTCTATAACCTGTCCTTCACCAACAGGTATTTTCTAACAGCCTTAATTCGCCATGCAGAATGCTCAAGGCAATATTATCTCATCTTTTTTGTGTGGGTGCCCAGCAAAAACAAAGAGATACACAAAAACACCCCTTAGGTAAATGCTTTCATTGCTTTAAAAGACACCTCTATTATAATTAAGTATGGGAGAGATAAGTATGGGATTGGAAATATTCTCCAACTGAGAAGGACAAGGTTTTAGTTTCCTAATGCCACTCTTATTCAAGTTCAGGTTAAACTTTCTCTTTTATAAAATGTACTCTATATTTGAAAATAAATCTCCAGAGCCTTATTCTCTTCTAGAGCAAATTACATATACATATATTTTTTTCCTAGACTAGGGAACTGTGGTGAACATCTAGAGCAAGGATCTCAAACTCGAAGCCCGCGGGCCGTTTGCGGCCCTTTACAACATTTTGTGGCCCTGCCCTAGAGGAATCTTTTTATTTTGTTTTGTTTTAGTTGTTTGGGTCACACCCCCCAATGTTCAAGGCTTACTACTGACTTTGCACTCAAGGATCACCCCGACTTTGCCTCCTGCGGCCCCCAGGTAAATTGAGTTTGAGACCCCTGATAGAGGAAACAGAATTCTCTGTGGAAATAGGCAAAAACAGGCAAGGTAGGAGAATTTCTGGCACAGAAATGTAATACAAGTTCTTGAGCTTCAAAGCCAGACTTCTCCAGCAACTGAATGATACAAGAACATATAAACTGGTATTCAATTTCGAGAGTTAAAAGTCATCCAGGAAATGGCTCATTTTCCTTTGGACATTCAGTATGGAGCCCATGTCAGGAGAGAGGGAGGGAGAAAGGGAGGGAGAAAGGGAGGGAGAAAGGGAGGGAGGGAGGGAGGGAGGGAGGGAGGGAGGGAGAAAGGAAAGGAGAGAGGGAGGGAGGGAGGGAGGGAGGGAGGGAGGGAGGGAGGGAGGGAGGAAGGAAGGAAGGAAGGAAGGAAGGAAGGAAGGAAGGAAGGAAGGAAGGAAGGAAGGAAGGAAGGAAGGAAGGAAGGAAGGAAGGAAGGAAGGAAGGAAGGAAGGAAGGAAGGAAGGAAGATGTGTGCATTTGAACATGACCTTCTCTCCTTTTTCAATCTCCTGATCCTTTCCCTTCTAATAATGTATGTGCCCTTTCAAATAAAGCCCTTGGAAAAACAAAATTCTCTTGCTCGCCTGCCCCCTTTTGGGGCTGTATTCATGCTTTTTCTGCTACTCCGCAGCAGTGCAAGGCCGGACTCCACAGGACACTATCTGTGATGCCACTAAGGAGAAAAAAAAGGCCCCCTGAGAGGAACTAGGATGAGGATGAAAAATCAATCAGAACGAGCTTCTGAGAACCAGACAGGCTATTCCTGGAAGCAGCAAAATTTATGAGGTTAAAGAAAATAATCCTAAGAGCTTCAGGGAAGGAGCACTCCGGAAATCTTTCTTTAGCAACCGAATACTTGATAAAATAATCTTGCGATTTCTGGTAGGCAAGATGGAAGCCAGATAACCCCAACAAGAAAGGGGTTAGCTGGTTCCCAACCCAGTTAAACAAACCTGTGTGTTGGAAGGGCTTGGGGCCACTTGTTAAGAATTCTGAATAGGAGGCAGAGTGATAGCACAGCAGTAGTGCATTTGCCTTGCATGCTGCTGACCTGGGATAGACATGGGTTCAATCCTCAGTATCCCATATGGTCCCCTGAGCCTGCCAGCAGCGATTTTTGAGCGCAGAGCCAGGAGTAACCCCTGAGAGTTGCTGGGTGTGGCCCCAAAGAAAAAAATTAAATAAAAAACAAGCAAGCAAACAAAAGAATTCTGAATAAATAGCTCTTCACTCCCTGGCTAGAACTTCCGGACTGCCACAGACACCTAAGAAGCATCCGCAACCTTTCACCATGGGCCTGCCTGCCCTTTCTCCTCTCACTTCTCACTATCAGACTCATTTACTTCTGGCATTTCCCAAAAGCACTCTCTCCTACAAAATGTTCAAGCTAGCTCTCAACAGTGGTGGTTCATCTGCTTGGATGTGAAACAAATATCTCGTCCACTCACTGGCCCCCTGCATCCATCTGATATCTAGAGGCAGCGACGAGCCCACATCTCCAGCAGAACAGGAATGTAGAAGATCGATTTTATTTTGCCAGAGACAATCAGCTCCAGGGGCTGGAAATGCCGGCTTTGCGTGAGGGAGGCCTGGACTGGATCCCGGCACTACAGGGTTCCCTGAGCACTGCCAAGACCAAGTTCTGAGCACCCCGCTTGCAGTAGCCCTGGAGCACTATTTTTAATTTTCTCTATTTCTTTTCATACGGGCCACACTCACAAAGTTCAGGCAGCATCTGGTAGCATTAAACTACTACAGGAAGGATGAAACTCAGCCCTTGCACACGTCATGAAGCCCTTTTGGCTTTTATCTTTTTTTCTCTGTTTCAAAATAGGGTCCTGACAAAACAATTAGTAAAGTGGTAGGACATTTGCCTTGCACGCAGCTGACCTACAGACCCAGGTTCAATTTCCAGCATTCCATATGGTCCCCTGAGCCTGCCAGGAGCTATTTCTGAGCACAGCGCCAGGAGTAACCCAAGTGCCACCAGGTGTGAGCCAAAAAACAAAAAAATAAATAAAATAATAAAATAAAATAAAATAGGGCCCGTGTAGGGGCCTGAGAATAGCACAGCAGAAAGGGCACTTACTTTGCACATGCCCAGCCCAGGTTTGATCCCCGACATCCCTTATGGTCCCCCTAAACTCAGCCACGAGTTGTTCCTGTGCACAGAACCAGGAGTAACCCCAGAGTACCACCAGATAAAACATAAAACATGTACTAATTAATAACATGCACTAATAAAAAAACATGTACTAATTAATTATGGGGACCAGAGCAATAGCACAATGGTAGGGCATTTGATTTACATGCAGAAGACCCCAAAAGACCCGGGTTCAATCCCCGGTATCCCATATAGTCCCCTGTGCCTGCTAGAAGCGATTTCTGAGTGCACAGCCAGGAGTAACTCCTGAGTGCCGCTGGGTGTGGACTCAAAGTCAAAAAATGGGGGAGGGGAGGGAAGGGGGGAGGGGAAGGGAGGGGGGAGGGGAAGGGAGGGAGGGAGGAAGGAAGGAAGGAAGGAAGGAAGGAAGGAAGGAAGGAAGGAAGGAAGGAAGGAAGGAAGGAAGGAAGGAAGGAAGGAAGGAAGGAAGGAAGGAAGGAAGGAAGGAAGGAAGGAAACTAATTAATTAAAAAAAATAGGGCCATGTCCAGCAGTGCTCAGGAGTTATTCCTGCTAATGCTCAGCCAATCATACACAGATAAAAGGAGACTGAAGGGGTGGGGGTGGGGGGATTTGGCTGCATGCAAGGCCATCATTACCTTACTGCTTCTACAATCTCTCCACCCCAGAATGAGTATTCTTTATTTGGGGAAAATGCTAATAAAAAATCACCTCCCATTTCTTGCTATCTTTGATTGACTTTGACTTTTTCCTTGTGCGTAAGCCTGTACACATGAAAATCGAGGAAAGGAGGAATAAAGAGTAGGAGAGAAGTGAGGGCAGGCACAGAGAACAGTGGAACTGTCAGGGAACAGTGGGACTCTCTCCAAAACACAGCAGCGCTTTGGGCAAACTGAGCGAGCAGAGACATACCTGCTTGATGGCCGTGACTGTGATGACAAAGAAAAGCGGGAGCCCACTGGTGACTGGACTCGTTGGAGTATCAACTGTGACCTGCGGGAAAGGAGAAGGAAACCCAACAGTGAAGGACCATGAAGAAATTCAGACCAAGTATGTGTGCGCCCATGGCAACTCAAGGGATAGCCAAATCCTATATTCCATCTGAGCACTGAGCCCAGATGGCATGTGTCCCTTTTCTGAAGCCAGACTTCTGCCTGCCCCTCAGTTGGTCAGGCTCAAGAGGTGGGGTGCGACTGGAAGCCAGATTGAGACAAGATCTCACCCTTCCAGAACTTTCAGCTGATGGTGACCACCAGGGAGGAAACAAGAAACTGAGGCAGGAGTGGGAAGTAGCCATGAACTCCAGACAAAAGGCCTGCAGGCACTATGTCTGCACAGGAAGTGGATCTGAGAGGATGAACGAAAGGTGGCATATCTGTGTCAAGTGGTAACAGCAAGGGAATACAACAGGAAAGGCCTGTGGACGTATCTCCGTTCCTGATAACTCTAATAGTGGAAGTCGGGGAGGCTTTTGGGAGCATGCACAGACAGACAAGTCCCCATCTGACAAGGATTGATCTCCCGGCTTCATAGAGGATGGACTTGCAGGAATAGAAGTTGAAATGGGGTGTGTGCATTGGGAGCCTAGTGCTGCCATGGCAGAGGGCACAATGGCCTGAAAAAGGGAGGTAGGGGCAGTTGGGGAAATAAGTGGAGAGAACTTCTGGATCTCTTCTGGAGGTCTAAAGAGCAGGACTGGAGAGGACTGCCTTGAATAGAACGTTAAAGAAGTCATCTCCTGAAGGTCTGCTTAGTAACAGTGACTGGGTCCATGTTTCCTTGCACAGAAATAAGCCCTGGAAAGATAAGGAGATTCCAAAGACAGAGCCAGGAATCTAATAGGCCTTCACAGCCCACTGAGTCCCACCTGGAGCCACCACACAGCCCTGTCACATGCTCGGCACTGCAGGCACAAACTTTAACAGGACTCAGTACTCATCAAGAATGCACTTACGTCCTAGCCTGGGGCCTGCCACTGGGAAAATACCCTGTTCTCCTCTAAGAGTCAGTTCAGATGATCATCTCCTCTAGAAAGGCTGCCCCAGCTCCTCTTAAGTGGAAAAATAAATACTACAGTCTGCTATAGCCTCAGAATATTTCACTCATGCTACTTTCATAACCTTTCTGACAGTCGATTAAATTAATATGCCCCTGTCCCTTTGGCTCTCTCGTACTTTCCTAAAGGGTAGAAAAGCTTCATCTTGGTCTTCAGTGTACTGGCTGCCATGGCACTTTGTGTTAACTGACGTGCTCTGTAATGCATCGCATGCCAAGTCGAATGACTCTTGTGTATAGTTGACCTTATCCAGTTGTCAAGACATCCACCCAAGCCATGGACGGAAAGAAAATCCTTTCCCCAAGATCCCTTCATTCAAGAGCAAAACTGGTTCTTTCTCACCTTACCAACCGGATGGTTTATTTGTTTGTTTTTTGGATCACATCCTGCAACGCTCAGGGGTTACCCCTGGCTCTGTGCTCAGAAATTGCTCCTGGCAGGCTCTGGGGAACATATGGGATGTCGGGAATCGAACCCAGAACTGTACTAGGTCAGCCACATGCAAGGCAAATGCTCTATTGCTGTACTATCTCTCCAGTCCCCAGGATGGTTTTAAGTAGCAGGGATTTCCTTACAGTACCATTTACTCAAAGCTTCCAAGTAGAGAAACAGAAGCACTTAATACGCAACTATAATCATGCTTGCAATCATGGTGCTTAAATAAAGATTGTATTAAAAAAAAAGACACCGGGGCCAGAGAGATGCCATGGAGGTAGAGCATTTGCCTTGCATGCAGAAGAACAGTGGTTCGAATCCCGGCATCCCATATGGTCCCCTGAGCCTGCCAGGAGTGATTTCTGAGAACATAGCCAGGAGTAACCCCTGAGCACTGCCAGCTGTGGTCCCCCCACCAAAATAAATAAATAAATAAAAAAGACACCAACAAAGCATTTGAGCAATTGCACTGGAATGTTTTTGCTTCGTTTGAAAGAAAAAAAGAGTACTCTGAACATAGTCAAATTTTCAGGGGATATTTTTGTTGAGGGAAAGACTGGAAGCGTCTGTAGACATAAAAGATGAAAGAGGGGACCAGAGAGATAGCATAGGGGTATTTATGCAAGTGTATATATGCTTGCATATATATACATATATGTATACATAAGCATATATATATGCATATATGGAGGTATATATGCAAACGTGTGCCTTGCAGGCAGAAGGAAGGTATTCCACATGGTCCCTGGAATGTGCCAGGAGCGATTTCTGAGCGTAGAGCCAGGAGTATCCCCTGAGCGCTGCCTGATGTGACCCAAAAACCAAAAATAAAAATAAAAAAAAAAGATGAAAGAGGTAAATTGGAATGTTTGAAATTTAAAAAACAAAACTATAAGCAGGGCCACAGAGAAGCAGAGAACTCTTTTACTTTCACCCTTTAGACTAAAGGAGCCAAGACAATGACATCAGGACAATAAGAAATAAATGAGCTAATCTCATTTAAAATAGTGTTCCAATCTACCAAGTACCTAAGAATCAACCTAACATGGGAGGTGACTGACAAACCTATACCACGAAAAATTCAAAAACACTGAAGAAATTGAAAAATACCTAAGGAAATGGAAAAAACATTCCATGCTCATGGATTGGAAGAATCAATATTTTCAAAATGACCATCTTACCTAAACTATTACTACTATATAGATTCAATTCAATCCCTATCCAAATTCAGACGTTCATCAAAGACTTAGAACAAGCAATTATTAGGTTTTGTGGAACCATAAAAGACCTAGGATAGACAAATTCACATTAAAAAAATGGAGGACTGAGAATTATGTATTGTCCTTCCACTGAAACTTTACCTTGTCCTCTTTCTTTGCATCCTTGTTCTCATAATTAAAAATTAAAAAAATTTAAAAAAATGTTGAGGTAAGGATAGTTGAGCAAAAAGGATGATGAGAAGAAGTATGTGTTAAAAATATGAGCACTTGGTAGAAACCCCTTCCCCCCAAAACCCAGAGATCCTTAGAAGAAACCTGCCCACTGGAAGTTGTTCCTTGCTCTGGGAGGGGGAGGAGAGAGATGGGGGGCATTGGTGATGGGAATGTTGCACTTGTGAAAAGGGTTGTTCTTTATATGACTGGAACCCAACTACAATCGTGTCTGTAATCAAGGTGCTTAAATAAAGATATTTAAAAAAATGGAGGAAACTCATTACCTAACTTGAAGTTTTACTACAAAGGCATAGTGATCAAAACAGCATGGTTTTAGAACAAAGACAAACTTTTAGAACAATGGGTCAAAATAGAATATCCAGTGACAACTCCCAAGTATATGGTCAATTAATCTTTGACAAAGGAGCCATGAAATTGAAATGGAAAAGACAGTTTCTTCAACAAATGGTGTTGGAACAATTGGATAACCATGTGTAATAAATTAAAGATCAATCCATATCTCACACCTTACACATAAGTCAATTCAAAGTGGATTAATGACCAAAATGCATAGTTTACTGAGGAAAACAGACAGAACACTCCAAGTCCAAGACTTAGACTTCAAAGACATCTTCAGTGATAAGATACCAATGGCAGGGAGAGGGGGGAAAAAAGATACCAAGGGTTAGAGCATCAAATCTGAATAAATGGGACTACCTAAAACTAAAAAGTTTCTTATGGCAAAAGAAACACAAGCTAAAATTATAAGACACCTAACTGAATGGAAGAAAATTTTTACACTCAACACATCAGAAAAAAAGTTTGATGTCTAGGACATATAAAGTATTCACAAAGGTTAACTCCACAAAACCTAAAAACCCCATCAAAAATGGGGAGAGGAAATAAATAGATACTTTTCTGAGGAAGACCAACTGATGACAAACAGACATTAAAAAATGCTCATCATCATTTATCATTAGGAAAATACAAATCAAGACAACAATGAGGTACCATCTTACACCAGTAATTATGGCACATATCAAAAATACTGGGAACAATCTCTATTGGCAGGGATGTGATGAGAAAAGAACTCTCATCCACTGCTGATGGGAATGCTGCCTGGTCCAACCCCAATGGAAATCAGTATGGAAGGTTCTCAGTAAACTCAAAATTGAGCTACTATACAACCCAGCAGTCCCTCTTTTGAGTATCTATTCCTAGGACAAAAATACTTTCATCCAAAAGGGTGTGTACACACTAATATTGATTGCAGCACTCAGTACAATAGCCAAGACTTGGAATCAACCTAAATGTCCATCAACAGACCATTGGTCATGAAGATGTGGTACTTGTATAAATGGAATACTACAAGAGGTAAGGAATGATACAATCATGCAATTTGATGCAGCATAGATGGAACTGGAAGATATGTTAAATGAAGTAAACCAGAAGAAAGATAAATATGGGATGATATCACTTATATGTAGTATTTTGGAGGAGAAACACAAAAATAAAAAGCATGGGGGCCTGGGGCCAAGGAGTTTCAGGTGCATTGGTGGAGATAGATTAAAAAAAAAAGAATAGAACTAAATATCCACGCTACAGTCAACAGAAGTCCCAAACTCTAACAATCATAAAACATTAAGCAGGCCTATTATACTGGCAGGCTGGGGTGAGGGGTAAAGGGTGGTGGTATGGAATGCACACAGGGAATATGGTGGAGGGAGGTGAACACTAGAGGTGGTATTGGCCCTGATTCACTGTATGTCTGAAACCCAACTATGAAGGACTTTATAAATCACAATGCTTTCAATAAAGTAAAATAGAAAAGAAATAAACGACCTACGTAAAACTATAATGCAGGCTATAGTTGATATTTGAATAGAATTTGAACTACAGTGGGCCCACTTATGTGTAAATTTGTTCTCCATAAATACATCAGATTTTCATTGGTAAGATTTGCAACTATTAATAAACTTATGTGAACTCCACAGCCTCAAAATACAGAATTACAAAATATGCTGTGAATATCTAAAATACACATAATAGTCTACATTTACCACTGCAAAACATACACTGATCTGTTACAGAAAGCTATAATGTATCAAAACATACACACACAACACAGACCATATATGGCACTCTTAATAGGCAAGAGGAATGAACACTAACATTATTGGTAAGAATTCTGGTCAACAGGTCTTGGAGCAATAGAACTGAATGTGGATGTGAGCTTGGAAGACAGAATGAGCATGAGGGGATTCTAGGCAAGTAGAGAGGACATTTGCCTTGCACATAGCTGACCCAGGTTTGATTCCCGGTATTCCATATGGTCCCCCGAGCCTGCCAAGAGTGATTCCTGAGCCCCACAGAAAGGAAAGAGGAGAGGGGAGGGGAGAGGAGAGATAGAGAGAGGGTAGGGAGGGAGGGGAGAGAGGGGGAGAGAGAGAGGGGGGGGGAGAATTTTTGCATCAACCAACATCCCATGTTGTTCATGAGTCAAAATATTTTTTTCAAATGTACTGATATGCTAATTATAGATAACTAGAGATATGAAATCCATGAAAGATTTTTAGGGGTGCTATATTAATATTATTCGTAGGGGGCACTGTGTGGAACTAGGATCAAACCCAGGACCTTGAGCATACAAAGCATACCTTCCACCACTGAGCCACACCCCAAGTACAAAAAAAAACAAAACACTTCTTTCAAAGAAACTGAGTTTTAGGATTTCCAGTAAAAAGCGTTACCTCAGGAATACAGAAATAAATATGAAAATGCATTATCTGAACTTTTAAAACATCTGATTATCATAAAGCCCTGAAGCATCTTTTTTTATAAAGGGCATTTTAAGGTTAGAAATAGATTGAAACAAGGAAGCAATTCAGTTTCTAAAAGTAGAGTGACTGGCTGTTTATGGAATTCTTACCTGCACAAGGAAAATGATGAGAAAATAAAAATTGGCGATTCTTCTGAACTGCTCAAAGAGATTCTTTGGGAGGAAATTCCAAAGTGTATACTGGAAGGGAAGAAGGGGGGGAGGTTAATGGTGATAATAATGATTTATAAGGGCTTAAATGTTCACAATACTCTGAAAACCCATTACAAATCCTTCCTTTTGCAGATTTAATTACCTGAAAGAGCACCGAGACCAAACACATAACCAACTTTCTTTACCATAGCTCATTACTTATTGATTTTTTTTGTTATGGTTTTAGGAACACACCCGGAGATGCTCATGGATTACTCCTGGCTCTGCATTCAAGAATCACACTGGGTGAGCTCAGGGGCCCATATGAGATTCAAGGGACCAAACCCAGGTCGGTCATATACAAGGCAAGTGCTTTACCTGCTGTACTATGGCCCAGCCCTCCTCTCCCTCCACCCCACCCCACTGCTGATCTCAATGAGGCTTATTGTTCTATGTTCTGCTCTTCAACCTATACTTCCTTGATAGCACCCATTACTGTAGTTATATACATGGACAGCTTTAGAGGGGCTATACCCAGAGGCCACGTGGTACCCGGGCTCATACTTGGGCCTTACACGTCAGGCTTGTGGTTCCCTAGGTTTGGTACATGTGTACTTTATTTGCATCCACTTCTGTCAAAAACATACCTCCCACACACCTCATTTCCTCATCAGTAAGCACCGTAATGCTACAATGGAAATAGTAAGAACAGAAGTCCTTAGGCAAACACATCACAAAGACTTTTCTCAGTGTTATGTGATATTTAAGGACTGCGTCCCTCGGAGGCCTATGTCCCTACCTCAGACTCTTGCTCACTGAACCTTACAGTGGCATTTACCTCATGGCTGATAGAATCGTGGTCCTTATGGAAACAAAGTGGATTTCTATCCCTTCTACCAGCATCTCTGGAGCCTTCATGCCCAATCTCTATCTTCTCAGAAGATCCACCTACACAGCCTAGACCCCCTCTTGCTCATTCCATCATCCAAGCTCACATGCACATTCAGTGACCATAACTCCACTCACCACTACTTGTACCCTGAGAGTTCATCACATCTCACATTGCACACATTTATACCTTTGTCACTGGGTGATACTGGCAGGGAAGAAAAAAAGCAACCCATAGCCTAATCCCTCAGAGCCTCCCAGGGGGCTGAACTGTAAAAGCTTACCCTTCAGATGGGGCTAGAGCTATAGTACAGCAGGTAGGGTTCTTGCTTTACATGTGGCCAATTAAGGTTTGATCCTCTGGTATCCCATATGCCCTCTTGAGCCTGTCAAGAGTGATTCCTGAGTGCAGAGTCAGGAGTAACTCCTAAGCATCACTGGGTATGGCCCCAAAACAGGGGAAAAAAGGCTTACCCTCAGAGTATAGCAACATAATGGGGAAAAGGCAAAGTAGCCTACCAAGTCCAGTGAGTGAAAGTAATAGCATAAAAGGATCTATCAGTGTCAGTTCTGGAAACTGTCAGAGAAGGACTTCACTAAGATCATACTGAGGCTATTTAATGAGCTCAAAGAAACAATGGTATAGGTATCAGCAAAGCACAAGAAAGAATGAGAGCAAAAATAAGAAAAGTACTACCGGAGTGACAGAAAGGAAGAGTATGAGCTGGAGTGATGGTACAGTGGGTAGGGTAGCTTGTTTGCATGCCCCAAACCTGTGTTCAATCTCACACCAAGCACAGCCAGGTGTGATTCCTGAATGCAAAATCAGGAATGATCCCTAAGCTTTGCCAGATATGGCCCAAACAACCAACAGTGAGGGAGGGGGTGGGATTAATTTTCATTACAGACAGACCTACACTTACAGAGAAAGGGTCTACATTTACACAGCCCAGGAATCTATGGAATGTGAAAATACATTGATTAAATTAGGTAAAGTGACCCAAACATCCAAGTTATAAGAGTAACAAAATATTGTGTAATTCACCACTAAGCCTCTCTAAAAGGCTTGGACAAGAGTTCAAGTGATCAGGGAATAAGGCTGAATGAAGAGCAAAAGAATAAAGTTGAATGGAGAGCAGCTCAATCAGTGGAACTCTTGGGGTGCAAGCCAATAGCCAACCTGGAAGGTTCTGCCCTCCAGGCATCATGGAAGCATCTCAAGAGTAAACAGTTCAAAGGGAAGTGACCTGTCAGGGACTGTGCCTCGCTTGGGACAGGAGTCAGTGATTCTCATCAGGCTCCCCAGTTAGCCTGTGATGAAACATTCAAAGGGCTCAAAAGCATAAACTCAGTTAGTTCCTTGAAGCAGATGCATCAGCCATTCAGTCCCCATGACTTGCATCAATTTTCAGAAATATTAAGCTCAACTCCAACAACTGGCTAACAGCTAAACTTCTGGCTTCCTGGCAATGTTAGGGACTCTTAAGTCTTGGGAGGTGTTAACACATAGAAAGGAAACATTTCAGTTGTTTCTAGGCCCCACAATTGCTTTTAGCTTCCTACATAAACTGCTCCTTGTGGATTTCCTGTAAGGGTTGATGCCCTCTTAGCTATTAAGAGGTCAGCGAGCTCTTTCCAAGCCCCTTGAACATAGGCACACAGGAAACCTTGATTAAAACTGCTAAGCTCCACAGATACTGGGGGGAAAACAACGGGCCTGTTGGCCATTGTTCTAAGGGAAAAGCAAATTAGATTTCTTTATTATAATGCAAATGTAACAGAGCTTATATTATTCCAATGCCGACTGTGGCAAGCCTACATTTTCAGTGTTCTAATTAAAACGGAAATTGAATTAAAACCACACACTCCATGTTATTCAAGTTGACTTGTTTATCGAGAACATGGACTCTGGCTTATTCAGTTGCTATAAACCCAAAACAATGTTAATTCACAGGAAGAAATTGTTTAGAGCAGTTGTTCAAGACCCGAGGACAAGGGAATATTTTGGCTCTTTTGTACTATCTCAACCATCAACTAGAAAGTTACACAGCAACTCTGCCATTTAGGACAAGTTTATAAATGATTTTTGAGAGAAAAACACCTGCCTCCCCAGCATATCTAATGCATTTGCTCTGTAGTGAATATCTCGCACCCAAATAATGGCCTCACTACTGCAAGGGCGGGGGGACTCTGGCTCAGCCCTTTTTAAACATCTATTGTTTAATTTAAAACTGAAATATTCTAGCTCTGCTAAACACCTTTTCTAATTCAACAGAGTGTGAGTCTGCTATGTTAATTTTAGAAAATGAGGCATTAAAAAATTACCTGCTCTACAAAAATTAAAAATTAACATAATTAAAATTAATTGCTCTTACCAAAAGTCCAAAAATTTTTACTTGAAATTTAAAATGCTTATGAGCAAGTTAACACCCCCAAATAACTTATCCTGAGACTGTCTATCACTAGAGAAGGGAGTATTTAATAAAACTATGAACAGGGAAGGGCCAGAGCGATAGTATAGCAGATAGGATATTTGCCTCGAATAAGGCCGACCCGAGTTCAATCCCTGGCATCCCATATGGTTCCCTGAGCCTCTCAGGACTGATTTCTGAGTGCAATCAGGAGTAACCCAAGTGCCCCCAAGTGTGGTCCAAAAAACTGCCCCAAAAATATGAACAGGGGACAGGACAGTAGGGTGGCACTTGTCTTGCCTGCAGTCAATCCGGGTTCAATCCCTGGCCTCCCATCTGGGAGTTTTCACTGTGGCTGTTGAATAAATGCTACTGAGACGTATGATCTGGAGGGGAAATGCCAGTGCCATTTTAGGCTGAATGACAACCTCACGTGACTAACTTTGGGTTAAACTTCCAACCAGCAAAAAGAGTAAGGTGGAGACCATGACTTCTTAGCACACTGAAGGGTCTGCTTGATCTGCTAGTTGATTTTTATTGTTTGTTTATTGTTTTGGGGCCACACTCAAGAGGCTCTCGGTGGTTACTCCTGGCAGGCTCAGTGGACCATATGGGATGCTAGGGATGGAACCCAGGTCATTAACATGCCAAGGCAAAAGCCTTACCTGTTGTGCTATAGTTCCGGCCCCAGCTAGATGATTTTTGAAGGGGAAGAAATAAGGGTAGGAAATCTGGTGGAAGCTCAAGAGCCCAGAAGAACGGCTGACCTGGGTTCAATCTCTGGCATCCAATAGGGTCCCGTGAGCCTGCCAGAAGTAATTTCTGAGTGCAGAGCCAGGAGCGCTGCTAGGTGCGGTCCAACCACTCCCCCATGGAAAAAAAGTTCTTTTGATGATGGAAGGATAAGGACAGGAAATGCCCCCTTGCTACTTAGTTGGAAGGCTGCTAACACATTGTAGGCATTGCTTATTTGGGAAATTAATTAAAACTGAAAATATGAGTAATTATTAGGCATTGAATGAAATATGAAGCCCAATTATGAAACTGTTCCTGTCTGCAGAATGAACCTGAAAGGTCTCCTTTTCCAGAAGGATCACTTCACACACTCAAATCACATGGGACTCAGAAAATCAAAAGTACACCTTGGGTCTGTAATAATTCTCATCACAGAAGCACAAATAACAATGGCAGAGACCATTTGTTGAGGTGCTATTGTATGGTTAGGGCTCTGATTAATTGTATTCTGAGGATTCTCTTTCATTCTCAACAGCATCCAATAAACCAGGGCTCCTCAAATTTTTTAAACAGGGGGCCAGTTCACTGTCCCTCAGACCATTGGAGGGTCTGACTATAGTAAAAACAAAACTTATGAACGAATTCTTATGCACACTGCATATATCTTATTATGCAATGAAGAAACAAAACAGATACAAATACAATATGTAGCCCGCGGGCCATAGTTTGAGGACCACTGCTAAACACTTCTAATAGCCCCGTTAAATGAAGGCTAAATAGGGGACTCAGTGAGAAAGGGCCTGCCTTGCAAACTTAAGGTGTGAAGTTTGGACCCCACCACACTGTCATCTGTGACCCCTAAAACCACAAGTGTGTGAGTTCCAGTGTTAAGCACTTCGTCTTAAGGTGTCAAAACCCCAACACTGCAGCAACCACAAGGGCAAGATTTGGGGGGGGGGTGGTGCGCACCCACAACTTTTACTCCCATTGCACCAGTGAGCAAATTGAGCAAATTGAGAGCCAGTGGTGAAATAATTTCATTCAACTCCCATTATTCTGTCTCCATGGCTGAAGTGCTTTATCATGACACAGCGCACTATCCTCTTATCAGACTCGTTGTATTACAATTTCAGTCTTTTTATGAAGAACGGTGCTAATTGCTCCTTTCCTGCTGCAGAGGCTTTATGGAACAGCAGATTAGTTTAAGCAGTCATTATTATAGAAAAGAGATGTTTCATTCTATCGATGTCGGAATGCTCCATCTTTATCCCGATTTCTAATATACATGTGCCTGAGCACAGACGGGCATATGGAAATGTTTCAAAAGTCTCTTTATTTGTGGCCTGGGTTCCTCATAACCTGAAAAAAAATGTCGTCTTTTGTTGACAGAAGCTGTTCTATTTCAGGGTTCTAAACCTTGGTCCTTCTGTGGATTCCTTCCCACCACATTTCCTTCCTATGGACTTGCTGTTTTGCCAGTTAGCCCCCCCAGTCTCAGACTTTGGCCCCTCTAAATATCCTGGGGGCCCACATGAGCCCCTATGGAGAAATGTCGTCCAACTTAATATTAAAGCTGAGATTTAGGGGCCAGTGTGGTAGCGCTAAAGGTAAGGTGTCTGCCTTGCAAGCGCTAGCCAAAGAAGGACCACAGTTCAATCCCCTGGGGTCCCATATGGTCCCCCCAAGCCAGGGGCAGTTTCTGAGCGCTTAGCCAGGAGTAACCCCTGAGCATCAAACGGGTGTGGCCCAAAAAAAACAAAAATAGCTGAGATTTAAACAGTCTTATCATAGAGATAAGGTCCAGGAGGACTATTCCATGATATGAAGCTTGCCACAAAGATTAGCGAATGCAGTTAGGGTACAGAACAGTCTTCTAGGACAATGATAGTTGGAAACTGATTGCTCTGGACAAGAACTGAAAAAATATAAAGTGATTGGCATGATACCCCTTCACTAACAATACTGCATACCACAATGTCTAAAAGGAAATGGAAGGATAGGGAGAGGGGGAGAATATTGGTACACAGGAGGGAGGGAAGGAGAGGGAAAAGTCACTTGATCATCTTCCAGCACACCTGATGCAAGGCAGGAATTCTCAGGAAAACATCCTAAAAAAGGTAGCTCTGCTCTGGCTCGATGCTCTCTTCAGCGACTGCATCACTTGCTGACTTCAGCCCTCTGCTTGCTCATTTTCCCAGTAAAGCCAGTGCATGAACCTCTAGCAGGCCATAGCTTGCATTTCTACAAGCTTAGTATTTTGAGCCAAAATCAAATGTGGGGTTATTTCCTGGATTCTGCTGTCCCTATTGCAATTTACAGGAAAGGTCAACAGCTCTCTATATTAGGCCCATGTACAGACAGTCCCAGCTTCGAAGGAAATTTCCTCAGGAAGGTGCTAAATGAACAGGAAACTCACTTCATCTTTGGTGTGTCTGGGGGCTACAGCCTGAAGCACTTCAGGCTCTGTGCTTGGGACCATATGCAGGGCTGGGGATCAAACATGCCTATTTGGGTTCTCAGAATCTCACAAGTTGACTCCACTGGGGTGGCGTGATTCTCTGGGACACCCAACACCACTGCTGAGCTGGGGATAGTCCAGGTTGGGTTGTGAGCAAGGCCAATCCCGAGGAGCCAGGAGTGCCCACGGACAATACGAGTGAGTGCACAGCACGATGTCAAAAGAAAGCAGATGGCTTACAGTTCTGTTCCTCTACTTCCAGCTATTCCAACAGCTTTGAGCAAGTAACTCATTCCCCTTTCAGCCTTAAATCAACAGGCACAGTGACCCAGAATGGAAGGCAAGTGAATGACAAAACCACAATGTTGCTGGTTTTTAAATTTGGTTTTGGGGCCACACCCAGCAGGGCTCAGGGTTTACTTCTGGCTCTGAGCTCAGAAATCATTCTTGGCAGGCTTGTGGAGGGAACCATATGGGATGCTAGGGATCGAACCTAGGTCAGCTGCATACAAGGCAAGCACCCTCCCCACTATGCTATCACTCCAGCCCCACCTATAAGACCACAATTGACTTTTAGAAAATGTCATTCCGTGGAATAGCAATTGGAACATGATGTAAGCTTAAGGGCACAGTCATGTAGAGCCTTATAAAGGCACCACTGGCTTCCTCAGAAACACAAACCTGGGGCCGGGCGGTGGCGCTGGAGGTAAGGTGCCTGCCTTGCCTGCGCTAGCCTAGGACGGACCGCGGTTCGATCCCCTGGCATCCCATATGGTCCCCCAAGAAGCCAGGAGCAACTTCTGAGCGCATAGCCAGGAGTAACCCCTGAGCGTCACAGGGTGTGGCCCAAAAACCAAAAAAAAAAAAAAAAAAAAAAAAGAAACACAAACCTGAAAAAGTATATTATCTGACCCACCATATACGCAATAGTCACACACACTAACTTACCTTCGATGACACTATTCTATTATCGCAGAATCTTTGTGCAATGTAAGCTTCCGTTTCCGACACTGGACGGTGACCCACAAACACTGTGCGCGTCCCAACTCGCTTCTCTTCCCCGGCACACTAATCAAGAGAGAGGGGGTGGAGAGTCATTTTTTTTGACCCATTACTCCAGGTTTCAACCAAACATACAATACCTGCCTAAGCATGCATGGCTCCAGTCTACTCCAGAGAAAGGGGGGGGGGCATGGGGGGAGGGCAGAAGGAGGAGGGAAGAGGAGAAAAGAGGGAGAACCAGATGGGGGAGGACACGGAGAAGGGAGAGATAAAGAGATGGAGAAGAGAGAGGGGTGAAAAAGAAGGTTAAAGGAAAGATGGAGGGTGGGAGAAAAAAGGAGGAGAGAAACCCCTTGTTCAATATTCAAGCTCCATTGAGCTCTCTCCACAGCTGTCTGGGTGCAGGTTGGAAGTGTGGCTCTGAGCCCAGGGCAGGATTTTAAAGTGCTTCATCTCAGAAACAAAGGGAGCCCAGGAAAGGGTCCCACTTGAGAATCTGGAACCAGGCCAGTGAACCAACCAGGGGTCAGCCACGGCTTCTCCTAGTGGGCTGGCAAACCCACTAGCTCCAGATCTTTCCTGAGATTTGATCAGGAGAATCACTGAAGTCAAAAGCAAAGACAACAAAATTGGCGAGCATGATAAATCAGAGGGTTTGGGGCCTCTGCAGAAAAGGAATTCAAGGCACTGGAGGAGAATCTGATCTTTTACCTCTGAATTTTCCCAAATGAATATACTCCACGTACAACTTTAGGTTAATCCACGTTTGTCGCCATTTCCCTTTTTTATACCCTTTGCAAAGTACAATTATTCAACAATGAGCATATGCAGTTATAACATAAATACACAAATATATAAACACATAAATCAGAAATAAATGCAGTTATGAATAAAGAGCACCAGAGGAACTACTTCTGTTGGTGCTGTTCAACCTCAGCCTCGCAAGCTTGAATGGGATGGATAGCAGCTACACACACTGGGTGGGCTGGGGATGTTTCGTTTAGATGACATGGCCAGCAGAAAGTGGCGCACACATGACTTTAGCAAACAAAAATGACCACTTGGAAGCATACAGGTCAGAAATAGGGGCGGCTGTGGCTGACAAAGGAAGGAATCATGGTTTCTGCCCAGCAAGGGCCTTGGTTCTTGGTCATCTAAGAAGACCAACTGTTGTTTCTCCGACCCTCCCAAACTGGAGTGAGTCTCTCACTCCAGTGCTCTTTACATTTGCAAGAGCAGATTCCTTTACTCAACAGACAACTTTCACAGTGGACTTCCAGCCCCCACTTTTTTCCACACCTTAATTCAGTATGAGAATTGTCTATAAACCTAGGACTATCTCGTGAGTTTGGGCTTTATTACCATGGCTGATGTGAAATGAGATCTGAATTCCAAGGAAGTATAATAGAAACCAGTATCTACTTATGTCCACTGAATTTATTTTTTAAGTGATGTAAAATGCTTATATTTAAAGAAGTTGACTTAGAGAAAAATGGAGAAAGAAAAAGGGAGCGGAAGAGGTGGAGAGGGACAGAGACAGAGAGAAAGGGAGAGATAAGATATGAGCACAGATCCAGGTCAAACATCAGAATAAACAATCAGCCTTTTAAAAGGACTTTGTATGGAAGATAACTTGTAAAAAATACTTTTTATGGGGCCAGAGTATAGCACAGTGGGTAGGGCATTTGCCTTGTAAGTAGCCAACCTGGGTTAGATCTCTGGCATCCCAAATGATTCCCCGATGCCTGCAAGGAGCAAATTATGAGCACAGAGCCAGGAATAGCCCCTGAGCACAGAGCTGGGAGTAACCCTTAAGTACTGCCAGGTGTGATTCCCACCCCCCCAAAAAAAACTTTGAAATTGGTTTGGATGGAGGCATGGCAAGTAGGGCATTTGCCTTGCATGCAAGTGCGGGTTTGAGCCCCGTCATCCCATATGGTTCCTGAGTCTGTCGGGAGTCATTTCTGAGCAAAGAGACAGGAGTATGTGGCCACTGGGTGTGGCCCAAAACAAAACAAAACAAAACTTTGTGTTTGGGGGCCTGGAGCAATAATACAGCAGATATGGCACTTGCTTTACATGAAGGCTACCTGGATTTGATCCCCAATACCCTATATGGCCCTGCGAGCCCACCAGGAGTGAATTCTGAGTGGCCCCCAAACCAACAATTAAAAAGTCTTTTTATTTTGATTTTTTTCTTTGTTTTTGGGCCACACCCAGTGATGCTCAGGGATTACTCCTGGCTATGTGCTCAGAAATTGCCCCTGGCTTGGGGAACCATATGGAACGCCAGGGATCAAACCTAGATCTGTCCTGGGTCGGCCACATGCAAGCCAAATGCCCTACCTCTGCGCTATCACTCTGGCTACCTAATTTGATTTTTTAAGAAAACGATTCTATTTTCTTTTCAAAACAAATTAATTTTGAATGGCATTTGGTGGGCCACATCCAACACAGCTCAGGGGCTACTCTTTATTTTGTGTACAAATCACTCCTGGCAGGGTTCAGGGGAGCATATGGAGTGTAGGAATGGAACCAGAGTCAGCATCCTGCAAGGCAAGTGCCCCCCAGTACTATCTCTTTGCCATCCTTACTGTTTTAAAAACTCTCAGAGCGATATATAGCACTTAATTAACACATTCCTGGCACTATACAATAACACATCCCAGTCAATGCCTGACACCCCATGTTGCCCTGTGCATCCAGTGGCTGGCCATCCACAGCACTTGTTACACTAGTAGACCAGGGGGCTAAGGACAGAGGTATGGGATGCAGACTGAAAATTTTGGTGGAGGGAGGCCAAACACTGGTGGTAGGAATGGCCCTAATTCACCGTCCCTATATGCCTGAAACATAACTATGATGGAATTGTAATTCACAATGGAGTAAAAAAAAATAAAAGAAATAATAGTGGTTTTAGTGCCTAAGATTCTAAGTAACCTAGCTTAGTGCTTTGCCAAAGTAGAGGCATGGCAGGGACATTCCAGAGTAGGAGTCAGGAGGGGCCTAAGGTACCTAATGCTACCTCATTTGAATCCTGTTAAAAGTCTATAGGGCCAGCAAATTGTCTATGATGCTTGCCATGTGCCTGAGCTAAATCCCTGCTGCACCCCCCCTCCCAAAGAGTTTTATCTGTGTTTAACTGCACTGCACTAAGTTCACATCCATATATCCTTAGGAAAACCAGTTTCGGCTTTGCCAGAAATTGAACCCAGAGTCTGACATAGGCAGAACAAGGAAGCGGTGCTGTTACTCAGCCACATTGCTGGCCTGTAGGATAGTCTTTGGTGTGAGTAAAATCTAGCTGCCTGATGCGAATTTCATTAAAAACTCACGGTAATAGAAAGTATGTCAACACATTTCTATGCAGATTTATAATGCCTGAATTAACAGAGAAAGCAATCTTCGTCCTCACAATTAAAAAAAGCACCCTTTTGTATTTTTTCATTTACAATTCTTCTAGACATTGACTATTGTTGTCTAAAAATCAAGGCATTTATAAAAACACAGTCTCTCAATAAAGCAGCGGAGTGAAACAATACTGTCATTAAATTACTGGCCTCTTAAAATTCCAAGTCTTTGTTAGTCAGAGAACAAAGAGAGCCAGGGGGAAGAAAAACAAAACCAAAAACATACTTTGCTGTTCGATGTACAATTTTTGTTTTGATTGCCTCTAAAACACTAACTCAATAAGAAGGACCAAAAGGGCTGGACAGAATGTATATAGAGGTGGGTGAGGTGCTTCCTTGAAAGCAGTCGCTACCACAGTTCAATTCTCTACCACCAGGGGTCACTCCTGAGCTCAGAGCCTGGAACAGCCCCAAGGCACCTCTGAGGGTCCACACCTGCTTTGTCTCCATTGCCCCCCAACCTGAAAAAGCAAGCATCAAGTGGAAATAGAGACTCAACAGAAAGTCTCTTAATACTGTCCTAGGCTCTGAGTCAGCCCACCCCCCACCCTTCCTAGGACTGCAAACAAAGTCATCACTGAGCCAAAGATCTGGTTCTTCATTCTGGCCACAAGCTGGCTTGAAACCTAATGCCAAATGCCCAAACTCTTAATATTTTATACTTAACTTCAGTTTTTTTAAGAAGTTCCCCAGGTGACCGCTCTTAATTTGCAGCCGGAGCTGAACACTGCAGTGGCCAGAATTTCTCTGGGAATTAGTGGCTGCCTGTAACTAACCACTTTGCGCTTTTTTTCCCTTTGGTTTACCAGCCTCAATCATGCCGAAATTTTAAGTTATGGAAGAATTTCAACTCGCTTTAGAGAGGATACACATACAAAGAGTCCTCAAATGGTGAGCCGAACATTTGGCTCAGCCCGGAAAATGAAAATTTTCGTTCAATGGTCAATTCTGCCTCACAGCAATTTCCAACCAATTACTTCTATCACTGATCAGGAAAATTACAGCCCCAGATACAACTGACAGCTGTTTGGGTCGGCTGCAAATAACCATTGATGTTCTCCAGGAGGTACAGCAGTCCTGGGATTGCTCCGACTACTGGGTGGGCTACTAAAGGAATGGAAAAGATTGTTCAGGGCTGGGGAGATGGGGCGTGCAGGAAGGTACCCCCCCACTCTTGCTTGATACAGCAGTTACATCATCCCAGATTTGAGTTCCTGGCACTCAATTCCCTATGCATTTCCACAGGTGAATAAATCTAAGAATTGTCCCTAGGCATCAGTAGATGTGGCTCCCAAACACTCCCCTCTCCCAAAAACAAGTAAAAAAGAAAAAAGTCAACAGGGGAACTGGCCCAAAGATTTTTGCTTTGCACATAGGAACCCAAGGTTCAATCCCCAGCAGTATGCTATCCCCAAAGAATCGAGCCAGATCTGGCCCCCCAAAATAAAAAACAAGCATCTTACTGAAAATCTGAAAACTGGACGGCTGGATAGATGCTATGTGGGGTATAAAACATTTCCCTTGCATGTGGCTGAACCTGACTTGATCTTCAGAGCCACAGACAGTTCCCTGAGCACTGCCAGGAGTGACCCCTGAGCACAGAGGCAAAACTAACTCAGCACTAACCCCTGAGCACTGCTAGGTCTGGTCCTAAACAAACAAAATCTCAAATCTGGGCTGAGGAGAGTGCTTCAAGTGCTGGAAAACGGGTTCTCTCTGAGCAATATGCTGGGAACGTCCGCCCGCAGCCCCATCTGAAAAGTAGGCAAAGAGTTATTAAAAGCCTCCTCTGAACCCAAATCCCAAAGCTATTTTCTTCCCCTGAAGCATTAGCGTGGTTCAACAGCAAAATCAGTCTTTAAAAGGTCAACTAAGCTCCTAAGTGAAAGGTAGTGCATTTCATCAAAATTTCCAGGGTCTATTAATATGCCTCCAAAAGTCAGGATTTCAGTACAAGAGTTGGGGTGGGGGGTGTCGGAAACAAGGAGTAGGTCCCTGCGTGTCTGGGGATACTTCCAGTGTATTTAAGCCTCTTAGTCCGAATTGACACAATGAATTCAATGGTCCAATTGCTGAGGTTCCCCAGCCACTCTACTCTAACAAGCCCAGAAAAATCATCTTGATGTGTAATTTATCGTCTTTGAGCTATAAATAGCCTGGAGATCACATCTACCGGACTCCGTTTTTACTGCATCTTCTTAAGTGATTAAGCTGCTTTCCCTCCTTCACAAGAGGCAGCGAAGCAAGACCCGACTAGGACATTTTGGGGGGGGTTTCTGCCTTTAGAGTGAAATTGGGTGAAGATTAACTCCAACTCTCCAAGCAGCCGGTTGGCTGCACATCCCAAAAACTACTCCAGAATTAGAGGCGTTGTCTGATTAAACATGGTCCCCCAGACCCAGAGACTTGATTGAAGAATAACTGTATTTGTTAGGAAATGGATATTCAGTCCCACAAACGCCTATATCAGCGGGTGAGTGTGAAGACTCAGACAAAGTCCAGCAGAGTCAAACTTTCATTATCGAAATGTGATCTTGTGAGCAGGTTCAGATCACTAGGGACCATCGGGACCAAGTATCTCCATTTCTGTCTGTCAATCTGCCATTCCCATTTTTATCCATCATTCCATCCCTTTGCTCTCCCCAGCCCCCCCCCCCCCCAGTCACAGGGCTGCAAAGTTGCAATGGGGCTTCCTTATAAGATCGCTAATAAAGAGCTGGGAGCTCAGCACAGCTGCAGGAACTGCGTGATTCAGGATCCTAAGAGGAACCTGTTTTGAGTGATTCAGAGATTCTTCCATTTATAGAAAGTAACTGGAGACTCCGGGAAAGTTCAGGCTGGTGCTCAGCGACTCCCGGCCCTGTAAGCGATCTCTCCCCTAATCCAGAGCCCGAGAACACCCACAAACTCAACTTCCAGGACCACTGAGCACACAGACAGATCGGGGCCCAGAAAAGATATTTTTCATTTCCCTGTTCCACCTTCTCTGAGAAATTTGCATTTCCAAAGCTTAACAACAAATGTCACTCTCCAAAGTGGAGAGGAACTGAAACCCGCAAAAGAAAAAGAATGAGGCTGACTATGCAAGGCAGCATTTCCCATAGCCCTGCAGGAGGGTGGAGGGGGAGACAGAGAAAAAATAGACACAAATAATAGAAAGCATAAAGATGCCCCCCACCATCAAAGCCCCAGCCCAGAAGAAAAGCAAGCAGAGATCACAAACCTCAGGGGCAGGAGGGTTCGGTGGGGAAGGAGGGCTCGGTGGGGCCGGTGGCGCGGCCATTGGCATTCAGTAGCGACAGGTGAAAGTCTGCTAGGGACAAAAGCATCTGAGTGGTAGCGAGAAGGCTGCAGATTACCAGGCAACTTGCACTAACCCCAGCGATCCTCCCTACGTGGCCCAGAATTTGGGAAGACCGCCAAGTGGGTCCTGGCAGAGTCTGTACTTTCAGGGGGAGGCGGTGTACTAAGGAGAGGCACTTACTGGACCGCTGGGTCCTTGCCTCAAGGCCTTGGCCTTGAGAATATCGGATCTTGCAGCTGAGTTCTGTGATTTTTCTGCTCCTGGCTTCACTGCCTAGTTTGGTTACCTGCTCCCTGCCAGATGGGGGGAATATGAGGGGGCAAATATCTCACCCTTTCTCCAGGTTGCCCTTTCATTTTATTGATGGCTTCTTTGGCTGTGCAGAGCAATTTCTCTAATGCAGATATGGTTCTGCTAGGGCTTTTGTGTCATGTTTTAAAAATAGCAATGGCCAAAATCCACACCAAGCAGCTTTATTCCTTGGGTACCAGAGTGTTAGTCAGGTGAAGAGGGTGTGTGCCTTGCATACAAGCGCACTCGGGTTTGAGCCTCAGCATCCCATATGGTCCTTTTGAGTTAATTCCTGAGCACAGAGCCAGGAGGAAACCCTGAGTACGGCTGAATGTGGGCCAGCGAAAAGCCACTTTTGTTAGTCCTGTCTGCTAGTGGGAATTCGAACCACTCGGGGTACGCTTTGACCTGTTCACTGGTTTGACTAGTGGACAAGCCAATGTATGCAGATCCAGTTTGCCCAGCACTTTATTGTGAAGATGATGCTTTCTCACTGAGAAGTCTGAGTTCGCCTGGCAAATATTGGTATTTGCTTGGGCTTATTTCAAGGCTTTTGATACTGCTCCACTGGGACTTGTTCTGATCCTTAACTCTTTGAAGCAGGCAAGTGCCAGAGTGCTGGGCCTCTCTTAGGATACCAAGAGGTATCTTTCCTCATGCATCTCCAAAGGTATGGCCAACCTTTTAAGTATTCATTCAAATGGATTATCTTTTAAAATACTGGGATCAACTGGTCCAGGCATTTTTTAAATTTATTTATTGACAGATTGATTGGTTGTACTTTGAGCCACACTCAGCAGCACTCAGGAGTCACTCCTGGCTCTGCACTCAGAAATTGCCCTTAGCTGGCTAAGGGGAACCATATAGGATGCCAGGAATCATAATGGGTCCCTCCCACATCGGCTGCATACAAGACAAACACCCCACTGCTGTGTTATCGCTCCTGCCCCTATTCAGCCATTTTTAAAACAATATGGACAGTCCTTTAAAAAGACTAGAGGGGGCCAGAGGGGTGGTGCAAGCGGTAGGGTGTTTGCCTTGCACATACTAACCTAGGACGGACCGTGGTTCAGTCCCCTGGTGTCCCATATGATTCCCCAAGCCAGGAACAATTTCTGAGCGCATAGCCATGAGTAACCCCTGAGCATCACCGGGTGTGGCCCAAAAAGCAAAACAAAACCAAAAAGACTACAAATTGAGCTCCTATATGACCCGGCAATACTAGGGCCCAAAAAAACCCCAATGCACAAAATGTATAAGCACTCCTATATTCATCTCAGCATTATTCATAATAGCCAGAATCTGGAAAAATACCCAAGTGCCAGAGAACAGATGAAGAACAGGTAAAGAAATCATGGTAGAACTACACAATGGAATCTATATAGCTGTTAGGGAAAAAATCAAGTCATGAGATTTGGTTATACATATAGGAATATGGAGAATATTATGCTGAGCAAAATGAGTCAGAGGAAGAATAGACATGGAATGGCTGCACTCATTTGTTAGCTATTTAAAAAAAAAAGGCAAAGCAAGATAGTATGGTAATTGTCAAAAAAAAAAAAACCTGTAATAGACATGAAACCAGTACATGGTAGGAAGCTTCCACAATCAGTGGGGGAGTGCAGTTAGGGCAGAGAAGGGACCACTATTTCAATGATACCTGAAAATAATCACACTGAACAAGAACTGGGAGGGCTGAAAGGAGATAAAGTGATAGGCGTGATCCCCCTTCAGTAACAATATTGCAAGCTAGTGTGTCTAAAAAGAAAAGAGAGAGGAGAAAAATGTCTGCCATAGAAACAGGGAGGGAGGAGAACAGGGGGGAAACTGAGGACACTGGTGGCCGGAAATGTGCACTGGTGAAGGTTTGGGTGTTGGACACTATATGACTGAAATTCAATCATGATCAACTTTGTAACTGTATTCACAGTGATTCCATTAAATAATTTGTTTTAAAAATAAATAAAAATAGGGGCCGGAGAGACAGCATGGAGGTAAGGCATGTGCCTTGCATGCAGAAGGACGGTGGTTCAAATCCCGACATCCCATATGGTTCCCCGAGCCTGTCAGGAGCGATTTCTGAGCGTAGAGCCAGGAGTAACCTCTGAGTGTTGCCAGGTGTGACCCAAAAAACAATAAACAAACAAACAAACAAATAAATAAAAACTAGAATCTGAAAACCAAAGAGACAGCACAGGGGTGAAGGCAATTGCCTGACATCCTGAAGATCCCAGTTTTATCCCCAGCATCAGAGGATCTCTGGCGTACACCTGGGTTACACTTAAGCACAGAGCCAGGAACAGCCCCTGAACACCTCCAAGTAAGAGCCCCCAAAGAAAGAATAATAGCAAAGTAATAAAATAAAATACTACTGTCTTATACTGAAAAGCATTTTCTCCTCATTTTGTAGAGTTCTTTTCTAATGCAACAGATGGGTAGTAGTGAACATGGGACTTTTGTGAAAAGTTAAAGTGCACTTTTGATTACAGGCAAGTAGAACAAAAAAAGACGACAGATTAGGCATTGTTATAATACATGAATTTCCCCTGATGCCGAGAAAGTGAGTCTAATATTGCACACTGAAGATTCTAAAATGTGTACCAAAGTTCACATAAGGCCTATGTAAATGATCATCATGCAGAAATTGCTTAGAGCTAGATGAGTTTCGTTCCTTTTGGGAACTCTCTTGGGTAAATTAGTCTTAACTTAGCAGATAGTAATACCTAACAGTGGGGTGGGGGGAGAACTCCTGATATGCATGCAAAAATGGCTTTTGCTAATAAATATCAACAAGAGAGACAGATGCATCCCCCATATCACTAGGTCCCCAGCGAATGTTCATCCCAGGGGAAGAGAGATCAACTATAGCTAGGAAAAAAAAAAACAAGCCACTTAATGGTTTGAACATGCCTATTCATTCCTAATTCCCTTGGCAATAGCATCATCATTATTATAAACATAACCATTTCCTTGAACGGTCTTAGCCACTGAAAGGCACATGCCGCTGCGAGTCTAACCCCACCGGGTGGAAATGGAAGTATGGTCCCCTACTGGTGTGAACAAGCAAAGCAAAAGCCAACTAGCTCCATGTTGCCAATGTGTCCATGTTGTAAATGTAATTAGTTTAAAGAATCCATCCAGAATAGCTCTGATGATTTTAACACCCCACCAATAAAAGATGTGGGTGCAAAGTCAAATTCCCCTGTGGAATTTGTGGTTTCCAGGAGAAATGCCAGCCAATGGGGCAGACTGTGAGTCATGGCCCACAGAAAATGGGTTAAATTACAGGGAGACTACAACAGTGAAGACATGATATCTTGAGAAATAATAGTGAGACTAAACTTCTGGGGCCACATCCGTCACTGGTCATGGATTACTCCTGGCTCTATACTCAGGAATGACTCCTGTTGGTGCTCAGGAGACCATATCGAATGCTGAGGATTGAACCTGGGTTGGCCATGTGCAAAGCAAGTGCCCTACCACCTGTACTATTACTCCAGTTCCATTACCTCTCTCCTTACTTCCATTTATTTCTCAATAAAATTTTTACCCTGCAAAAAAAGTTTTATTTATGAGGGATTTGAAAGTGTGCAGGGGCATGGCCTAGTGGACAGTCAAACTGGAGACGATCCCTGGTATTCCAAATGGTCGCCTGAGCCAGCCAGGAGTGACCCTGAAGAATAGCCAGAAGTAAGCCCTGAGCATAGCCTGGTGTAGTCTCCAAAACAAAAATTTTTTTTGATTCATGGATCACTCCCTACAGTGCTCAAGAGCCACTTCTGGCTCTATGCTCATTATTCAGGAGACTATGTGGTAACAGAGCTCAAACAAACCTGGGTATCCTGCATGCAGAGCATGCACTCATGCAGAACAGCTCTCTCTAGCCTAGAGGCTGTATTTAAAGTGGAAAGTTTCTGCCCCTATACAAGAAGCACAGGCAATTCTGAGGTCACCATTGTTCAACAAGGCATGGGGTTAGGGTCCAAGGGCACAGTGGATGGTGTTGAAAACCTCATTACTTAGGGTCTGAAGGCCACACAAGGGATCCCCAAGACACAATTTTCCAAAACATACAACAGTAGTTTGATCCCTAGTACCACCAAAAAATCCACGGCTAGCCCGTTGGAACTGTTGGTTTGATGCTGAGAATAAAGATAAGAATCCACTCCTTTTGTGTCTCAACACAGTCCTTTGAAAAGTACAGTGGAATTATTGACATTATCTTGAAATTAACAGGCTCTCCCCAAAACCTTTGGATTCAAAATTACGGTGCAAGAAGTTAATACAGAGGTTCCTTAAGAGAGGAGAAAGGATGCTGCCATCCTCTTGGCAATCCAGACATCCCAGAGTAAAAGCTCTTTAAAGGCCTCAATAAAGATGCCTTTTTATCTTTGTCAAGTCAGCAGTTCCCACAGATCTCTCCACCATGACCCAGGAAAGTCCAGTAGCATCACGTCTGCAGCACCCGGCTGGGGTAACGCCTCGCTAATACATTTCTTACCTCACCACCATCAGCTCTGCTGGCAAAGCACTCAGGGGCAGGAGGTGAGATAACTGTTAAAATCTGTGACCATTTCTCTCCCTGGATGCCAAAAATAGATAAGGAAATTGAAGTGTTTGGCCATGATCCCAGATGGGTACTTTTGCTTCAGAGGCTTAATTATTGAAAGGCAAGAAATGAGATCTCAGTTCTCACTGGCATTGGCTACTACCAATTGGTCTGCGTGTCTTGTGGAAGTCTCAGCACTGGTTTCTTTCTGTGTAACTAGTGGCAAGCTTGACTAACCTGGGGCCAGGGCGATAGCACAATGGTAGGGTATTTGTCTTGCACACAGCCAACTCAGGAAGGACCCTGATTTGTTTCCCAGCATTCCATATGGTCCCTTGAGCCTGCCAGGAGTGATTTCTGAGCACTGCCAGGTGTGACCCAAGAACAAACAAAAAAAAAGTTTGACTAATCTACTCAACTCACAGACAATGCACAGGAACTGAGGCCAGATCATCGAGAAAAAAAAATGAGGTGTAGTTTTGGATGTTACGTTTGTATGTCTGTCTGCCAATTATTGGTACCTGGATTAAAACAAAGGAATAAAATACTATTTAAGGATAAAGAGTCTATTTGAGAACAAAAAAAATTAAAAAAAAAATTCAGGGGCTAGAGAAATAGTACAGTGGGTAGGGCACTTGCCTTGCAAGCAGCCATCCCAGGCTGGATCCCTGCCAGGCCATGTGGTCCTGAGACCACTAGAAATGATCCCTGAGCACAGAGCCAGGAGCAACTTTAAAATACTGCTGGTTGTGGCCTCAAAACAAATAAAAATAAATAATTCAAGGCACTTGTCTTTCATGTATGAGGCCTGGGTTCAATCCTCATGCACCAAGAGAAACCAATAGCTATGAGATAATGCATTCAGGGGGGAATCTATTCATATGCTCTAAATATAAAAGGAGGGAGATATAGAGGAAACATCAGGAAAAGGCACAGAGGCCAAGGAGAAGCTCAGGCTATCTTCTGGATACTAATATTGGTAGACCAGAAGTACACTGGCTTTTTGCGACCTTAAGGTACCACATAAAGTACCATGGTGATAATTTATGTAATGGCAAACTTTTGATGTGGAAGAAACATGCCTTCTCAATGTGCACGCTACCCAGTGGAAATACCTTAGTACTCTGATAAACCCAAATAAAATTCATGCCTTGGCATCTAAGGTACAAATAACTTCAGGTGGACAATTGTTAGGATTAACGGCCATGCGGACAATGAAAAAAATCACGTGCCACTCAGAATTACAAATTGCACTTGTACAATGGTTTCTGCTCTAATAAGAAACATACAGACAGAAATTGCTTCAGCAGAATTATTAGAGCGGACCCGTTTGAAATGCATGACTTCGAAGAAACAAACGCTACCCCACACTCAAGCAACAATTCTACCCCCAACCAATGTCTAGGTTTTTGGTGAAAGGGAACAATCAGCACTCTGAGGTTCTCCGTGAGTATTTGATTGCAAACAGGGCTGGCATTTCAAAGCACCCATCGAAGTCTCTGGAACAATTATAAGAATTTACAGCTAACATTAAAAAGAAATAACTGGCAAGCTCTGAACAGGAAAAGGGCTTTCAGCTCAATCGCAAAAGCACATAGTGGTTGCAACATTAAAACGTTGTTCGGCGCACCACAAGCAGATTAGTCAGGACCAGTACACAGTAATTAAATGTTCACAAAGACCCCATTCTCCTATGTGCGATGCAGTTGGCTCTGCCTCACATGATTCGAAGAGGCACGTGTGTGCGGAAATGTCTCAATACATTCCTGGGTCATTTCTCCTGCCTTTGTCAACTCAGACATTGCTGGAAAACCTTTGAATTATTGACTAACAGAAAATATTTACAAGTCTTAGTTAAGGAGGGGGGTGGCAGAACCCAGCAGCATACAAATGGTCTTCAATTGCTGCAGATGAAAGTGCCTTTGCATTTGGTGTGCGCTCTTCAAGAGAGGTAACTTGACAGCCAGTAGGCATGCTGTCATAACCAGACATAACCAGCTCACATTTCAGAGTACCCAGACTCTCGCCATCATCTCTGCCCCAAGACAAAAATAAGCAGGTACAACATCCTACAAGTTTGGGGTGACTTCTTTTTCAAAGTGAAGAAAACAAGAAAATGGAAAGGAGAAGCTGGAATGATTGCACAGCAGTAGGGCGTTTGCCTTGCACACTTTCAACCTAAGATAGACCTAGGTTCGATTCCCATCATCCCATATGGTCCCCCAAGCCTGCCAGGGACGACTTCTGACCATAGAGCCAAGAGTAACTCCTGAGCACTGCCGGTTGTGACCCCCCCCCAAAAAAAAAGGAGAGGAAAAAGATGGATATACAAAAATGTGTCAAACCAAGAGAAGTGAACTGGCTTTTGTTGTTTTGCTTTTTGTTTAGGGGCCATACCTGAGAGTGCTCAGGGATTACTCCTGGCACTGATACCTGATAGTGGGGGGTGTCAATCTGAGGGATCGAACCCAGGCCCACCATGTGAAAAGCAAGTGCTCTGGCCCCAGGAAGTTGGTTGTGATGCACTGAGTGATTGGGCTTCCTCGTCCTTCTCAACCTAACTCAAAATAAAGATACCTCCTCCAAAATGAGAGGTTTCACACTACAGAGAGGTTCCAAGGGAAAGAGTTTCTCTGTCTTCGGAAAGGATACCTGGTAGCCCTCCGGAATCACTCCTGCTGGGCTCAGGAATGCTGAAGTTGCCTGGGACCAAACCTGGTCAGCTGCGTGAAAAGCAAGCAACTTCCCTGCTGGACTATGTCTTGGGTCCCAGAAGTGTTTGTTTTTTCTTTAATCTTTCTCTGGAGGTCAAATACTGACTCAAGACACACCACATCTGTGTTTCTCAACCGGAGCCAAGTGGCTCCTGGGATTCTCTGAGAGGCCAAGGTCGAAAATTGTATAAAGGTGGGGAAATGTGGCAAAAGTGGAAGGATGGCAGTGAAACGGGGAGAAATCAAGGTCAGAGGGGGCCTGCGCTGGCTGTCCTAGAGAAAGCCGGGAAGAGAAAACGATGAACCATCTCCTGAATTCAATTGGCCAGAACACGGTGCGACAGATTTGATGGATTTAGACACAAGTTCGGTCCAGGGTGCCTTTGAGCCTCACTCTTAATTTTTCATGCCGTTGAGCAACAATGTAAGGAGTTATGAAAGAATGAAATATTCACTGCAAATAAGCTGAGGTTCAGTCATGCATATCAAAGGTATGGATGGCTGGGGTAGATGATGGGGGATGAGAAGAGAGAGGGGGAAGAGGGGGAGAGGGGGAGAGGCGAAGAGGGAGAGGGAGAGGGAGAGAGAGATAGAGAGAGAGAGAGATCATGCACTGTGCTGAGTGCCTGCTTTGCATGAAGCATTCACCCTTTGACTCTTAGGTCTCAACCCCATGGAAGTAAAAGGTGCTTACACAAAAATGTTTGTGTGCAACTTGACAGCCACCTTGTTTCCAAGAGTCAAGGGTAAAAATCCAAAGAGCTATTGGCCAAAGGCTAAACCAAATCCGCTCTATCCAGATCATGAATGTTATTTCGGCACAGCAAGGACTGAGGTTCTGACCCCTGTGGTATTAATCACAGTCCTCAAACACTTCGCAGAGCTGAGAGGCAGGACACCCCAAAACAGTACATAGTGCCTGACCGCACTTTGGACGAAATGTTCACAATAGGCTACAACAAAACAGGGGAAATAATGGAATAATGGAAAGTCCATAAGACATGATGGGAAGTGCCCGCCTTGGTAGTTTCCCAATTTATATGGTGTTGACCTGAACCCCGGGTTAGTGTATCCATCTGGGAGCACAGAGCAATCATGGGCAAGACATCAATCTCAGCATATGAACCCTGAATCCTGGCCTCCACATATTCTGAGACTGAAAACTAAGGCTGGAGATATAGTCAAGCAGGTGAGGCACTTGCCCTGGATACAGAAGACCCTAGTTCAAATCCCAGGCAACACATATGGTCCCTTGAGTACCACAAGGGGTCACTCCTGAGCACAGAGCCAAAAAAGGCCATGATACCACCAGAAGTCCTAAATAATGAAAATGGATACTGGGAGTGAGGGTGGGGTGCCAGGGAGATGGCAAAAGGGGCTAGAATGCATATCTTGCACAATGGAACCCCAGGTTTGATCCCAGCACCTCACAGTCCAGAGTGTCCCTGAAAGTGGCCTTAAAAAGAGCTTTCAAGGCTGAAGTGGTGGCACAAGCAGTAGGGTGTTTGCCTTGCACGCAGCTCACCTAGGACAGATGGCAGCATCCCATATGGTCTCACAAGCTAGGAGCGATTTCTGAGCGTATAGCCAGGAGTAACCCTTAGCATCACTGGGTATGGCCCAAAAACCAAAAAACAGAGCTTTCATCATCATGGACAGTCCTTCCAGCACCTCTTCCTCTATCAAACGTGGACCCACATTTCACGTCTGAGAAGCCACTTTCTCATGCAAACTTTTCCTGATGGCACCTCAAGTAAGAGACTAAACACTTGTTCTCCCAAGTTTATGACTGCTACAGGAATCTTTGAAAAGATAGAAGCAAGAAGAAAAATCTCCATTCAGTTTCACAAAGAGTCCCAAGGCTTTTTTGTTTTCGCATAAAATCCCAAGGTGCCCTCCCCAAATTCTACTCATGTGTTCTTGGTAACATCCCTGCTCCCCCCCAAAAAATATCACAAGGTAATGTGAGTGGCTTTCACACAGTGCTCAGGAGTTTCAGGGGCCACAAGCAGAAGTCTCAGCCCAGTGGTCACTGAGTTCAATACAAAGGTTTAAGGATGCAATATTACTGGTGCCAGCCCAGCAGTGCCAGGGTGCTTGGAAAAGCAACCTTGATGCTCAGGGGACTACATGTTGCTGGGAATCAAACCCAAGCAGGCACAGGCTAAGAAGGTGTCATAAACCACTGTACTATCTCCTGGTCTTTACCCAAAAGAGTTGTTTTGAATTACTTGACTTAGCAGATAGCAATTAAAAAGAGTTTCTAATGACAGATGAGTGGATTATCGAGGTGTGACATATATACACTGGTTAGTGGAGTAAGGCAGAAGGACAAGGACAAGCCCCATATGATCTCACTAATCTGTGGCATATATAATAACTGGCGAGGAAATGCATGACACTAAAAGGGGGGATGCCAGATCACCCTTAACCCAAAAGACAGAAAGGGGGACAGGGAAGGAAAGAAATTGAGGAAGCAAGTAAGAAAAGGTAGATGGGAAGTAACAGGGGGCAGAGGCCAAAGGCCTTAGGCACACTGGTGGTAGAGTGCTGGCATAACTCTCTCCAAGCCTGAGTCAGGAGCACTGAAGGCAGAAGATCCAAACCACAGAAAACAAAGTTTAAAAAGAGTGTGTAGAGGAGACAGGCTCGAGGTGGGAGGTTCTGATTCTGGAACATGGAGGGAAGGAGGTTTAACACTGGTGGTGGGATTGGCATTGGAACATTATATGCTTGAAACTCAACTATCAATAACTTTACAAATCATGGTACCTTAAAAATGAATGTTTTAAAAAGCATTTGATTTGGGGCTGGAGAGATAGCACAGCGGGAAGGAATTTACCTTGCATGCAGTTGATCCAGGATCAATGATATTTCAAATCCCGCCATTCCATATAGTCTCCCCAAGTCTGCCAGGAGCGACTTCTAACCACAGAGCCAGGTTTAACCCCTAAGCAATGATGGGTGTGACCCAAAAATCACCCCCCCAAAAAACCATTTGATTTTCTTCAGTAAAGACAAGGCAGTGACCATAACAATAAGAACTCTGACTTGCTTACTGACCTTTTAACTAGTTCAACACAATGCAATGATGCAATGCAGGCAGTTACTGGGATTACCATGTTAACAGATTTCTATACACTTCAATCTTATCTCAAGCAACATTCAGATGCCTCACTTCCAATTCATAAAACTGTTAATAAAAGAGGGTACCTGTGGTCATTTTTGTAGTTTTAAAAAGCTTGAGGCTGTAATATTATTTCCTGTAAACAAAATCAGAGACAACTTCTAGATGTTTTTTCATTTTGGGATATAGCAATTGGTGCTTAGGGCTCTGCACTAAGAAATCTCTCTTTGCAGGCTTGGGGGACCATATTAAATTCTGGGAATCAGATCTGGGTTGGCCATGTGCAAGGCAAATGTCCTATCCACTGTGCTATCACTCCAGCCCCAAATTTCTAGACTTTAAATATCTGTGAACACGATGTGCTCGAAAGCACAAGGACAAGCCGGGAAAGGTTTGCCAGACAGCAGGTCAACCTGTGAAACAAGAGGCATGTTCCAGAGCAGACTGGCAGTTGCTCAGACCCATATTTTGCAGGTCTAAGTCACTGAACAATCAGAAAGTGGGGCTAAGAATTTCTGGCCATGCAACTAATCAACTAAAACAAAACAAAACAAAACAAAACAAAAAAAGATTCCTCTAGAGCAGGGCCACAAAATGTATGGAGGGCCGTTTGCGGCCCGCGAGCCGCGAGTTTGAGACCCCTGCTCTACAGGGACCCCACAACTCTCCAAAGCTCTCAGAAGGCAATTCTACAATTCAGTCTCATCCCTGCGCTTCTGAGACTCAAGAAGAAACTGCAGTCTTCAAATTAAAAGAAGCATCTCCTGGGGCTGAAGTGATAGTACCATAGAGGGGAATTGCCTTGCACAAGACCGACCTGGTTCTCAATACGATCCCCTGAGCACCTAAAGGAGGAATTCCTAACTGTGGAGCCTGGAGTAAGGCCAGAGCACCACTGTCTGTGACCAAACCTCCCCCCAATAGCATCTCACTGATTAATGGTAGCCTATCTAACCTCACAATGGTCAAGGAAGCACGAATTGAGCTTCTCCCCTTAAATGAGGGAATGAGCACCGCGAAGTCTGGGAACACAGTGTCCTCTCCCCATGAACACACTGGGAAAAGTCGACACAAACTCGCTGTACCCACACCCCGTAGAAAGAGAGTGAGGTTCTTTGGGGGGTTTGTTTTGTTTGTTTGTTTTCAGGAGCTGCCGCCCACATGGCGGAATGTTTACAAAGACAAAGAGCTGCTTCATGGCATCTCGGAGCCCAACTCGGGTGAAATCATTGTTTCAATGAGGTCACCGCAGATGCAGCCTCCTCCTAAGGAAAGCAGCTCTGACAGGGTGGAGAGCAGCAATAAAAAGGGGGGGGCGCTACATAATGGAGGTGACTCGAAAGGCAGGAAATGGCAAGCTCTGTATTCAAACCAACATCCATGGGCGAAGATGCGCATTCGCCAGCACAGCAAGGTGCCTGTGTGTGCAAGTCTCTGTGGGCATCCACAGTCCAAACCATGGGGGTGCCGCCCACTTTCCGCTTCTGCCATTCCTTTGCCAAGACTGCAGGGGATACTTGGCAGCCATACAACTCCACAACCTACCAAGCAGCAGATTTCAGATACACAGAACTGTCACTTACTTACCTCAAATCTGAGCTCATGAGAGTAGAATGAAGACAAAAATCATTTTGAGATTTCAAAAATATTTTACACACACACACACACACACACACCATTTTACTCTAGAGTTAACCAGTTGTAAAACCTAGCAAGAAGGGGTCCCCCCGCCCCCATCCAAGTAGATTTTCTTAGGTAAAAGCCTTCTTTCTTCCAAGTTCACTGGCTAAGTTCCCGGAACCGGAAGCCTCAGGTCATTATCCAAGTGGAGGAGCCCAACAACAGTCAATGCCAACCCCCGCCCCCAAATCTGTCTTCACCAGAACCTCCTCACCCCTGAGCTCCAAGGCTACCTATATTCCCTCCCACCCTGCACTCCGACAGCTCTCCCCACTTTTTTCATTCTTTTCACCTTTATGCCACAGTGGGAGGGCATCGTGCAGGCAGCTGAGTCTGGAAGAAAGCCCGACCTCTCAGCTCCTTTCTCTCATCTGCTTCTCACTAACCCCCGGAGTGAGGCCCACACAAGTGACCTTTATAAGTAAATCCACACTCACATGGATCTGAGAGACAACATGAGGAGTACAGGAGTGACATAATGATCGAAAGAAGTTTGTCATCCATGGTGAGGAAACAGTCAGGGTTGCGGAAATGCAGGAGCCGACCCTCAGTAGCTTAGGGCCGATTCCTGGTTCTGTGCTCAGGACTAACTCTTCAAGGTTCTAATTGTATTTTCTGCATCGAGGAGACCCCACTTTCACCACGCTGAGGTATCTCCATGTACCTCAGGGTTCCAAACTGATCTTCTGGACTGCTATGAACTGCGTTAGTCTCCTTGAAAATAAATAGAAAGTTCACAAGTGCCACATTGATCAGCCTAAGTCCTAGACACACAACAGCATAGGGAGGGCAAGCTCTGTCAGAGCAGCCAACTGACTGCCATATGTTGCTGCTCACCTCAAGGGTACCACATGGCGATCCTCGGAGCCGTGTCTTACTCTCATAGCACATAACAGGAATCTAGCTGCTTCCTCAATAAGGTCAAAGAACCTAAATAAGATCCAAAAACCTCAATAAGGTTCAAAGAGTGGATTCTAAGTAGAGGAATTCTGTGGCAACAGTGGCCAGAGAATGAACAAATGGAGGGATCACAGAGTTCACTATTTCTTTTCTTTGGAGAAAGGGTGCTGGACTCACACCTACAGTGCTCAACAGTTACTCTGGGCTGGGCTTGGGAATCACAAGATGTGTTGGGGGTTGGCCACAAGGCGAATCAAATACTCAGCCCCACCTTCCTGACTAAACCACCATAATGGACCCGAGGAGTAGGCCTTGAAGTTTGGTGAGATCAGCAGGTATCAAGCTCTGACCTGAGACAGAAATACAGTCTAGTCAAGGTCTGAGTTTCCAAGTCTTATGAACATCTTCTGGAGGGTGTATCTCTGAGGCTCCAAAAGGCAGAGGCACTCAGCTATCTGTCATTCTTTCCAAGAGCCTGGCCTGCCAATGAATAGCAAACCAGTGGCTGCGGCTTTGGGGGCCACCAGTCTGGGTTCCGAGCCAGGTTCTGCCCGGCTAACTGACTTTGGCGAATTCCCTCACCACCTGTTCAAGTGAGAATAGAGTCTATGGGATCTTTATTTTATTGTTTTATTTTTTGGTCTTAGGACCACTCCCAGAGATGCTCAGGTGTTAGTCCTGGCTCTGCACTCACGGATTTTTCCTGGCAGTGTCTGGGAGACCATCTGGGATGCTGAGATCGAACTCAGGTCAGCTGTGTGCAAAGAAAGCACCCTGTGTGCTATGCTATCGTTCCAGCCCCCCAAAGTGCTTTTATAGGAGAGTGTGAGACATTACCTTCAGAGAGTAAATATTTTTTTAAAAAAAATCACAATTTTGCTATATAGCACAGTGAAATACTAATTTATCCGCTGGCTGCTTTCAACAAAATGCATATGTAAAAAGAAAATGCCTATATAAAAATGCTATCTTAATGCAAATATTTGGGATGCCTCTGTCGGGTTATTATACTCGAACCCCTGTGGCACAAATGAAACCAATGCCAATGTTTTTGTAAGTAGGACAAACGCAGCAGAGATGCCAGTGAGAGGAAGGTTCTTACAAAAATCAAACTGCTCTGGAGGCCCTTTGCAAATGAACTATACAGCACTGACCAGTGCATAATTCTCAATGGCCAGAGGAACCCTAGATAGATCATCCTAGTTATATTGCACCCTATTTTACCCAAAACAAAGATTGTCCCTGGTTTCTTTGTATCTTTGTTTACAACTTGGTTTCACTGCAAACAAAGATCATCCCTGGTTCTTTTCTATTTGTTTGTTTACAAGATGGTTTTGCCCCAATATAGAGATTGTCTTACAAGTAAACCTGGGTAGGACTGGCTCCAGATAGCCTGAGCTATCTGTCCTTACTTCCACACCCAGGGGGTGGTTGTGTCTCTGTACTCAATAAAAATAACGGTTCTGGCAGGCAGCTCATTCTCCATACAAGGTAGAAGATTACCAGAGTACATGTGTTTCACCCTCATCCTGGTCTGTATTATTTTGTGTAGTGACTGCTTCAAACTCAGTTCACCTGAGATTGGAGATAGGGCACATGGGGTGGTTTTACACTAGCCCACTGGGAACTTACCAAGACAGCTAGCCACAGAACCAGAAAATAGGAGCGTTTGTTCAAAAATTAAAAAAAAAAGAATAAAAGAGGTGCAGAGTTCACTGCCAGTACTTGCCAAACAGCGAAAGCCAACTTTAAGGGGCTCCTGGCATCGCAGAGGTGAAGCTTAGCTAGAAAACTTGCCTTGCAGATGTGAGGCCTAGCTTCGATTCCCAATCAACGATCCACCTAGGGATTTGATAAGAAAGCATCTGGGAGTGAAGGGTCTCTAGGCTAAGGGCTGGTAGACCCCTAACATCACAACTGCAATCTAGCACGTAGCTTTGTAACACACCCGGCAGGAGCAAGTGGCAGTGTACCAGGAGTGAGAAAAGGCACCTACACAAAAAGGCCCGCACAGGAGAATGGGCAGTAAGGGGGTGAAAGGGGGTCAGAGCCTCATGGCTTCCACCGGGGACTAGCTGGAGGGGGCTGCTGATCTTCCACCTGGCTTGGAGGATTATATGGAACACCAGGGGATCGAACCACGGTCTGTCCTAGGCTACTGCGGGCAAGGCAGAGGCATTACCGCTTGCACCACCACTCAGGCCACCAGGTACTGAAGCGAGCCAGACAGGAGTTGAACCTAGAATCTTCTGATCTGTAGTCAGATGCGTTATCTATTGCGCCACTGGCCCGCACACCATTCGCAACTTCAGTCAAGTTTTCATCACTACTGTAACTGAAGGTTTTTGAGAAATCTTGGAGTCTGAGGAAATAGCTCCAAGGGCTGGCATGCAAGCGTAACACGTAGGAGCCCTGGGTTCAATCCTTAGCACCGCCAGGACCCCTGAGCTCTCTCAGGAACTATCCCCAAACACCACTGGAAATGGCCCCAAACTAAATCAGAAATGGAACCTTTTATGAGAATCTCAATCCGCTCTAGCTGTTTCTACATAATAAATAAACTGGAGTGATTTTTTGTTGCTGTTGTTAAGAGGTTTCAATTCTGTTAATGCTCAGTTGTTTCCTGGGAAACACAAACTTGCCTCTTAACTTCCTCCCCCAAGAATTCCTAAACAGCCCCACTGAGAGGTTTGCGGCTTCTGTGGCTAGGAACCTTGGTAATGATCACCTCTGGGCTTGTTTTAGTAGAGCAAGTGTACTTGATCATCAAGATTAAAGATCTAATCAAATCCGACTTAGTAAATGTTTGAGTAAGGAGTTGAGCAGCTGTCCACAATTGCATTGCATTGTAAAGCAATGCACCCTGGAAAGGTCCCCTGCATTTTGTTGTTTGTTCTTGGGCCATAAACAGGCAGCCCTAAGGGATTACTCTTGTCTCTGTACTCAGGAATCACTCCTGGCAGGCTAAGGGGACCGTACGGGATGCTGGGAATTGAACCTAGATAGGCCGCATGCAAGGCAAGAGCCCTCCCTGCAGTGCTATCACTCTGGCCCCTGTGTCTGCATTTATAACTTCTTTTTCCTTTCCTTTTTCTTTGACATAGTAGATCTAGAGTCATTCTTTTTCATTTCCTTTGTCTTTGAGAGTGGGTGCATTCCTGGCTCTGCTTTTGGGGATAATTCCTGGTGGACTCAGAGGACTACACTGGGTATCTATCTGGGATGGAGCTGGGTTAGCCACGCACAAGGCCAATGTATGACCCAGGTGTACTATCTCTCAGGCCCCTCTGTTCTTTTCTTCATAAATAAAAATGTACTTATAGAAATAAACAGCCAGCTGTCTCAGTGGAAACAGAACTGGGCGTTCTGATGGTGGCTGTACAATGGGATCAACCAAGATACTCTGAAGAAATTAATTTACCCTTGGGAATAAACCTTTGCAATTTTGCACCAAATGACTGTCACTATCGGGGCCAGAAAGTAGTGCAGCAGGTAGGATGCTTGCAGTGCACTAGGCTGACCTAGGCTCCATTTCCCAGCACCCCATATGGTCTGCTGAGCACAAAGCCAGGCATAATTCCTGAGCACTACTGGGTATAGCCCAAAAGCAAACAAACAAACACAAAAAGATAGTCACTATGGATGTGATTAGCCACGTCATTGTGGAGAACATTGCTTAATCCATATGGATTGCAAATCATTGCAATGTATGTCACCTACACAATGTGACACCTGCTTTCTCAAGACAGCTGACCAGTGGGAGCAACCACCGAGTACTCCTTGTCACACACAGTCCTACTTATATGGAACATTTACTACAGTCTTTTCTTTGGTTTGGGGGCCACGGCCGGCAGTGCTCAGGATCTACACTTGGCTCTGCCTTCAGGAATCACTCTTGGCAGACTGAAGTGGAGGTGGGGAGGTCATACAGGATGCCAGATTAAACCCCAGTTGGCTATGTGCAAGGCAGATGCTCTCCCCTAAGTACTATCTCTCCCACCCCATTCCAAAAAAGATTTGGAAGCCATACAACCAAGACATTCATTGCTCACCCAGACACTGGCCCCAATCAGCTCACCCCCACCAACCTCATGCCCACTCTCTCCTCCCCTGCCCTCCCTTTTCCTTAACCCACTGCTTCCACTGTGCCCTGCAGAACTGGCCCTCTTGTTTCTAACTCTCCCTTCTGAACATCAGAGCCTTTTCCTGATCATAAAGTCAGCCTTCCTGCCCTGAGACCCCACTCATTTCTAAAACCTTCACCAGGTGTTGGAATTCACTTCTGCTTGGTTCCCTGTTGTTTTGAGTGGCCCATCAACCCAATTCCTGTTGCTTTTGTGCCTCTTTCCAGCACATGCAGATGCAAGTCCTGAACCCTCTCATCTCACCCAACATCCCATTTCTGGGACACTGCCCTTCATTCTATAGGGGGGGTGTCACAGGCAGCATTTCTATTCCCTCTCTTGCCATCCCATACCAGTGTCTCTGTGGACAAGCCACACCACATTCGGTTGCAGCTTCTCTAGTGACCTTGATTATCCATCATCTCTACTCAGGTTTATAGATTTGGGGTTTGGCGTCCACACCTGATAGTACTCATGCTCACTCCTGACTCATGCTCAGAGCTTATTCCTGGCTTCGTGCTCAGGGCTTACTCCTTGCTGTGTGCTCAGGAATCTCTCCTGACATAACTCAGTAGACCATGTGGATGGGGGTGCCGGGGATCAAACTCAGGTCAGCCCTGTCACTCGGGTCCTTTAAAGTCTCTATTAAACACCTCTCAGGGCACTTGTGGACATAATGTCTTGGGCTTAGAATTCTGGCTTCTTGTCTGTGCCAGCTGGTCCCAAGTCACTGGGAAATGTCACCATCTCCACTGGTGGTAGGGAGCCTTGTCGCTGTGAAGGCGCATTTGGAGATTGGCAGTACCAGTTGTGGGCCCTGGGGTCCAGGCTGGAGGGCCCAAAAGCAGCAACCCTGTCTGCCTGACATGCACTAGGGCCAGATGGTCTCCACCACTGCCCAGCGTGGACAAGGCATCCCCAACTGGGGACCAGTGTGTCCCTGAATCTCCCGCTGGAAGGAACGTCCTGTTCATTTGACTTTTCCAGCAATCTCGGGCCACAGCACACAGATCAGCGACCCATCCCCTGAATGTCTCCCCCAAGCAGCTGTTTGCCAGAGCAGAACCACAAAGTCCTGAAACCAGGCCCAATCTCAGTGACTCATCCCTTTACCCCTACATGAAGGAAGGGAAGAACGGATATGAAAAAGAAGGGCACTGGGGTTGCTGCCTTTACAAATTCCCCGGGTTGTCCTGCACAGCTCCTCGCACCCTCCCTGATCACCCAAGGTGCTCATTTCCCAGGCACCATGACTTGCCTCCAAGCCTGAGCTTTTCACACGGGTGGACTGGCTCCCACACCTCTCAGAAAACCAGAGTAAACTGCTAGGCCATGATGTACAGCCCCTCCAGCAGCCCAGGCCCTGACATTTCAGATCAAGGGGTCTCTTGGATGCAAGAGCAGAGAAAGAAGAGAACCACAGAGGGAGGGCAGGGACTGAGGCACTTGCCTTGCATGTGGCCAAGCCTGATTCAATCCCCAGCACTGCACCAGGTCCCCTGAGTCCTGCCCAGAATGGTCCCCAAGTACAGAGCCAGGAGTAAATTCTGCAAAACATCACATACACACAAACCCTAAATGATCCATAAAGAGCCTCCTCCCACCTATGCTCCAGATATCAACTCCTTTATATTCTTACAACAGGAATGGTCCTGTTTCTCCTTTATTGCCCATCACTTCATCTCTACTACCTGCACCCTTAGTAACTTGATTATTTCCTTACACACATGCATGAACACCCCAAATACAACTCCTTATGGACAGACATATCAGGGGGGGGTTACTTGGTTCTCTTCTAATTTACTGCAGAACCTGGTCTGCTGTAGGTGTATTTTACCTATTAAGAAAGCAGAAGTGGGAGCTGGAGCAATAGCACAGTAGTAGGGCATTTGCCTTGCACTTAGGGATATATCTGGGTTCTATTTTCGGCATCCCATATGGTCCCCCAAGCCTGCCAGTAGTGATTTCTGAGTGCAGAGTCAGGAGTAACCCCTGGATGCACCCAGGTGTGAATCAAAACACCAAAAAAAAAAAAGAAAAGAAAGCAGAAGTGACCTCAAAATTACTACGCAGTCAAGTCTCCTACTTTGCTTGCTACCCCCACATGCCACAGTGCCGACTTGCCAACCCTGACAGGCAGTTGCTCAACCTCTCCATATCCCCTCTGCTCCATCGTCTTGGACAGCGACATTCTTCCTGGCGACCACAGCACCCCACTGACACTCACCTCGTGGGACACTCTCTTTGGAGAGCTGGATGCTGCCCTCTGCCAAATCCGCCTGTCCTGCTCCCCTATTGAATTACTAACTGCTGGCCTTTCCCTGGGCTCTCACCACGGTGCCTGTTTTCCCCGGGGTTATTTAGTCCATATGCCTGACTTTAATTACCACTTAGAGTCCCATGATACCCAAAGAGGCGTGTCTGTCTCGAGCCCCAAGACTTCTCTGCACTCGACACACAACGGACAAACAGCAGCAACTGCTGACATTTGAGTGCTGATATTCCAAAGCACAATTCAAACCTCTGCAGGTGGATTTACTCACTTAGTCCTCACAAGCAACCAACACAAAAGGACTTATTTTCACTGCCACGGACAGACTGGGAAAAAGCAAATCTCTCATGGTCCCAAAGCAGGCAGTGACTGGTAAAGTTGGAAAAGAAACCAGGAAGATGGCTATCAGCTTCCTGACACACAACCTCTACCCGACAGAATGTGACTTTCTAGAGATAATTCTATTTGTTATTTTACTTATGGGAGGGGGTTGGGGTCATGCCATACCCAGTGATGTTCAGGGATGATGACTCCTGGCAATATGCTCAGGAGTGGCCCCTGGCAGTGTTGGGGGGTGGGGACATATGTGGTACCATGAATTAAACTACGTCAGCAATATGGGAGGCACATATTCGAATTCCTGCACCATCACTCCAGTCCCCCATATAAGCTCGATTTTATATTCTTACTGCCCAAAAAGAAATAGGGAACTTCTTTGCAATCAGGGTCATGGGTACTTTGATCTACGTAACTAAATTTTAAGGACACTGCAGTGGACCATAACATGTCACAGGTTTGAGCTGAAAAGGCTGACTTCTATACAGAATAGATTCATGTGGATTCATATGGAATCTGGAGGACCTGCAGAAGAAACCTGTGAGCACAGAACTATGGGTAAGCCCTAAGTGTTGCTGGATGTGACCCCAAAATGAGGAGGAGGTGGGAGGAGAGAGGGGCAGGGAAAGGAAAGAAGGAGAGAGGGAGAGAGAGAAGGAGGGAGAGAGGGAGAGAGAGAAGGAGGGAGAGAGGGAGAAGGAGAAGGGGGAGAGAGGGACAAATCAAGCTGGTAAAGATGGGGTACCCAAATACTAATCCCCCAAAGGAATGAATGTCTATAGTTAATGGTTTTGCAGTGTCATAAACCAATTCCAACTGGGTCAGAGTGGTGCCCTAAGTTTTCATGCCATTTCAGCAAGTATATACTCAAAAAACAAAACAAGCACACATTATGTGCCGATTAAGACAACTTTTTCTTTTCTTTTCTTCTTTTTAAGACAACTTTTTCAAAGTGTACGGGCATGTATATTTAACAACCACAAAAAAAAAAGAATTACCTGTTTAGGCATGTATAAAAAGGATATTTTCTACCAGGAGTGGATGTACTCTTGTACTACAAGACATTCTGGCAAGAGCTAAGTATTTCTACACAAGACAAATATCACATCACAGCATTAACGTGTTAGCAGAAGGCACAGAACCTCACTCTCCACACAAGAGTAGCAGAAAGGAAATAAACTGAAGGATGCCTTAGGAGTCAAGAAAGCTGTTGCAAAGTGGAGAGTGCAATGAGGACATAGAAGAGACCATGACAGGGGAAATGATCCCTCTGGACAAGAACTAGGTGCTGAAAGGATCAAAAGTGATGGTCATGATACCCCTTCAGTAACAATATTGCAAACCACAGTGTTTAAAAAGAAAAAAGAGTGAGTGGGAGAAGGCAGGTAGGAGGGTGGGGTGAAGGCGGGAGGAAAACTGGGGACATTGGTGGTAAGAAATATGTACTGGTGGAGGGATGGGTGTTAAGCACTGCATGACTATAAAATTCCACCATGAATAACTCTGTAACTGTATCTCAATTTTTAAAAATACACGGGCTGAAGCAATAGTACAGCAGTAGGGTGTTTGCCTTGCACACACGAGGGACCTAGATTTGATCCTCAGTATCCCATATGGTCCCCAGAACCTGCCAGGAGTGATTTCTGGGCACAGAGGCAGGAGTAACCACTGAGCACCGCCAGTTGTGGCCCTCAAACAAACAAAAAATAAAAATACAGGAATTAAAGCAGATAGCTTAAAAAACAATGTGTATACACACACCCTACCTTTGCACAATGCATAGACCAAGGGGATCTAGAGTAAATCCAGAATTGTATGGATGTGCCATTAGCAGCCGCCTATATGGAACTAATGAAAAGAAGGTGCTTCACAGGAGAAAAGGCAACAGGTCTGTGCATTTGGGAGGCTGAGGGGAATGGAGTACACCTAGTGAGACCTCGAGGCAAATTCCTTACCCACTGGCCTCTCTCTCCGGTCCCTCCAGGCCTGTATACCACAGACGCGCTCATCAGGCTGCTACTGACTATCGCTGGGCAAGGTCTTGCCATGGTGCTCTCAGTAGGGAAGACAGACCTGCACCCAGGGCCACCAGCTTACTGTGCCCAATGACCCTGGATTATTTCTGGCTGATTTTCCACTGTGAGGACCTGCGCATCTGCATATACCACAATCTCTCGTGGGAGCTTATTATTATGTGACCCTCGTGGCCAGACAAGGAAGCAGGGATGGCCACCTTAATGACAGAGGAGGAAACTGAGGCAGGAAGGATCACTCCCTCCAAATCTTAACTGCTGAGGAGCAGCAGAGCCAGAAGAGAAATCCAAAAATGGGCCAGCGAGTCCCTCGATGCCAGAAACGTCAGCTGGAAGCCAGCAGGAAAAAAGTGAACAGTACCGCGAATACACAATCTCCCAGACCAGGGCACTGGAGGTTTCCTTAAAAAGCCTCCAGGCCCTCGGGCCCGTGGGGAGCAAGAGGGGCAGCCTTCAACAGTCACCACAGAAACGAGAAATTCTCCAGGTGCTTCACTGGGTCTGAGGAGCGCACAAGCATCCCTGGGGGAAAAGAAGGCAGTGGGGAGAGGAGCTGACATTCCGGGGTTCTGGCAGGGCAGTTGGGGTGACTATAATTACCCGGCATACCGCAGAGCGCCTTGGCCAAGGAGGCTGTCACGTGATGGGGCAGACTTTAATTTCCAAGTGATTTTCATCTATTAATTCCAGCACTTAGGAAAACACATTTGTTTTCATCATTCCCGAGAAGCACATAAAATAGCACTCATCAGAGCCACGAGTGGTGTGCAATTATGCGGTGCTTCCTTCCCCAGTAATGCCTAATGGTACACACAAAGACTAATTCGGAGTTAGAGGAGAAACTAGGAAAAACTTAATTAATGGAAAATGCGGTGATACTGAATAATAATGAAGCTGGAAGAAAACACATTAACAACATTTGGGCAGGGGAAGTATTTGGCATGATATATATTTGAGAGTAAAGACTACAAAAAAGATACGTGATCATGTAAATAATTCTTGACATATGTCTAAAATAATTGGGGGGATATACCCAAGAGTGCTTGGGGGCTACTCCCGACTCAGAGTTTGGAGGTTACTCCCAACGATGCTGGGGAGACCAAGTAGTATAGGGGGATAAGACCCAGACTTCACACAAGCAAATAATACAATCAGGGAGTTCCAGAGACAACCCTAGGGGAAGGACCTTGCACATGGCCAACCCCGGTTCAATCCTCTCTGGCACCACATATGGTCTCCATATGGTCTCCCAAGCAAGGCCAAAAATGACTCCGACTCCAGGGCCAGGAGTAATGGCTGAGCACTGCCAGGTATGGCCTCCAAACACAGAGCAAAGCTGGTCCACTGAGCTCTCTCTGGCCCTACCTGTCACTACTTCGTCAGCAGGGGTCTTCAAACTATGGCCCGCGGGCCACATATTGTATTTGTTCTTGTTTTTTTTTCTTCACTTCAAAATAAGATAGATGCAGAGGAATTTGTTCATAGTTTTTGTTTTTACTATAGTCCGGCCCGCCAACGATTTGAGGGACAGTAAACTGGCCCCTGTTTAAAAAGTTTGAGGACCACTGGAAAGATAATGAAAGATTATATATATAATATTATAAATATATGTATATTAGAGCTTAACATCTTACAAATGGAGCTACTGAAAGGTGGCGAGATGGAAGAGGCAGAGAGAGATTTGACCAGCTGGGATCTTTATTGGGGGGTACTGCATGGCGAGGTTTGAAGGTCTCTGCAGAGGCTGCCAGAGTCCCCTATCCTCCCCAATGTAGCTTGCATCTGGTGGGAAAGAGGGGTGTGCTGATGTGTCCTTAGGCTCAATATTTCCCCTGAACCCTGTAATCAGGCCAGCCAAGATCAGTCCTTCAGACTTATGGGATGGGCTGGCCTCCAGCTATCAGCAGTCAGTTCTCTCAGAACTTAGGGTCTGAGCAAACATCCTGTTTTTCTTTCCCTTATCTAGTGCCTTCAATCATGAAGGGGCCCTTCTCCAGATAGAGCTGGAGACGGCCAGATTTTTTAACCCCTGCCAGCCTTCCAGCTACAAACTCTTCAACTTGAAACAATCCAAGGTGATTCTGACTATCAGCCAGTTTGGGGGAAAGAAGCAAAAATTTACCCAGGGGAGAGTTTCTCAACCTCCAGTGAGCTTATCTAAATCTGTGATAAATAAGCAAAAGACTGTAAGACAATGGAGGTCAAACAGATCAACCTCCAGTTTCCCCCTCCATTTCCCTTGTCATTTCCCTTGTCATCTCTGGCAAGTAACTTAACTGCTCCTGGCCTCAGTACCCCAATCTGTAAGCTGAAGCTAGCCTGTATTCCTGGAAGAATTTAACAGAATAATGTACACATAGCGACAGCCCACAGTTAGTACTCGGTTCATTTCCATCACAGCCACCTGCACCCCCATTTTCTGAAAAGACTAGAAGGAACAAATATTCAATATTACTTTTGCCAGATGGCAGTTAGTACACAGACAGTGTAACATTCCAAAATGCCAAGATGAGGAGCGTGTTGCCTTTTCTGCATCTGACTTTGGGGGAAAGAATAAAAGAAAGGATATTTGTCTATTCCAATGAGCTGCAATTCTTTATAAGGCTGACCCAATGTGTGTGTCTGTGTGTGTGTATGTGTTTTCTGGGTCATACCCAGAGATGCTAAGGGCAAACTACAAGCTCTATGATCAGGGAACCATAGTTGGTGCTAGGGATTGAATCCGGATTGGCTGAAAGCAAGGCAACGACCCTACCTACAGTTTTCTTCTTTCTCTTTTCTCTACCTCTTACACACGTTTCTTTCTCGATGCAAAAGATCGTGGATGCTGATGGTAGTATAAGCAAAGCAAGAAGTTTAAAGGGTCTCAAGAGAGAAAACTCCACTGGCTCAAGTCCAGCCTAGAATTTGTAGAGATTCTGAGTGAACTTACTCTTCTAACATGGGTCAAAGGTTAATTTTGCTTAATATGTCTATGACTATCTTCTTCATTTCTTTTTGTTTTGGGGCCACACCCAGCGACACTCAGGGGTTACTTCTAACTGCGCTCAGGAAATCAGTCTTGACAGGCTCCGGGCACCCTATGGGATGCTGGGGATCAAATCCAGGTCGGCTGCATGCAAGGCAAATGCCCTATCGGCTGTGCTATTGTTCCAGCCCTATGTCTAGGATTTTAATTTAGAAATCCATACATCTAAACACAGACTCAAGGGGCTGTAGAGTATGGACAAGGTGCTTGCCTTGAATGATGGTTACCCAGGTTTGATCCGCAGCAACACACAGGGTTCTCCCAAACCCTGCCAGGAATCATCCCCCGAGTACCATCTGACAGACATGGCCCCCAAAACAAACCAAAAAACTAAATAAAACACACAATCTCTACAGTATTTTTTTTGGTTTTTGGGCCAAAAACTCAGGGATTACTCCTGGCTCTGTGCCCAAAACTGCTCCTAGCAGGCTCAGGGGACCACATGGGATGCTGTGAATCGAACCCGGGTTCATCCCAGGTCAACTGAGTGCAAGGCAAATGCCTTACTTCTGTGCTATTTCTCCAGCCCCTCTCTACAGAAATTAAGAACCCAGAATACTGTGAAAAGGAAAAAGCACTAGTTCCAAAAATCCCCTTAAATTCTATGAAAATCTGCTAAAAAATTTTATTCCCAGGGGCTGGATACAAGACTACAGCAGGTAAGGTGCTTACCTTGCACACAGCTGACCCAGGTTCGATTCTGAGGGCAGGGGGAGGTTTTACTAATTCAGCAAATATTTACTGAGTGTCTATGTGCTCAGCCCTGGTTTAGGTGGTGAAATTACAACCATTTCCAAAAGAGGCAAAGGCAAATCCTTCCCTCTTGGAGTTAGAAGACAGTAAAATAATCACAATATCTAGCAGGGTAGACAGTTAATAAAGAGGTGCAAGAGACCGTGGCTGGTTAAGAATGGGGGGCAGCTACAGTCAGAGGGCTGTGAAGACTACACTGGGGTGACAGTGGAACAAACTGAGGGGTTCCCCCAACCCTGATCACACACCAAGTGTCTAGCAAAGATCTGCCCCATTCCTAAAGCCTCCCCCAAATTTCCCATCTGCAAAGAGGCACATGGATAGATCATCATTTTCCTAAAAGGAGCTTCAGGAAAGGGGGTTCACCTAACTCAAACTAAGTGTTAGCAAGGGCATAGAGGTGTGTGTGCCTGAAGTAGTCACCTGGCAGAACCTCGTGTAGACAGAACCAAAGTCACTGATCAGAGGCCCTGTGGGGGGACAGTAGAGAACCCATGGATGGCCTTTGGAACTCATGTTTCTGTGTTTGAGGGGTACCAAGAAATGGTTTCGGTGGATCAAATAAATGTGAGCTCTCTTCCTCCTATTGTATGGGAGGGAAGACTCTATATACCCCCTTCCACAGAGGTCAAATCACACAGTGCTAACACCATGCAGTTCATTTCTTGCCAGAACCAAACCAACACTGGCAGACTAGTTCCACCAAAAAAAATTTGT